>NC_056730.1:517502683-517843516 GCF_019279795.1 Protopterus annectens | reverse complement strand
TGATTGGTTTTGTGCTAAGACAAACAGCTCATATAATTGAGACATTATTATCTTCATGTAGGCCTATATTGATACCATTTGGTTCTTGAATTTTTGGCATGTTTAATTTTTTATAATACCCTTAACTTGTATATTATTAAATGTGGCTGACACCACTCCAATGAATTATGTATGAGCTCCATGTCAAAAAGAATGTTGTCTACAAATTGCCAAATGTTTGCAGGGGGCCGGAAAAACGAACAGTGGTATTTATGAAGCACAGCTAATAAAGTTTAATGAAGCATACTTCATGCCTTTTCTTTAGCTGCAGAATATAAGTATTCCTACTTTGTTTACTTTACATCAAAGCCTCCTAGCTAGCCTATGAAAGACTTAAGAGCCCTCAGAGTAAAACTGACTTATAGTTCTGCCAAAGGTAATGGTCGTCTTGTTGTCTGTCAGAGGGTGTGTTCTGGATTTTATAAGCAGCCTAAAATTTGCTTATGCTGATTTTTTTGCTGTGCTTGTACTGGGAGACCACTACTTTCAGTAAGCCATACCTATGGTAGTCCGACATTCCATGACATCTGCAGGCGATTTACCCATGCTGAAACCTAGTGCACATTAATTGCAGCCCCACATTTTCTGTGGCATACAAGTGCTTTCTTGATTTACACATTTTTGCCCAGTACTTTTTTTATTCTAAGCCTGACGCCTAGTTAAGACTCCTTTTATTTTAATCAGTTCCTTCAATTATTTATGTCCATCATAGGTGGTTACTAGGCTAATGACCTCAAGGGCCTTTTTAAGCCTAGCCCTGCATCCCAAATCTCTGACAAGTTCTAATACCCTTGATAAGTGTAAGCATGGGCCTGGGAGATTAACTATTTATAGGTTGCCTGTTTGCATCAGAGACATAGGTGCCAAACCAAGGATGAATTTCCGGTTTCCCATCCAGTTGTCCAAGTTTCACTTGAATTGGATTAGAGAGGAACTCTGTTTCATATGGATGGGGAGCCTGTTCCATTGCTGGGTAGTCTCTGTGATACATACTTATCTCTCCAGCAGGCCCTATTTATATCACAGGCAAGGTTTAAGTCTTTAGAATGGGTAATTATGGTACTGTTTGTTTTGTGGATATGCAGGAGGTCCATCAGAGTGAGATCTGACAATGCCCTGTATACCAGGCATAGATCTCCTCTCCAAGGCCTGTAGGAGACAGAATACAGAGATAGGGCCTTGAGGCAGTCTGCAAAGGGCATATTACTTATGCCCTGTATTTTTTTTTATTGAGGAACTTCTGTGGACATTCCAGTTGTTTGATATGCCTGGTTAGGTACATACCAAAGGGGACATTGTACTCAATGATAGGTCTGATGAATGTCGAATACAGTGGAATAATGACTTCCCTGAACTTAGATGCCATACCTTTGTTTATAAGTTGTACAACATAGAATGATTTCCTCACCACTGTAGACAAATGATGATCAAAGGCTAGATTACTATGTGTGTCCCTAAGTCCCTGACTACTGGTTCACCTCTAAGTGGTGTGTTGTCAATATGATAGTTACCAGGGATTCCCAAAGGATACTATTATGCATTTCTTGGCATTTAGTTTTAGTCCAAGACTCTGGCACCAGTTATTTGTCTGTGTCAGCCCCTCCTGGAGAATATTTGTGTCAGTCTGAGATTCAATGACAGCTCCTAATTTGCAGTCATCTGCATATTTAGTCAGCCAGAGACCACTGACATTGGGCTTGACATCTGAGAAGTAAATGCCAAAAAGGAGTGGTCCAAGGATTGATACCTGAGGGACTCCACTTGTGACTGGCCTCTTTGTAGAGGTGAACTCCCCATATCTAACTTCCTGGGTCATGTCTGTTAGCCAGTTGACTATCCAATGGGTGACATACAGGTTTGTACGTAATCTCCTAAGTTTGTCAACAATGCCTGAGTTGGGTTTTGTGTCAAATGCCTTGACCAGGTCAAGGTAGGCATTGTGAACGATTTTGCCCTCATCCATTGCTTTGGTGACCTTCTCAAAGCCGGGTTGAGTAGGCATGATCTTCCCTTGATGAGACCAAGCTGGTTGGATCCAGTGTCTGGAGGTTTACTATGTCTCTGTTGATCATATCCATGATAATTCTTTCCATGGCCTTACATATAAAACTAGTGAGACTTATAGGTCTGTAGTTTCCAGGGTCTGTAGATGGCCCACCTTTGTGTAGAGGGATGACTGTGGCCTTTCTCCACTCATGAGGCGCAAAGCTTGTTTGAAGGCTACATTAAATAGTAATTCCAGAGGCCCTGATAGGTCATGTTTCATGCTACTTAGAAGGCATCCTGGGATATCACTATTACAAGTAGAGAGGTGTCTCCTAATGTACCTGTATGGATAAAAAGAGCTAATGCACATGGATAGCCAAGGGAATCCAAACCAACACCTTTGTTTTCCTTAGACAAATAATGGACATTGTTCTATGGCCAGTAGACTTCCAACTGAGTGCTTACATCAAAGTGACTAATATAGGCACATAGCCAGGCTTATTTATGCTTTATTGCTGGCTGGTTTATTAGCTCACTGTTGTGCAAAAGGTGTTGCAATAAGTTTTACCACAGTGTGTTGAATGGTACAAGCCAGTGATATGTTTTGGAAGGGTTGTCACCCTGAAAAAAAGTTTTTTTTTGCTGTGATTTTCTTTTAAGGTTTTTGACTCACTGTTTTTGGAACTTATCTTTCAGAAAATGCATAGACAAAAAGTAGTGATTTAATAACTCGTAGGTGAAATGGATAGCTGAAGTAAATAGAGCTAATTTCCTTTATTTCAGACAATGTTTGACAGATGCCCAAGTTGCTGTATAAGGTAATAAACTGAATTCAGCAGTGAGTCCCTTCTTAAGGGTTCTAGGTTTGAGTGGTGCAGTATACCAAAGTCTTATGAATATGCCCCAGCACCTTGGATAGCCAAGTCACTGAAACTGACATGTGCTGCTGCTGTTCCACTGACTGCTTTTATTCAGGCCTACACTCTTCACCCTTTCCGAAACCCACTTGCCACTTTGGGTTCGTATAAATTATGATGTCTGCAAGCTTCACACCTCCTTACAAACAGATGACTTACCCAGCCATGTCCTACTACATGTAACGCAGTAGAAACTAAATGTTGCAGTTCACTTTTAGAGACTGGTCATAGTTCTGCTAGTTAATACAATTGGACTGACATCGGCAAATATTCAATGAAGATGTCGCTTGTTTCTTAATCTCATCCTGTCTTCAGGTTACTTAAGAAAATAATATTAGCCAGGCCTCTGTGTAAACCTCTTGCATAACAACCTAATCCTGCTGTAGCAAAAACTCAGAACAGGCATAGCATTTTTTTACCGTGGGTTACAGCTGATATTTTTGCTGTCGTGAGAGATCTTTGGACTGCAGCATAATTTTTCACTTCACAGAAACCTGTGATAAGTTGATGTGATTTTTTTTATGTTTTTAAATGAATATGCTGTATGATGGATTTTCAGTTAAGTTTGGAAAAAAACAGAATCTGAGCTTTTTGTATAGAGGATCACTTAATATAATCAGTTTCAAGGTTGCTGTACCTTGGAGAAAGGAGCATTTCCCTTTATTCGATGAAACATTGCACTCTGACACATTCCTGCTTGTGGCATTCACTTGGAGTAAGCTTTTGGGTATTGAGTTGTTTATTGTTACCCTTGTTAAAAAAAAAAAAAAAAAACAGGAAATGACATAGTCTTGCGTCATATATATATATATATATATATATATATATATATATTTTTTTTTTTTTTTTTTTTTACTTTTTAACAACATGTTTTAAAATTTAAGAAATGCTTTACATTTTTTCATGTCATTAAAACCCGGAAAGCAGCAAACATTTAATTTGACTTGCCAGACATATTCTCTCCACTTCATCAAGTCTTCAATAAATTCTTTGCCATAAATGGAAGCCACCCCTTCCAAAACTCCAGTCCTAAAATTGGTATGTTTAAACAAAGCATTGTTTTCATCACTGACCCTGACAGCATAAAAATGTTCCAGAGTGATCTAAGTATGACCTATATAAACTCCTTAATAAGAAATACAGATGGCCAGCTTAAATAATGCTTTTACTTTTACAAATAAAAATACCTGGAATCCAGCTGTCACGTTTATTAAATGTAGTCTGTCCGTGCCTGTCAACAACTACGAACAATAATGGCAATTCCCACAAATTCTCGTGTCTCCATTTAAATCTGGATGCCCATCCTAACTCTCTAGTTAAATATGTTCTTAATAGTTTTCCTCTTAATGTACAAATTCAGGTTTTATTCTTGCTGTCTCAGATGCAGTAGGAAAAGCTCTCAGAATTCCCCAGTTATAATATAAAAATATGTTTAATAGTGAGCTGATCATCTGAACGGATCAACTTCATTGGTAACGTCCTATTCAAGGGGGTTATTCTCAGTTTTGCCTACTATGCAGCTTTGTGCAATCATATGTAACTTATATTTCTCTTCTCTTTCTATGATCCAATGTTTTATGCTTTGAAAATTTTGTTGGATTGTATGCTGTGATTGTTTAAGTGAGTTGGCAGACCCGATGAGGTTGCAGTCATCTATCTACTGAATTAATGTGGCATTCAGAATTTTACTATAAATATCATTAACAAAGATACTGAAAAAATTGTTGAACACCAATACTGGTAGGGAGGAAGTCAAGAGAATGTTTGCAACCCAACCATGATTTAGTACTTTTTGTATGCATTTTTTCAAGTGTTTTGGGGAGGGGTAATGAAATGTCTATTGTTCTAAAGTTAGAGAATTTATTTTTGAGTCTCTCCTTTGTGAATAGGTATTACATAAGATTTATTTCAGCGATGAGGAACATACAGTTCAGAGATGGATCTATTGAGTATTACAAGTGAGGGCTGTTCGCCTCTGGGGCAGTTTGAAGATATTTTGTGGGCAGCAGATCAAGCATAAGACAGGTGGGTTTTAGTTTATTCGGTAGCCTTGTATAAGTGATACATTAATTGGCTGTAAATTGAATAAGCCTTGTGGGGATTAAGAAAATTATTAGGATTATTTGTATTCTGTTTGAGTGTCAGTGGTCAACATATATGTATGTATGTATATATATATATATATATATATGTGTAGTGCTAGTTAAGGATAGAATTTGTCATGTGGTTTTGCATCTTGGATTTAAAAGCGTATTAATGCATACCCACTGTTTACTGTTGATGTTATGGTTGTTTAGCAACTGGTAGAAGTAAGTTTATTTGCTTGTTCTAGTCATGTTGTTGACTTGGTTCCTTACTATACTATAGGCCTGCTTAGTTTGTATTGTTTGGGATGCCTCCCAATGTTGCCTTTCCTTATCTCCATCTGCCATTAATTGTTTAATCTCAGTTGAAATCCATGGGACAGTTGCAGGTTTTACTTTCTTCAAAAATGGGAGATGACGTTAAGCATTTATGATTCTTTATGCTTATAAGCACTGGAAAACCACATGGAATCTCAGCCAGGTGAGTACAGTAACATTTTGAAAAGAGAGTTGCTAGTTAGGTGGAGATGCATTTAGTAATGATAAATTGTCCTTCTGTGACACCACTGACATCTATGAAAAAGTCCAGTCGCAACAGAGAAAAGTTCCTCTTCTTTTGAGGCAAGGCAGTGGAATTAGCCAGGTTCTTATTTGTCCCTGGAGGAAGCCAGGGATGTAACATGTAAACACTTTCTCCAGGAACTGAATGTAACCTAATCTACTGTTTTCTGGTGATATAAAGACATGTTGCATGCAGATCAGGATTTCTTTAGTCAACATGGGAAGTAATTCTTACTATGTACCATTTCGTTGTCTTGATCTTAATTCAAGCCACTATTTACAGTATCTTGTACAGCAGTCATAATATCTGTACATTTTAGAGAAATGGGCCATACTGAGGTATTACTCTCTAAGTGAAGTTGCTAGATTTCCATCTTCATTGCTGATGGCCTGTGTTGAGCTCAGTTAGTTTGCATAGAGACAACTGAATAGAGAGGACATATGTGTCTAACATAAAGCCTTCCAGTCCACACAAGGAGATAGCCAGTGTAGTTTCGGTTGGTGTTGAAAGGGAGGAGAATGATGCAATGATAAGAAAATGGGAACAGTTAAAATGTGTCTGCAGGTAACTATGGTTCAGCATGCCTTTCTCAAGTGACAGAGCATATCACTGATGCTTAGAGGTTTATTACCCTAAGGTTGTTATGATCTCAAAATTGGTTGCATTAAGTAAAACATACATCTTTGCATGGTAGTGTGGGACTTAACCCCCTACACACACACACACACACACACACACACACACACACACACACACACACACACACACACACACACAGATATACATACACACAAGACAAATGATTTAATGTTGACTGAATTTGTTTCCAGGTTTTAATGAAACAGGCCATTGTTGTTGTTCTTTTGGCTTTTCCCGGTCAGGGGTCGCCACAGCGGAACTCCGGTACACTAATGATTGGCAGTACATTTTTATGGTGCCGAGGTGCCAGCTCGGCGCTCAACCTTCAACGAAGGCACGCCCATTCACGCATGTCTTTCGAACGCCACTCAACCACGGGGAGAGCATGCAGACTCCACACAGAAGGCGCTCCAGCCGAGAATTGAACAGGAGAACCTCTTGCTGTGAGGCGACAACGCTACCGCTGCACCACTGCGGCTTCATAATGAAACAGGCCATTGATTAAGCAAAATGTTTGCAAGCATACCATATCCCAGAATTAAAGCAAGGGAATTTGATGCCTTAGGTAGCACACCCATTTGGACCCCACCACCATTATTTTTTTATTTTTTTTTTTAGAAATAACCATCTGACAGCTTGTAAACTGTCAAAACTTTTTTTCAAGAAAGTCTGATAGTTTACAGGCTGCCAAGTGAGCACAACTGGGTCAAGATTTACCCATGCTGAAAGTTCTGAAAAAAACATTTCAATGTCGTTTGTGCCAGATGCCTGGATGTGATCAGATTCCTTTCATTTGGGATTTTAAACCACCTGCTGAAGACGTGAATACATTTTTGATTTGTATTTTAACCACACGAGATATTGTTCATGCTGCAGAAGGGTACAAAATGTTGGCCCATTTCAAATATTTCAAGCGCATTCAGGGCACAGATTACAAGTTCATCGGTAATTGTGGATCTCTCCGTTCAAATGACTACTATGAACTTTTTGTGCTTCATGCACCTGCTTAGAACTTGTAGTTATGGTTTCTCTGTAGCTGCTTGAGGTCCATTCTTGTGGGTTTTGTAAGCTTCAGCATCAGTCCTTGAGTGTGTATTTACTTTTACTGCTTAATTGCTTCTTGCTGTAGCTGTATGTTTTTCTTTTTTGCAGTGCTTTGCATTCGGACTCTGAGAAACAGTGACACAGTTTTTCATTGAGAGCTTTATGCTTTAACACAGAGTGAGGTTAATAGATTAAGTTGAGAAAAGACCCTACCCATGTGGTGCAAAAGGACTTGCCTCCTTCAGAAATGCTTGCTTTGCTTTTATGTGGGTGATTTGATTCCTTGAAAGTCCATTCCTATGCAAGTTTAGTTGTTATTTATAGTCAGGTATAATACAGAGGCATTAGAAGAGGGCAATCTTTATTTGAGAAGTTGCAATTCAAGCTATCATGAGAAAGCTTCTTTACAATATAGTTACTTTGATTTTTAACTTATTTTAATAACTCCAAGTAATTTTGTCTACTCACTTGTTTTCCTTTGCTTAAGTTAATGTCCACTCGTAGTAGAAGTAACGGGTCCTCTTCCTTCAGCTTGTGTAGTGTCACACCACTGAAACATATTGTCATTAGCTGCGGCTTTCCAAACTTCATGCCGTCTTGTTTAACCTTCCATGGTAATTTCCGGGCATACCCTGTGACTCAGTTATTTGTACAATTTTGAGGAACATTTTGTTGCTTGCCCTACATGGAAAAACTTTCTTGAGAACACCAAGAGCCAAACCAAAATTAGCATTTTGCTGGGCAACCCCCTACACTCTCTCTAGTTGGGTATATCAACTCGGGGGTCACACAACAGTGGATAAGAAGGCCCCCCACACCCCACCCTTTATAGTGCACAGCAGTTTTTGCTGTATCTAATTAAGCACACCTAAAGTAGAAAAACAGTGTCACCAAAAATGTCCACAAAGTCGCATGTGCAAAGAAAAAGTAAGAAGACCACCACAACCAGAAAAACATCTAAATAAAAGACAACACTATCATTGACAAAAAGATGCCTAAAAATCTTTACACCTGTAGAGAAAAATTCAGAATCCCAACACAACTGAAAAAGTATGGTAGAAGTCATCATAAAAGACCAATTCAAATGGTTCTTCGAAACAACACACAAATCAGCAATGAGAAATTTTGATTGTGAAAAAAAATATCACCTCAAGATAAAAAAATGATAAAACATCTTACAAAAAGAAAAGTGTGAATAACTTATTACCATCTTCTTATCCTCAGTCTTTTCATTTTACTCTACCATCCCTCTTGCTTTCCTGCATCTTTTCATCTTTCTTTATAACCCCTCTCTGCGGTTGTCTTGTCTTTTAATTTTTTATCTATTTTTTTCTACCTCCTGCTTTGTATTCCCTTCTGTTTTTCATCATATTTTCAGCTTAATTTCAAGAATAGTACTCATTTTCAGTCTTTTGTATTTGTATAAGTCATGATAGCAAAAGTGCTGTTGTAGTTCAGTCCACATGTCTTTTCAAAAGAGGGGGTTTATATAATGGTTATAGTGCTTACCTCACAGATGCAATGCACAGGATTTGATTCTGACCTCTGAAAGGGAAATTGGCTAGGCTTAAAATGGTTAGCTAGCCTAGTACTTATGAACCTATGAATAATACACATGCATTTGGGGAAATGAAGTAGCATGTGATAAGATGAGAATGGTCAAATTAAGAATGCCTGAATAGCACCAACTGTGCAAGAGGCTACAATCAACATTTTTGTCAGGAGAGCTGTGTATTCTGGAACAGGTGGGCAGGAAGAATCATTTGTATAATGGATGTAAAATTTTATTGCACAGAATTGTAAAAGCCAATGGATGTATATAAAATTATATTATAAAGACTTGTAAATTGTGTACTAACATATTTTAAACTTGAATATTGCACTGTAAAATTATCTCCTGAATAGTTGCTCTGTTATAGACAATACAATACAACTGATATGGTTTCTGAGCTGTTTGCGTTGTTTGTGATTCTAACATGGACAAATAATAACACATAAATCATTATTCAAGTGATACCTTTTGCATGCAGTTTGAGGCCAGTTTAATAATAACTGATATGCTGCATGTCAGCAGTCTCAAACCATTTTTGCACAAAGGACCGGTTTCAAGTAAGACAATTTTCCATCGACCGGCCATCCCATGTGCATAAAAAAGTGCATAATATTTATTTATTTATTTGACATTTGTTTATCAGGGAGGCCTGACTGGACTAGAAGTCCATTTTCAACCGAGACCCGGCCGGGGAGAAAAGATTCAAAGTACAATCAAAAGACAGTTGGCAGTAATTTCCACAAAAAAAAAAAGTGTACAATCTGCTTAACAGCATAAAATTGATCTTCTGTGGTCGAGAGGTACATAAACCTTTTGGTATCCTTATTGCCTTTCTAAGTTTATAAGAGCAATATTTAAAATCTGTCCCTATTATTTGTCACTGTCCACTCCAGATGTATTGTGCAAGAGGTTGAGTGGTATGGTTGAGAGGTAAGTAAACCTAATGGCAGCTTTATTGACTTTCTATGTTTATAAAAGCAATATTTAAAATCTGCGTCTATTATATGTGGCTGTATCCAGATTTATTGTGCTAGAGGTTGAGTAGTATGGTTGAGAGGTACGCAAACCTCATTGCTGCTACCAAGGATCACTCTAATTTTTCCACTCTTCACACTCTTTCTCTGACACACTTTTTTTCGGTTTCCTTGACTTTTATCTTACACTCACTAAACAGCAAAAGCACTGCTTAGCAAGTGTAAAATAACAGCTTGATCAATCTCACTGCTCACTCTCTCTCTTATACACACAGTCTCTTTTTCTTTCACACACACATGCATTCTGCTTTCATGCACATATTCATTCATACACCCAAACAGATGCATAAACACACTCAAACACATACAGTGGATATAAAAAGTGTACAAACCCCTGCTAAAATACCAGCTTTTTGTGATATAAAAATATGAGACCAAAATAAATAATTTCAAAACTTTTCCTACCTTTAATGTGACCTATAACCTGTACAATTCAATTGAAAAACAAATCTGTTAGGGGAAAAATATAAAAAATAAAAAAAAACGTACAATAAGCTGGTTGCATAATGTGCACACCCTTAAACTAATACTTTGTTGAAGCACCTTTTGATTTAATTACAGCATTCAGTCTTCTTGGGTAGGAGTCTGTCAGCATGGCACATCTTGACTTGGCAATATTTGTCCACTCTTCCTTGCAAAAGCACTCCAAATCTGTCAGATTGCGAGGGTGCACAGCCCTCTTCAGATCACCCCACAGATTTTCTATTGGATTTAGGTTTGGGCTTTGGCTGGGCCATTCCAAAACTTTAATTTTCTTCTGGTGAAGCTATTCTTTTGTTGATTTGGATGTATGCTTGGAGTCATTGTCATGTTGAAAGGTGAAATTCCTCTTCAGCTTTCCAACTGATGCTGAAGGTTTTGGGCCAAGAGTGACTGGTATTTGGAACTGTTCATAATTCCCCTAAAGTCCCAGTTCCAGCTGAAGAAAAGCAACCCCAAAGCATGATACTGCCACCACCATGCTTCACTGTGGGTATGGTGTTCTTTTGGTGATGCAAAGTGTTGTTTTTGCACTAAACATACCTTTTGGAATTGTGGCCAAAAAGTTCAGCCTTGGTGTCATCAGACCATAACACATTTTTCCACATGCTTTTGGGAGACTTGATGTATTGTTTTGCAAATTTAAGACCGGCCTGGATGGTTTTCTGTGGAAGAAAAGGCTTCCATCTTGCAACCCTACCCCATAGTCCAGATATATGGAGAATATGGGAGATTGTTGTCACATGTAGTACACAACCAGTACTTGCCAGAAATTCCTGCACCTCCTTCAGTGTTGCTGTAGTTCTCTTGGCAGCCTCCCTGACCAGTTTTTGTCTTGTCTTTTCATCAGTTTTGGAGGGACGTCCAGTTCTTTGCAACGTCACTGTTGCCCCATATTTTCTCCACTTTTTGATGACTGTCTTCACTGTCTTCCATATATCCAATGCTGTGGAAATTATTTTGTACCCTTCTCCTGACAGATACCTTTCAACAATGAGATCCCTTTGATGCTTTGTAAGCTCTCTGCGAACCATGGCTTTTGCTGTAGCAGACAACTCAGTAAATGTCACGAAAATCCTAATAGGACAGCTGAACTTTATTTGGGGTTAATCAGAGTCTCTTTAATTGATGGAAGGTGGGTACCCAAGAAGACTGAATGCTGTAATTAAATCAAAAGATGCTTCAAGAAAGTATTAGTTTAAGGGTATGCACACACATGCAATCAGCTTATTGTATGTTTTTTTGTTTTTGATATTTTTCCCATAACAGATTTGTTTGCTTTTCAATTGAATTATACAGGTTATAGGTCACATTAAAGGTGGGAAAAGTTTTGAAATTATTTATTGTGGTCTCATTTTTTTATATCACAAAAACCTGGCATTTTAACAGGGGTGTGTACACTTTTTATATCCACTGTACATACACACATTCACTTTTTCTTTTCACTCTGTGCCAGGTGGCCCAGTACCAAATGATCCACGGTTCGGTACCAGTCCACTGTCCAGTGGTTGGGGACAGATAGTGTCTGTAGCACAGAGACAGATACCAAAAGATTTGCTTTCTGGGTAAGTAACTTGCTCCAGTGCAAGGCCTAAGTCTGTTCGTCCGAGAGCGAGCCTTTTGGAATCTGACTCAGTGTACATGATTTAAGTGCTATTGGAGTATTATTTGTTATGACATTATGGAACAGTGTTTTTAGACTTCTACTTGAATCTTATTTTTGCCCTTAAATAGAAGCAAATGTATCCATTGTGCAACTATTGCACATAAATTCTGTCTAAATTGGGAATTTTGTATTGAAGGAAATGAGTGTACTATGCCTAGGTAAACCATCAGTTTGATATTAAAACAGTGATGCACTGCTGAGACAAGCTGATGCTTTTACTTTTTATGCTAGGAACATAGAAACAATACTAGACATGTGATCAGAAGCATAGCTGGTTCAACCAGTGCCCTGGTCCAGTACTGTGTACTACCTTCCCATCCCTTAGCTCTTCAAGTGAGTAGAAAAAAAAAGCACTTCATCCACTGTGATCAGCTTATTACTGTTAGATCTACATTTTGCAGCTCTTCTATTTTAGAGCAAAAGGGGAAAAAAGCCTTAGACGTTCTTCTACAGGCACACCAACCAGGTGGCCAGATACACGACACCCTTCTCTACTCCTGATCCAGCCATTCAGGTCCCATTTCTGTGTCCCTGCGTATAACTCTCCTTTAACATACCCTGCCTGCATGGAGCTCTACAGCACTCATGCTTTAGTTGAACAGTAAACAATTTCTCCTTTTTAAACTGTAGCAAACAGTTGCTATGACTATACTCTGCCTGCATAGAGCTACAGCACTCAGGTTTTATTTAACTTTTTTTTTCGACCTATAGCCTGCTTTCTGTAATGTAGCAATCAGTTGCTACTATGTAGACCATACACAGAGCCCTACAGTGCACAGGTTCGACCAGAAATGCAATACTGGCATTACATAAAAGAAAGATCCAGATAGGTCAATTGCACCCCCCCAACACTTTGTGCCTGTGTCAGTTGCCCCTCTTGTCCTGCCCTAGCTGCACTACTGAAGTGATCATGGGGACCATAAAATGCGCAGTGGTTATAAATCTCTGAGAAGATGCACACAAAACTTTACAAACACTTTATAATGCTCACCTTCCAAACTGAGCAAGGCTGTACATGATGACCCTGGTGTAACTCTGTGTTTACTCTTCCAGTCACCAGGACTAGCTGTAAACATAGTCAAACTAGTGCTTGGACATGTTATTTTATAAGCTGGGAATACGTTGTGTTAGACACCTATTCCCTCAGAAGGTTTTGTTTATTTGTTGGTTTAGTTTTAGGTCAGTATTGCAAATGTTTGTAAAGCTACTGGTTTTGCAAATAAATAAGAAGACAAATAATATTTTTTTTTCCTGGCTTGGAAAGCAAGAAGCAGGTGACTTTGGATCAACTGGTATGGTACCGAATTTGAGGGCGTTCATGCAAACGTTTTGGGATAATTGAAAGATTTAAGGCATTTAATTTTCTTGGAAAGGCCCCAAATATTTATACCAATTGAGCAAAATGGATGGATTTGTACATACCAAAGGGGACATTGTATTCAAGGATAGGTCTGATAAGTGAAGAGAACTGTGATGGCATTGTAAGCAAAGAAGTCAGTGGTGGCATTGTATTTGATGATGGGTTTGATAAGTGAAGGGTAAAATGTTAGGATAATATTTTTGGATCTTGAAGATATTGCTTTGAAGATTAGCTATGTCCAATAGAAAGATTTCCTGACTATAGCGTAAATATATTCATCAAATGAGACATTATCTGCATAAGTACCAGAGTTTCTTATGACAGTAACTGTATGAATAGGAATACCATTTATGACATATGAGGTGAGAACTCCCTTTTCTCCGAGTGCCGCTATGCTGTACTTTTTGCACTTAGCTTGAAACCATTTTTGGTAAACCGAATATTTGCATATTCCAAGCTTTTTTGGAGCTGTTGAGTATCAGTGGATGAACAGATAAGTGTCCATCTTACAGTCATCAGCAAAGTTGGTCAGTATCTGGGATGTTGACTTGGATATTGCAAATATAAATGTGAAACAGCAGAGGACTGAACATTGATCCATGTAGTATCACCAATAGCTGCAGTTTTACATTTAGGGAGGGTGCTAGCAATTTTCACAACTTGAGATGTGCTGGCTAGCTGGTTTGCAATCAGTTTGCAATCCAGTGGACAGAGTAGGGGTTATATGAAATTTGTCTAATCTTTCAATAGCATCAGTGAGGGGGATAATATCAAAAGCCCTGGCCAGGTTAAGATGAGCCGAGTGCACTGTGCGACCATTGTCCACAGCCTCTGCAAACTTTTCAATGATGTTTACTAACTTCATAAGATAGGACCTTCTGTTAATAAAACCAAACTGATTGGGCTCTTGTTTAGTTACATTGCCTATGTCTTCATGATTGAGTTCTGCTGTGATACATTCCATGGCTTTGCATATTAGACTGGTTAGGCTGATGTCCCATAATTACATGGTTTTTAGGGGGCCATCTGTGTGTAAGGGAGTCACAATAACTGATTTGTAACCATCAGACACTAGCTCTGTGCATAGGCTGAGACTGTACAGTTTAACCTGACATGTTGTCTGGTTCTACAGCAGAATTATTTTGACCCTGTAAAGGGAATTCTAGGACTTGTTCTATAGTGACTTCAGGGTAACTAAAACTTCAAGGTCAATGGGGCCAGGGTAACTAAAACTTCAAGGACAATGGGGGCAGCAGTTTGGGTAGGTGGGTTAAAATTAGCACTGAATTTGCTGCTGATATATTAGCTATATCCTTAGGATAAGAATGTGTGATATACTGCTCAGTACATTCTTGGACATTATTCCTTAACTTCCTGGCATTCATTTCCTTTGGTATCTGTAGTTACCTTAAGTGTGTATTCCTTTTACATTTTCTAATAAGTTACTTACTAGCACGTTTCAGTGGGTCTTGTTGTAGGGGATTTCTTAGAGTGTTTTCATTATTTCCCTTCTTTTTCATAAAGTTTATTAATACAGGAAGTGCACTTGAGAGGTTTATTCCTAAACTTACCATTATATGTAGGATGGACTGGTACTGACTTTTTTGTGCAGTTGTTTAGGTGCTGATAAATTTCGAGGTGAATGTATCAGCCCTCTCAGTTGGATCTATGTATGGGAGACTGTGTGAATTTTGCAGAGGTCTTTTAAAAGCCAAAAATAGGTAATGCTGTGTTAAACCACTTTCAGGCATGCAAACTAATATGTTTACTTTTTAAAGTGCACTATTTCTGTCCATCAAGAAACAGATGCTGGTTTTAGAAAAAGAAAAAAAAAACTGTAAGAAAGTGAAAACTCATGTTATCTATGTTTTCATGTCTGCTCAGCATTCAGGGCCAGTTTCATCGTCAAATGCATTGAGCCAGTGAGAGAAAAGTACAGTTTTGTACCTACCATAAATGTAGACGTTCGAAGATCCACATTGCTGCAGTCCTTACTTATGGGTAGTCCGCTGTCCTCGGTCGGCCCGAATACCAAAGTATTAGGCTGACGTCGGTCATGGGCGCCCAGATCTGACATCAGAGCGTCAGGGTATAAAGGCGCATGACCGACGTCATATCCTCAGTCTTTTCTTGCCCCAGATGTCAGAAGGCCAAACCAGAAAGGCCACAGCCAAAAACAGAATACGTCCCAAAAACATGCCCAACAACAACCATCACCTAAAGCATAGCACCAAGTCAAACTACAGAGGGGAAGGAGGGAGGGTAAATTGGACTGCAGCAATGTGGATCTTGAACATCTACATTTATGGTAGGTACAAAACTGTACTATGTTCTTCATCTCACATTGCTGCAGTCCTTACTTATGGGTAGAATCCCAAAGCAACGGGAAAGGGAGGATGGTAAAAATCATAAAGCATTAGGGGCCGCTAAAATGCCCTGTAAAATTGCAGTGGCAAATCCAGCCCTAGACTTAGAATAAAGAGGAAGGTGGTAATGTTTAGAAAAGGTATGCACTGAACTCCAAGTAGCTGCCTCCAAAATGTCTTTTGTAGCTACCCCTTAGAAAGGCCGTAGAAGTAGCAGTAGCCCTAGTGGAATGAGGCCTGATTCCAGCAGGAATCTCCTTACCATGATGGGAATAACAGAAAGAAATACAAAACCCAATCCATTTAGAAATAGTTTGTTTTGAAACAGGTTTACCCTGTGAACCCAAAGCAAAAGAAACAAACAATTGCTGAGACTGTCTGAACTCCTTGGTTCTGCTCAAATAATAACGCAACTGCCTGTGAATATCCAAAGTATGCAAAATTTTCTCCCCTTTATTTTGGGGTTTGCATAAAAAGTAGGCAAATGAATAGTTTGATTTAAGGCCACACTAGAAACCACTTTAGGCATAAAGGAAGGATTAGTACGCAAAGATACCCTATCCTTATGAAAAATCAGGAAAGGCTCCACTGCCATGAGGGCCTGTAATTCAGAAACCCTTCTTGCAGAGGTAATGGCCAACAAAAAGCAGTTTTCCATGACAAATACTTTAACTCGGCAGTAGCTGCAGGCTCAAAAGGTTGTAGAGTAAGTTTTTCCAACACAAAATTGAGATCCCAAGCAGGAGTAGGAGCTCTACGTGGGGGTCTTATATTCTTTGCCCCTCTAAGAAATTGCTTAAACCAAGGATGAGAGAATAAAGGAGGGTCACAATCATAGTGAGCAGAAATGGCTGCAGCATGGACCTTTATTGAGGAGAAAGACAAACCCTTGTCCAATAACTCAGTAAGATATTGAAGAGCAACACTTAAATCAGGTTTGGAGACATCAAAGTCCTTTCCTTTGCTCCAAATAAAAATCTCCTCCATTTATCAGCGTAAACTTTCCTGGTACTAGGCCTCCTGGCCTCCAAAATAACATTCAAAACTTGTTGTGGAAGCTGAGACCCTCCAGAGTCTAAAACAGAATATGCCAGGCTGTTAGATGCAGAGACTGAATCTTGACATTGAGGAAGTGACTGTCCTCTTGCGACAAAAGGTGCGGAATCAAAGGCAGAGGCCATGGAGGTTCTCATACTAAACTCCTCAGTAGTGGGTACCAGTGTTGTCGAGGCCAATCCGGTGCTATCAAAATCATGGTTGGCTTGTCTTGTCTGGCCTTCAAAAGTACTTTGGGAAGAAGAGGCAGAGGTGGAAAGGCATATACATGCAGATTGTTCCAACTGAATGATAGAGCGTCCACCTTCCAAGCTGTGTGATGAAACATTTTTGTGCAAAACTTTGGCAACTGGTAATTTAGTGGAGAAGCGAACAGATCTATGTCTGGAGTTCCCCATAACACTGTCAACTGTTGAAATACAAGAGGATCCAATTTCCATTCGTGAGGATCCACTATTTGTCTGCTCAGTACATCTGCTAAGGAGTTCTGTGCTCCTGGTAGAAACCTTGCCTGAAGATTGAGGTGTAGATTGAGAGCAGTTTCCCACAGAATCATCGCTTGCCTGCAAAGAGGGTAAGAATGGGTTCCCCTGCTTGTTGATGTACCACATGACAGTAGTGTTGTCTGTTTGAATCAACACCTGCCCTGGGTGAAGTAAATCTTTGAAAGCCATCAATGCAAACTGGACTGCTAACATTTCCTTCAAGTTGATATGCAAATGCTGGAGTTTGACAGGCCACGTGTTTTGCACCCATTTTCCATTGAGGTGTGCTCCCCAAGCCTTGTCCGAGGCATCTGTCGTTAGAATCTGACTCGCCTCTGGCCGGGTCACAGAGAGTCCCTTGTTTAGGTGACATTCCTGAGCCCACCACAAAACTCCTTCTGAATGCAAGGTATTATCTGAATGACGGTGTCTAGATCTTGGCAGTGCTGTGTCCATACATTTTGAGATACCATTGAAGCTTCCTCATATGCAATTTGGCATTGGGAAGTACCAGAATACAAGATGCCATGAACCCCAAGGCTTGAAGGACTGTCCTTGCAGTCAGCCTGGACCGTAGAGACATTTGATGGAAATAAAGAGAAAGGCTTCTTTGTTTGTCCGGGGTCAAAAGGCCATCTGGGAAGCTGTGTTCAGTCTCACACCCAGAAAGCACATGTCCTGAGAGGGTACTAGACTGGACTTTGTTTCGTTCACAGAATACCCTAGGCATCTTAACACTGCCATCACATACTGTAGATGATGAAGAAGTTCGTCCCTTTCTTGTGCAATAATCAGGCAGTCGTCCAAATAAGGATAAATCTGTATTCCTCTGAGTCTGAAAAAAGCTATCACTGGAGCCAGAACCTTTGTGAACACTCTGGGCGCAGTAGATAAGCCAAAGGGCAATGCAGAGAACTGATAATGTAAATTTCCAGCCCAACGCAGGTACCTCCTGCAACTGGGCCTGATAGGAACATGAAGGTAAGCCTCTTTGAGATCCAGAGTAACCATCCAGTGATCTTTTCCCAACAGAGGTAAAAGTTGTTGCAAAGTCAGCATCTTGAACTTTGGAATGTCCAGGTAAGTGTTGAGGATAGATAAATCCAAAATTGGTCTCCACGTGGTCCCTTTCTTTGGAACTAGAGACAGGCAAGAATAAAATCCTAGGCCCACTTCTGACAGAGGAACTGGCTGTATAGCTCCTATTTGAAGAAGTAACGAAATTTGTCTGTGAGCCTCTATCCTTTGCCGAGGAGGGACGTCTGGCATGCCTTTGAAAGGAGGCATGGTATGGAAATAGAACTTGTAACCTCGGTTTATAATGTCCAATACCCATTTGTCCTGGGTGACTAAATGCCAATTTTGCTTGAAAAGAGCCAACTTTCCTCCCAAAGGAGCTGCCAGGCAAGAAGAATCTGGCAGCTGAAAATGCAGGTCATTGGGCCTGTTTATGAAAGGACTGGCCCCTGCCCTCACCAGCAGATTGAGCAGGCGAACTCCATTGTCTCGGCCTGAAGGTACTCTGAGCTCTGCCCCTACCACGCCTAGATCTACCCCTAGACTGAGAATCAGAAGAAGGGTCCACCCCTTAGTAGGCCAATTTCTACTAAACTTTGGAGGTTGTACCTGCAAAAATCTTTAACAGTCTGCATAGACTTAGCCTTGTCTTCCATTTTCTTTAAGACTGACTCCACAGGAGGACCAAACAAAACTTCAGACTGTAAAGGGGCATCCAGAATTCTAGACTTAACATGCTCAGACAAATTCTGATCCTTAAGCCAGGCGTGCCTACGAATAACTGAACCAGTGGCCGCCACCCTAGAAGAAGCCTGTAAAGCATCAAAACCACATTGCAAAGAGTGCTTACCCACCTGTTCAGAAACATGCACTAAATCCTGCAATTCTTTACACTCTATGCCCTCTGCCAAAGCATCCACTTTAGATCTTAGCTGAGAAAGGAGGAAATTCTGATACTTCAACATATGAAACTGGCAGTTCAAAGCTCTCATTGCTAAAGTAGAAGATGTATACACCTTCTTACCCCATCTATCCAAAGCTCTAGCTTCCTTATCCAGAGGAACCGGATTCTTAACAACAGAGGCTCTAACACCCTTAGGCCCCTGACTAATAGTTTCTGGGTCCGCCCTAGGACTCTTATACAGATATTTATGAGCCTCAGGCACCCTGTAATACCTGTCCGGTTTAACTGGGGCAGGAGGCACAGAATCTGGATTAAGGGAAGCTTCCGAGAAAACATCTGAAACAACATCCAAAACCGGAGGTATAGCTAAGGGTCTATGCTGTGGTAAAACAAGAACTCCCTAAGTCTCTTCCGGGAATCAGAGTAATCCTGTCCCTCCCACTTAAAATGCTCCCTCATGGAATGCAGAGTTTCTGAAAATGAAAAATCCTCTGGAGGAGAAGCAGAAGGAGTGGAATCCTCTGCATCAGAATCAGAATAAGGAGAGAAATCTTGAATGTCTTCAGCAGAAGACTCTGAATCATCTGAGGCCTGCTCCAAACTTTCCAACTCTGGCTCCATCCTGGGCCTCTTATCAGGAGGGGGCATAGAACCTCTAATTAAAGTAATCAAATCCTCTGCCATTTTAAGCATGTGCTTTTTAGGCACAGACCCTGAAGAACCAGAACTGACACCAGAGGAAGGCAAGACAGACCTGCCTTTAGAAGGAGCCTTAGAAACAGCAGCAGAAGGCCTAACCACCCTAGGCATAGAAGGGAGAATAGTAACCTGAGAGACCCCTTCAGCCTGGCCTGCCTCCTGAGAGGCCACATCCTGTAAAATCAAAGTTTCCCCCTGGGACTCAACAGAAACTTCAGCCGGATCCACCTGTTCAGCTGTAGCTTCTAAAGGTCCAGCGTCCGAAACGGACGAATCATCCTGCCTAGGCTTTAAAGATTTGTCTTTGCGCTTCTTAGTAGAAGCAGGCGTCGGAACATCCGACGGCATATTATAATTACACCTCTTGCCAAAGACTAACCTAGCACAATCTAACCTCCGTTTTATAGTGCGCTTATTAAACCTAGCACAAAACCGACACCCGACTAAGTCGTGCTCCGGTCCCAAACAAGGAATACAAAGCGAGTGGTAATCCCTATGCGGTATCTGTTTCCCACAAGAAATACAATTATTCACTTTTTCTGACATCCGGTAAGTAACTGAGGCAAGAAAAACAAAAATATTCCCCAACGGGGTACTTAGCCCAACTTGGTATCGGTCTGAAACTCCGAAAACGAAAAATTTCAGAACGCCGAACGGCACTTGCAACGCTGCTTCTGCATCGGACCATGCGGCAAAAAAGACTGAGGATATGACGTCGGTCATGCGCCTTTATACCCTGACGCTCTGATGTCAGATCTGGGCGCCCATGACCGACGTCAGCCTAATACTTTGGTATTCGGGCCGACCGAGGACAGCGGACTACCCATAAGTAAGGACTGCAGCAATGTGAGATGAAGAACATCAAGAAAGCTGTGATGTAGAGCAGACTTATGGGAATTTGGTATGTGTGATTTTGAAATTCAGGATTTTTTTTACAAGCATGTGCAAAATGGAACATTTTACATGAAATGTTAAATTTCACCAAGCAAGCGCTCAGAGGACATTAGCTTTTTACAAGCATGGATTTAATGACAGAGCCCCAGGTAGTTGGGGAGGGGTGCAGTAGCTTTTGAGGAGTAGAGTAGGTGAATGAAGTGTGTGTAAGATATGCCTCGCTTACAGGGGCTGTCTAGTTAAGTGATTTACTGAGAATCACACAGACTCAAACCCTGTACCTTAGCTATGGGAGACAAGAGCCATAATCCTCCACACCAACTCCCAGGCTTCCTTTAACTATTTTTTGGTAAATCTCTATATTTCAGATCTGAATACACTTAGCTTGTATTTTGCAGGCACACAAATGTGAAGTGCACTCTGTTTGGGTTACAGTAGATGAGTAAATCTATGAGCTGTTTAAAGAACTGCTTCCTGTAGTATTTGGTTTGATCCCCTTAACCTTCATTTGTCTTCTATATGACTCTACCAATTTACTTTATCAGGCAGTACTCTTGCCGCTCTTGAAAATGGACACTTAGGTCCAGTGGGCTCTCCCAGGCTGTTAGCAAAAGTGTTACAAATTTGTCTTTTGAATTCCTGCATCCTTCATGTGGACTGTGATTAGCACTTTAGTGTATGCTGTGTGAGTATGAATCTCAGGACATCTCTTCAGTTTCATGAGTTGTCAGATCCATTTTCACTAAATGTGAGTTTCAGGGAAAGGGAGATTCACTGTTTCTCATGCTAAGTATGTTTTCAGTGTGACAATAATTTTTTTTATTTAGAAATATGTCTGTCAATAATCATTTTTCTGTAAAATTTGACAAAAGTTTTAAATGAAATTCAAATCTCTGTGATAATTGTACAAGTAATGGAGGAAATACTATACACACAGGTCTGAACAATGTTTATGGTAGCTGGGAAGAGACAAACAAGTAATAGACTATTGATATAGCTAGCAGGGACCTGATTACCCTGCATAGGGCCCTATTTGCCCAAGACCTAGATTTGTTGACTCTGGAGATGTATGCAGCAACAATACAACATTATTAGCCCTTCAAATAGGTCTGATGTGTACTGAGTAATGTCAGATGGGATAGCTGTTCATTCTTGATGATGGAGAAGACATACAGAGGTCAAAATTGAGATGTACATGTCCTGCAGTGCAAGTTCCCTCTCCCCCCTCCAAAATAGTATGTTGTATGCTTTAATATTTCTGATTTTCGTAGGACTTGTGGCCTGTTGAACATAAACTGCTGCAGCATTTATATTGTTTTTAATTGTTTTGGTTTATTCATTGCACTAAAGAATAAATGCATTCATTAATAGGTCTGGATTGTGTAATATAGACTATATATGTTTCAGTTTAGTAATATAATATAAATTTGCAGTACCTTTTTGCCTCCAGCAACTGCACAGGTGTTGACATTTGTCATGTCATGTAGTCTGCATTATTTGAAGCGATGATCAGAACTGTCTGATCTTCAGCATACATTATGTAATCACCTTTTTGTATTACTGTGATACAGTCTTCTCTACAAGATCTGTGTATTTGTGTGAAACAAGTTGATTTTGGTCAGTATTTTTTTTTTCACACAGGCATCTGAGAAGTATTCAGTCAACAATGTAGCTATAATTGCTCAGATTGGAAGATGCCTGTGGATAAAATTGACTGCCTCTTTGCATGACTAGTGTGCATTTGATTAAAGCATATTGGAAAACTTTACTATGGCCATTTTTATCACAATCTAACATGTCATGGGCATGCAGTTGTAAAGTGGCTGTAATTGTTGAGTACAGATATTGGTGGATTGTAATGACAGCAGTCTGAGTGGCGTTTTACAGTTGAAATGTTCTGAAATGGGGAATTCTGTCATTGTTTCATACATTTTCTTTCGCCGTTTACTGGAAAACTGTTCAAAACTACAAATTTAAAACACATTCTTAACAGATGTTGAAGTATTAAATGAAAAATATAATTTAAAACAATTAGGATGTTGAATCAAAGAACACATGCATGGGCCTAAAAATGTGTGTGGGTGGCCCATAGTTTGAAAACAGCCTAGGGCCCAATGTACACTTAATCCACCACTGGCCAGATGCATTTTTCAATGAATGTGAGTTTCAAGTGAAGAAAAGTTTACTGTTGCTCATGCTATGTATGTTTTCAATGTGAGACTTTGTTTTATTTAGCAAATGGCCATTAGTGTTTGTGTTATAAATTTTGAAATAAAAGTTTTGAATTATATACATATCTCTGTAATCATTGCACACTGGCCAGTTTGAGCACTATTTGTGGTAATTGGGGAGAGGCTGCCAAGTAATGGGACACTGGAATGGCTGGAAGTGGGATGGGGCTGGTGAATTTGTCTGCTTAAAGTCCCATTGACTGTAATCTGACTGTGGTTTTAAAGTAATGCACATTTGCTTAAAAATGCAAACTGTGTGTTTCTAGATGTTTGCTGACAGTTTTACAACTTTTAAATTTGATGGATGAAAGCAATTTCAATTAGTTTACAAAAGTTGCTTGTGCTGAATAATGTATTAGTAACAGCATAACTGCCATTTTTAGATTAAAAGCTAGATCAATTTAAATTTAGTTTGTGGCTTCATCTTTTCCTGTTAAGCAAAGATATGTTTTGTGTTTTGGCTTTTTTTTTTTGAAGTGAAACCATTCAGTAAGAATACTTAGAGTGAAAGATGACGATAACCGTGCGTGATGATATGTGATCAGTTACTGAGGTTGCTGTTGGATCTTTTAGATTGCTGAGCTGTGATTCATGAGCTACGGTGAAAACAAATATTATTTCACTACTGAGAATAACTCCCCTTTTTACTATAGGCAGAGCTTTTCCATTGAGATGGAAGTATATCTTGCAGCTTATTTTCAGTTGGAGTTTATTACACATGGATATGTATATTTGATTGGGATACAGCAGGTCTAAACAAGAAGATTTCTGTCAGAAGATGTTTCAAAGGCTTTATCAAAAAAATGTTAATATTGTATTATAAAATAGATTACTACTGCTTGGTTCACGTTATTTCACTGCATTGTATATTTATCTGCAGAAGAAATTTTGTCCAGGATCTATAAAGCAGCAGTTATATTTTTGAAAATCTCAGAAGAAATAAGTGTATGGAATGTTTAATTTCAAAATATTGAACATTTCTGAAATTACTCATGGGTAGTCTGAGAATGTGGTACGCACTGAAAATGTTAACTTTTTAGTATCCTCACATTTACTTTTTAGCATGATTTTACTGTGATGTTAACTCATGAATTAACTAAAATAATAGTGGACTTTGTAGTTAACATCAGACTTAATTTGTCCCCAGTTTTAATAGTGAATATTTGGGACTGAAAAAAAAGAATGAAAAGAAAGAAGGAACATGCACAATTTTTGTGTGGAGCGATCTCTACAAACCATGGTGGGCATGTGCGTTCATCTGTTTTATTGGTCTAACTCTTAACTCTGTTATCCTGTCCATTGTAGTGAAACAAATGTTTATTTTAATGCCTAGCAGGTGATTTCATCCAGTAAATGAAAACTCACTCTAAGCCATTTTCTGGATTTGAAAATGTCAAGAAGCTTTGTTAAAGATGTTTGTGGTTTAAATTTGAAGTAGAAGTGGTGAAAATTGTAAAAGTTACAGGAAAAAAATTTGTATCGTGTTAATGACTATTATACCATGATCCCCCCAAAACGTGCACGCTGTTTGGCCAGCGTGCCCGTTGTAAATCGAGTTATACTAATGGAAAAAGGTCCGGTCGCCCGACTTTTTCCATTAGTATAACTCGTTTTTTTAAAACACTGTCTCGCTATGTTAAATGGGTTTAACATAGCGAGACAGCTTTTTCCATTAGTATAACTCGATTTACAATGGGCACGCTGGCCAATCAGCGTGCACGTTTTGGGGGGATCATGGTATAATAGGCAGTAATCTACTCCTGTTTGTGGGTATATCAGGATTTACTCATGGTTGGTGAGGTTTAATGACTTGAGCCCTGACCTTGTGATCAAACAAAGCCAATCATGGGTAAATCCTGAAGTGTGTACTTCTATTTATATGTGCATTCCTGTGTAGATTTGTATGAGGCTGTCTGTCTGTGCCTCTGCATATGTGTGTGTGTCTGTTTGTAGTATGTCTGTGTGCGCATACTGACATTAAATACTTAATGTAACTTATATTTTGGTTGTAAACTACTTCTTCTGACAGCAGTTATATGTACATATTACATATGCTACAGCAACTTTGAAACATTAAGTGGAGGAACGATAAAAAAGTATACTAACAAAAAAAGTAAATATGAAACAATTTAACAACACTCCATCAGTGAGGGCTTCAGTGCCTATCACTCATACAGACTCATAGCATTTCGATATTCTTAAACATCTCACCTCCAGACTGGTTAGACAAAATAATAGGTTCATAGGTGTTCACTAGGCTAACGACCACAAGGGGCTTTTTAAGCCTAACCATGCATCCCAAATCTCTGAGAAGTTCTGATACCCTTGATAAGTGTAAGCGTGGGCCTGGAAGATGAACCATTTATAGGTTACTTTTTTGCATCAGAGACATAGGTGTCAAACCAGGGATGAATTTCTGGTTTCCCATCCAATTGTCCAAGTTGCACTTCAGTTGGATTAGGGAGGAACTCTGCTTCACATAGATGTGGGAGCCTGTTCCATAGGCGAGGTAGTCTCTGGGATACATACCTATCTTTCCAGCAGGTCCTATTTATATCACAGGCAAGGTTTAAGTCTTTAGAATGGGTAATTCTGGTACTATTTGTTTTGTGGATATGCAGGAGGTCCATCAGAGTGGGATCTGACAATGCCCTGTATGCCAGGCATAGATCTCCCCTCAAAAGCCTGTAGGAGACAGAATCCAAGAATAGGGCTTTGAGGCGGTCTGCATAGGACATATTACTTACACCCTGTATTCTTTTAGTGAGGAATCTCTGTGGCTGTTACTGTTATTGGATATGCCTGGTTATGCACATACCAAAGGGGGCATTGTACTCAATGATAGGTCTGATGAATGCTGAATACAGTAGAACAATGACTTCCTTGGACTTAGATGCCGTACCTTTGTTTATAAGTTGCGCAACATAGAATGATTTCCTCACCACTGTGGACATGTGATGATCAAAGGCTAGATTACTATCTATGTGTGTCCCTAAATCCCTGACTACTGGGTCAACTCTAAGGGGTGTGTTGTCAATATGATAGTTACCAGGGATGGATTACTTCCCAAAGGATACTATTATGCATTTTTTGGAATTTAGTTTTAGTCCATGACTCTGACACCAGTTGTATGTCTGTGTCAGCCGGTCCTGGAGAACATTTGTGTCAGTCTGAGATTCAATGACAGCTCCTAATTTGCAATCATCTACAAATTTAGTCTGCCAGAGGCCACTGACATTTACTTTGACTTCGGAGAATAAATGCCAAAAAGGAGTGGTCCAAGGACTGATCCCTGAGGGACTCTACTTGTGATTGGCCTCTTTGTAGAGGTGGACTCCCCAATTCTAACTTCCTGAGACCTGTCTGTGAGCCAGTTGACTATCCACCAGGTGACATACGGGTTTGTACCAAACCTCCTGAGTTTGTCAACAATGCCCGAGTGAGGTATTGTGCCCTCATTGCTTTGGTGACCTTCTCAAAGAAGTCCATCAGGTTGAGTAGGCATGATCTGCCCTTGACTAAACCAAACTGGGTTGGGTCCAGTGTTTGGAAGTTTACTATATCTCTGATCATCTCCATGATAATTCTTTCCATGACTTTGCATACAAGAATAGAGAGACTTATGGGTCTGTAGTTTCCAGGGTCTGTAGATGGCCCACCTTTGTGCAGAGGGATGACTGTTGCCTTTCTCTATTCGTGAAGCATGAAGCCAGTTTGGAGGCCACAATTAAATGGTAATTCCAGAGGCCCTGATAGGTCATGTTTCATAGTATTTAGAAGGCATCATGGGATATTGTCTGGGCCCATTGATGCAGTGTTCTTGGTCATAGAGAGAGCATTAAGGACCTGTTCCCTAGTGATAGTAGGGGGAGTTATATTTGATGATATTTCCTGAGGAAAGGTTGAGGGGGAGAGAGGAGTAAAGTTGGAGCTGAATTTATCAGCCAGGAGGTTTGCTGAATCTTTTGCCTCAGTATAGGTGGCTCTATTTACAATGAGGTCTGCACACAATTGTGTATGGCCTTTGAGGTTGCAAACATAGCTAAAGAATGATTTCTGGTTGTAAGTTTGGCCTGGGAAGCCAAACTTACCTCAAATTTGGCTTTGGTAGACTTTATTTGTCCTCTGAGTTTTGTTTAGTTTATTGAGAGTGCTTTTATCCTGCTGGGTGCTGCAACCTCCTAATTTTTGCCATGATTTTCTTTCTTCTGTTATGTATCCAATTGATTTTGTGATTCCAACAGGGTGGGTTGTTTTTTGAGTTAGTTATGTGCTTCTTCCTGGTGGGTACAGTGGCCTCTGTGCAGCTATTAACATGGTTGTACAGGGTTTCTGTGAACAGTTCTGCATAAGCAGAAGTGTTCTCAGGGTTTATAGGGGCTTGAAATTTTGCCAGGTTCTCACTGAGTAGCAGGAGGTTAGCCTTAGAATAGTTCCTGAATATTCACGGTTTAGCTGGGGGTCCAGGTTTTATTTTTCCTTCAGAGGAGATCATTTTGTGATCTGACCTTACAAGAGAAGGCATTAAAGTAGGGGGTGTGCAGCACTCTCCCATATTAGTGAGGACCAGATCCAGTATGGTTGCACCCCTGGTTGGTATATTGACTATCTGGCCCAGGGAGTTTGTGTTTACAAAATCCAGGAATCTCTGTGCATGTATGTTTGATAGTTGTATAGGATTCCCAGTCAATAGTGGGGTAATTAAAGTTACCCATGAATATGATATTGGGTTGGATGGTTAGTGTTTCTAATAAGTTTAAATACATGGTATGGGTTTCCTGGGTCATAGAGGGGGATCTATACCTTGCAAGGAAGTGGTATTGGATTTTGCCTATGGTGATTTGAACAAGGAGTAGCTCAAGTGCTTTGCCCTGTTTGACCAGCCTTGAAGTATACTTATTTTTGATGTAAACAGAGACATCTTCGCTTTTAGTCCCTGCCTGTGAAGTAGCTGGTCTAAATGTTCATAGGTTCATACTAAGCTAACTGCCCTTGCAAGCCACTTTAAGCCTAGCCAATTATCCCTTGTGAGACTCATGCATCTTGTGCTTGTAAGGCAAACACCTTAACCATTAGGCCACCCTCCCAACACCATGTGTGGAAGGCATTATAACCCTCCACTGTTGGTGTGCTGTCCATGGCTTTAAACCATGTCTCAGAGACCCCACAGACATCGCCATTCTTTAGGGTAAAGAGAGCTTCCAGGGAGTGGAGTTGTTTGTTTAGGTTCCTAGCACTGAGCAGTAATACCTTTAAATTTTCCTTGGATTTAATTTATGTCGGAAGTACTTTGTCTGGCATTGCCTAAAACAGGCACTATGGGGAAAGACAGTGTTTTAGCTAATATTCGAAAGCCTAGAGGGAGAGGTGCAGACCATCCCTAAAAAAAGCAGTGTGGTCTGTTGACCATCTCCTTCCATGTTGACAAATATTGCACCCCTTAGAATGACACCAGAAACTAAGCCAGTTATTAAAGTTTCTTCGTACTTTGACATCATCCTTGGAGAAGGTAAAATGCTGCTCAATGCTAGGCTCATACCAGCCTGAGACACATATTCCAAGAGCTTAATGATGTCTCTCTTCATATAGTCTAGGGAGGTATGTCTCAGGTCATTTACTCCCACATGGATTATGACTGAGTCATATTGGTAATTGTGATCCAGTGACCTGAGTGCCTGCATAATGTGATGGATCCTAGACCCTGATAAGTAACTGACCGCAACGTTCTCCTTACTAAGCCTGGTGAGAGGGACATCATTGTGTCTCACAATGGAGTTTCCATTGACTAGAATTTTGGATTGTGGGGTGACTTGCTTTATGGGCTTAGAGGTAGAGGCTCCATGAGGTGTAGCTCTATGTGTTGATGTGGGTGCTATTTTGAAAGAGTATGTTTGGGGCTGCTGCGGGTATTTCTTATGCGTACTTTGTCTAGGAGGTCTTTGTGGTTTAGGAAGGTTACATGTAAGTGCCTCAGTATATGTGGGTCTACAAGTCTGCTTTTAATTGTGCGTAATGGGTGTATCATGTGTACTACTGACAACCTTATTGACATTAGGAGTACTTTTATGTGAGAGCTGTACCTCCAGTGATGTTGTGTAATTACATCTCTTGCATACTGTATCAGTTTGTTTGAGAATTAACTGGTTGTCAGTAAACATGAGGCAATTTCTACATTGCCTCAGGATGCCCGCATCCACTAAGCCAGTAACGGCGACAGTAGGAAAGTTCATATCCATGGCAACGCACCTTTTTTATTAATTAGACCGTTGGAGTGAGAATACCAGTCACTGACAGGAGTATCCGGTTTGCAACTATGTGGACAGTGCTCGTCACTACAAACTGGATGTCCTATGTGCAACTAGATGTTGGATAAATTTCAATTGTGCTTTTACAGGAAAAATGTCCCTCAAGGTGTCCGAGTCTGTACAGAACCTTGCCAAACACTTGAGGGGAAACTAATACGTAGACCCTGAAAATTTAAGGATGAAGTATTTGGGCAGGTATTCCGAAGTTAGAAAGAAATCAAGCAGTATTTACTGAAAACAAAGAATTAGCTTGTCAAGAATGATGAAAAGAAGGGAGTCGCACAAATTGCTACTGCCTGGCTACTACTAATGCTCATTTCACCACAGCTTCACTCTGTTGGAATATAATACTCCTTTGCTTTTTCTCTCACCAGAAGCAAACTGTTAGCACCAATCCCAAGAAGAAATGCAGGTCACAGCCTGTTGGTGATCCACAGTCTTGTCCCAGATGATGCAAGGGTCTGTAGGCTTGTAGTCTTTTTCTGGTAGATGCCTCAAATAGCAACCAGATCATTTGGGTACGTTAAGTACAGACACCCACTCTCCAACCAGAAAGAGTCAGGAATCCGTGCACTCTGGTCCTACTTTCACCAGTATCAGAATATTAGCACAGATTCCAAGCTGTCACCTATAAAGCAGTTAATTACACTTTCTGGTGATTGACAGACTCCAGGAAATAATGTAACTGCACTACATCTCTCACCAGGAGAAAACAGAAGCACTAATCCCAAGATGACTACCGAGAGGCAGCAATGACTTGGAACTCCTCCATATCCATCCAAGTTATTATGAGCAAAACCCTTCAAGGCATTGTAACTAACTACAGAGCCCCCCCCACACACACACACACACACCCTGCCCCAATTTTCTATTGTATATATCTCCTACATAACCAGTATGGAGTCACTATGTTTTAATCCAACCACCATTCTCCTACAAGACTTTGGCTATCCCAGCATCATTTGGGGGACATATGGATAATTAAGAAGTGCATCCAGATTTTTGCCTCATATTTTTAGTCTGCTCCTCATAAAATTTGTGGTTTTCTGGCAAATCACTAAGAATTGAAGTCACTAAATAATGATACACATTTGTATTTCAGACTTTATATTCTCCAGAAAATGCATACTAATGCAACTCCTGTTATTCTAGAAACTTTCTCAGTTTATAAGAGCAATATTTAGTGTGTCCCTATTTTTGGATCTTTGTCCCAACATTATTAGGTTTTGTCCATATTTCGTACTCTAAGAGATTGAGGGGTATGATCCTGAAACATGTATGCCCAGAAATGTCTGGACTTCATAAATGCAAACTCCCAGGACCATAGGTTCATAGGTAAGTACTTGGTTAGCTTTCCTTGCAGGTTATTTTAAGCCCAGGCAGTTTCCCTATTAGTGTTTGAAATAACCTATCCCATTTCATTATAGACTGGCCTTACCCATCCCTAGGTAGATAATTCTATATTACCCATAATGTGAATGACTGGTATCATACCATAGATAATTTTATGGGAGCCATGCATGGGATAAAGCATTTAGGAGCAGCTTCTTTTCATTACTAGTACTGTGGGCAGGCTGAAGTAATTTTATCTATTTCCCATCCATAGATCTAAGCTATGCTTGAATATGGAAAAGGATGAACTTTGTGTGGATGGGGATTCTGTTCCCTTGCGCAAGTATCCTGTGCAAGAGAAACCTGTCCTAACCCATTCTGATGATGTTGCATAAGATGTTTAAATCCCTAGGTCAAGTATTTCTGATGGCATTTGACTTGCTGATATGTAGTAAATCCATCAGTAATGGGTTGGAGAATGCCTTGTATGTCAGACACACATCATGTCTTAGCAGTCTGTAGGATACTGAGAATAATGGCAGGGTGTTTGAGTGAGCCATTTAGGACATGTTGTATAGGCCTTGTATACATTTAGTAAGATATCTCTGTGGGCATTCCAGTTTTTTTATGTGTCCGGACAGAAACATGCTAAAGAAGGCATTATATATTTGATGACTGGCTAAATGAGGACTGAATAAAGGGGTTCAGTGACATCACAATATCTGGACATAGTCCCTTTGTTTATAAGCTGTGCAATATAGTAGGACTTTTTTACAACAATAGACATGTGTAGACGTCATTCTCAGTTAGAGCATCTTCTCTGTGTCGACATGCATGAATGGGCCTTCCTTCGTTGAAGGTTGTGCGTTAGGCCCAGCAAGCCAGCACGTAAAAATCTACTGACAATCATTAGCGGACCGGAGTTCCGCTGTGGCGAACCCTAACCGGGAAAAGCCGAAAGTCAGTTTAGACATGTGTTGGTCAAAAGTTAGGTCAGTGTTCACATACATTCCCAAATCCTAAACAACTGGGTCAACTTTATGGGGCATAATATCAGGATGGTAGTTCCCTGGGGTAGATGACCTCCCAAAGGATACAATAATGCATTTTTGGCAATTAGTTGCAGTCCATGATTTTGGCACCAGTTATTTATTTGGGATAAACCTTCCTGAAGGTTGACCAAGTCATTTGAGGTATCAATGACTGCTCCTAGCTTGCAGTCATCCAGGGCCCTTTGGAATTGGATTTGCTTCTGCAAAGTAGATGCCAAACAGGAGAGGTCCCAGCACATACCCTGAGGGACTCCACTGGTGACTGGTCTCTTTGTGGAGGTAACTTCCCCCTATTTTGATGATCCAAACTGAGACAGGTTCAGTGTTTGGAGGTTCCCTATGTTCTGATTAATTAATTACATGGTATTTATTTTCATGGCTTTGCATATAAGGCTGGTCAGACTTATGGGTCTGTGGAATGTTCTCTCTTATGGAAAGGAATGACTGTAGGTAGCTGTTCTATAGTAGCTTGGTACAAAACCTGTATGAAGACTGAGACTGAACAGTGTCGTTAGGGGTGTGGATAAATTGTGCTTCATGCTTTTTAAGATTCATCCAGGGATATTATCAGGACCTATTAATGCCATATTTTTAGCTTTTGGTGGCACTTTTAGGACTTGGTCTTATGTGATAGCTGGAGGTGAGCTAATTTCACGTATATCTTGAGGGACAGATGGAGGAAAGATATAGGGTAAAGTTAGAGCTAAATCTGTTGGCTAGTAGGTTCTCTATGTTCAGCCTTAGTGTAAGTAACATCATTCACAGTTGGCTCCATGCATTGCTGAGTTATGCTTTTGAGATTATGAACATAACTAAAAATGCTTTATGATTGTCATTGGCTTAGGAAGCCATTTTAGCCTCAAACTTGGCTTTGATGGATTTTATTAAGCTCCAGAGTTTATTTCAATGACAAGGACCGTAACATTCTGAGAATCTTTCTTACTTTTGGTCAAAATTCTTTCCCTTTTACTATAAAGCTTGTTGATATTATGGTTTCACCATTTGGGTTTGTTTCTGGAGTTTGACCTGCACTTGTTCCTGTGGGGTACAGTTGTATCTATGCAGCTGTTCACATGCTGGTATAGTGTGGTGGTTTCCATTTTTGCTTATTCAGACCAGTTAGTCTACACTTCAACCAGGAGAGAGAACATTTTGGACTTTGTCCTTACCAGTATGGGACAGTTTTGCTTCCCTTCCCAGCTATTGTAGCCTCCTCCCTGGTCATATTGGGCCACAAGTCAGTCACATACACCTTAAGACTGAAGTCAGAAGTATCCTCCAATACTTCAGTGTTCAGAGACCATGCAATGGCTAATCTACTAAAATTGAGTAATGTCCTGACTAAATTCAAAAGCCACGATCACTTTGATGACCCCATTGCTTTTGCAGAATCCTTTACTGATGAGTTCTGTGCACATGAAATTGTTGCATTAGATGCATCTGTTCCCTTAGAAATAAATGAAATGCATAATTAAAAAAAAAACTATGGTGGAACTTTAACATAAACAGTCTGTATAATAGAGAAAAGAAAAACTCACTGTACTCAAAAATAATTCTAGATCTCAACAAGCCAAAACTACTCTTGCTAAATTAAACAAGGAACTCTGAATCCTGATAAGGTCAGATAAGTAAAAATAACCACACATGTGAAAGATGACCACAATGAATTTGTTCACTGTGTTAGAAATATCAGAAACAATGCCTGGTACTGCACAGAGCCAGTAGTAAATAGTATCACATACTCTGGGCCAGAGGACATAGCCAATTTACAAGTGGGCAAATTTAGCTCCAACTTCACCCTCTCTCCCTTCCAATATTCTATGGTCAAATACCCATGTCTACCCCCCTCCCACCTCAATCTCCCAAGAGCAAGTTCTTAAGACAATATCTAAGGCCAAAACACTATGTCTGTGAGGCTGGGCAGCATACCAGGCTGCTTACTGGCTAGCCTGAAACATGAATTGTCAAACCCCCTACAGAGGTTATTCAACATTAGTCTCAAAGCAAGCTTTGTGCTGGATGAATGGAAGACAGGAGCAGCCATTCCTTTGCAGAATGATGGGCCTACTACAATCCCATAAGCCTGACCAACCTCATCAGTAAGGCTATTGAAGGGATCATTATGGAACTAATAAATTAGGATATAGGTGATCTATAGATTCTCAACCCAGTCTAGTTTGGATTTGTCGAGGGCAGGTTATGTCTACTTAAACTGGCTGATTTCTTCACAAAAGTTACAGAGGCAATGAACAGGGAAAATAAGTGCACACTGCCTATCTGGACCTTGCAAAGGCATTCAACACCATCCCGCACTCAGGCATCATAGATAAACTCTCTCAGCTAAATGTTACTCATAAAGTCCATTGAACATGTGGGAGAAACAAACAAATGTACGTTCTGTAAAACCGAATTGGAAACAGTTTCACACCTTGTTGCAGGTTGCGACATACTAATGGCAGAAGGACTGTATACTGAAAGGCATAATAATGTGGCAAGATTGTTGCACTGGGGATTGTGCAAACATTATGGTATTGAAGTGGCTGAAAAACACTAGAAACATGAGCCATAAAGCATCATAGAAAATAATGGCGTTTATATCACATGGGATCATCCATTACCAACAATTCAAAAGAGAGGCTAGAAAACCAGACGTAGTGGTTCATGAAAAGAAGACAAGAGTAGCATTGATCATTGAAATTGCCACACCCAGTGACTACAGTGTCTTGCATACAGAGAGAGACAAAGTCATAAAGTATCAGGATCTGCAGGCAGAAACAAGAGCAATATGGAAGAAAGATACCCAGACAGTTCCAATAGTAGTAGGAGTAACGGATCTTATAAAAAATAATCTACAATCGTATTTAGATATGTTACCAATCTATGCACCTCCATACGAATTGCAGAAGGAGTCATTACTGGGCACATTACAGGTGCTCCAAAGAGCACTTTTGGCTCACATCAAAGATTGAAACAATAGTAATTTCATGAACTTTAATCGTACTTTGACTTAGGAATGGGGTCCATTCCTGTCATGGTATTAGAAACCCAAAAGACTTGTAGAAATTAAAAAACTAAATGTTACTCTCTGTATAATTTACTGGATAGCAAATTGGTTCACAAGTAGAGCACAGGAAGTAAAGGTGGGCAGCTCTTCCTCCTAAAAAGTACCCAGGGGTTTAGTCCTTGGGCCACTTCTTTTTGGAATTTACTTCTTGAAGGTCAAGGGTAATGTTAAGGAATTATGGCTCACCAAGTCTACTGATAACCAGTAACTTGGTGCCATCATAAGCTCCCTAGAAGGCACTATGATCCTTCAAAACTGCCTGTTCCAGACATATAGTTGCTGAAAAAAAAAAAAACATAGACTGAAACTAATTGGCAAAAAATGTATAACTGTATCCTTCAGCAGACATGACTTCTTTTGAAACTACCACATTGACAACACCGCACTGAAAATTGATCCCGTAGTTAGAGATGTGGGAACCTATGATGTCCTTCTCTTCAGTGTTGCAGTATTCTTTACATATGGGTTGTATTCCCCCCATCGACCCGGCATCCGGCCTGTATACAAAATCTTATAGCCACTGCCAGTACGTGAGACCTCGCACATAGGTACTGACAACGTAAGCTGTAAAAGGGACGTCCGCACATACCATCCTCAGAACTTTTTCACTGCCATTCAGAAAGGTTGACTCTTGTGTACGGTGTGCATTCTGATTCCATTTGCATTGCTTTCAGCTTCAGATAAATACCCCATTGGGGATTTATTTTATTGCTTCTGCCATTTGCTGCTGTTCATGTCATACAGGAAGGACAAGCGTAGGTGTGAAAGGCAGATTCCACATAAAGATAGTCACGACCTTTGTCTTTTGTTTGGGGCCTACTCATTTATTTATTTGACATTTGTTGACCGGGTTATTCCAGCTGGGTCAGAGCCCTTTTTCAGTGGAGTCCCAGGGAGAAAAGCTCCAAAGTAAATACATGCAATAAAGTAAACTTAGTGTACAGAGTAATAAGGTAAGAAACATACATAGAATAGCAAAGCAGGAAAAGCATGCATGGCAATACAAAACATTGTAGCACGTGATAGTAAACTGCAGTGCACAAGAATACTTATGATTATAATTATTAGGCATACAAGATTGTTAAGAGTGTAATAACAAATACGTAATAAGGATCTGAAAAGCCCTTAAGACTAAACAACACACCTGATACACTTTTAATAGGTGACTCTATTGTCAGGCACACTGACGTCCCGCTCACCAGGCTGAACAAGGAGAGGGTCACAGTGAGCAGCCTGTCGGGCGCTAGGATCCGCCACATAACACAAGCACTCAGGTCACTCCAAGGCAAGTACAAATATGACTCAGTCATTGTCCATGCTGGTGTGAATGACCTGAGACGTACCTCCCTGGACTACATGAAAGAGACATAAAGGAGCTCTCTGAGCATGTAGCCCAGGCCGGTATGACCCTGACCTTGAGTAGCATCTTACCCTCACCAAGAATGATGCCACAATATGAAGACAAGATGATCAATTTCAACAATTGGCTTAAGTACTGGTGTCATTCAAAGGGGATCCAATGCCTGTCAGCTTGGGATGATATGCTCGACAAGCCATGATGCTTAGCTAGGGATGGCTTGCACCTGTCACCCCTGGGCTTTCGATATTGGCAAAGGCTCTTGCTACCCCCATAGTGCCTTTTTTAGGCAAGGCTCAAAAGCAAACCCACCTCCATAGGTATCACAAGGGATAAGAAACTAAGAGTAATGCTACTCAATGCCAGAAGTCTAAACCTCAAGATGCACGCACTCGAAACTCTCCTTAGCATGGAGAACATCGATATCTGTGCAGTAACAGAAACCTGGTTCAGGGCTCCCGAGAGCACCCCAGCACTACCAGGTTATACCTCATACCATGCTTTTCGGCCACAAAACTTGGACTGAACCACAAAAAGAGGGGGAGTATCAATATTCGTCAAAGATACCCACACCTCCAGGTTGGTGGCACAGCATGAAGCATCAGAGACTATCCATGTGCAATTAACAGTGGGTAAAACTGCCTTTCAGTTTATAGCCTGCTACAGACCACCCTCCCAAACCCAGGAACCCCACTCGGCTTTCCTGAGAACACTGGAAAATATGAAGGTCTCTCCAAACACCATTATATTGGGCGACTTCAACTACCCAAACATAGACTGGGAGCATTACTCTAGCTCCAACACCCTAGCCCAAAGGTTCCTAGAATTTATAAACTCAAATGCTATGGAACAACTTGTTACCACTCCCACAAGAGGAGAAAACATACTGGACCTGATCATCACCAACATGGGGACTCTATGCTCCAGACCAGAAGTGTATCCCTCACTGGTAAGATCAGACCATAAACTAATCTCACTGGATATTCACATCCCGACCCCACCCCCTGCCCAGAAAACCACAGTGAAAAACTTCTCTAAAGCAAATTTCACACTCCTCAAAACCGAGGTGGAATCATTCAAAGCCCCCGGGCCTGTGGAAAATACAGCCCAGACCTCAGAATCCTTTATAAACGCATTCTATGAACACCTTCAGGAATGCATGGATCATGCGATCCCAAATAAAACCAAGACCCAATCCTCCAAAGGCAGACGTCCTGTCTGGTGGACCCCAGCCATAAACAAACTATACAATAGAAGGAGGAAGCTACTAAATGATAGAGCAAAATCCCAAAAAGGGAAGGCTTCACTGATCAGTATTAGCAAAAAACTACGGGCACTCATAAAATTGTCTAAGGCCAGCTTCGAGAGAAAAATTGCACAGGACACTAAGGATAATCACAAGGCTTTCTTTAGTTATGTTAGGAACCTGGGTGGTAATTCCCAGATATGCTCAGAATTAGTCCAAAATGACAAAAAATACACTGAACCCACAGACATTGCCAACATCCTAGCTGACAGGCTCAGCGCAAACTCCACTCCCCACCAAAAGGGCAAATATCTATCTCAGCAGAGTGCTGCCCCCCCCTGACATCTCAGATGCTCAGGTAAGAGCCGCCCTCTCCAAAGCAAAAAACACAGCATCAATGGGACCAGACGGTGTCCCGGGCTGCGTCCTACATGAACTCCAAGAAGAGCTAAACCCAAACAAAAAACTACTGTTCAATCTCAGCCTTACTACAGGATATGTGCCCAAAGAGTGGTGTACAGCAACAGTGGTCCCTCTCCATAAAGGTGGTGCCTCAATGGATCCTGGAAACTATTGCCCCATAAGCCTGACTAGCTTGGTCTGCAAAGCTATGGAAAGGATCATCATGGACCTCATAAATAAAGATATTGGGGACCTACAGACACTGGATCCTACCCAGTTCGGCTTTGTTATGGGCAGATCCTGCTTCTTAAACCTGGTTGATTTCTTTGAAACAGTCACCAAGGCCATTGACAAGGGGAAGGTGGTCCACACAGCCTACCTGGACCTCGCAAAAGCCTTCAATACAATACCCCACTCAGGCATTATAGATAAGCTCACCAGCTTAAATTTAAGCCCCTATGTCACTAGATGGATTGCAAACTGGCTCAAGGACAGAACCCACATGGTTAGAATTGCTGGAGTCATGTCAGACTCCAAACCAGTTACAAGTGGTGTCCCACAAGGCTCAGTCCTGGGACCTCTCTTGTTTGGTATATATTTCTCGGAGGTACAGGCCAACATGGAAGGACTGTGGCTGACCAAGTTCACAGATGACTGCAAACTGGGCGCCATAATCGACTCTCCAGCCGACACAAGCATCCTCCAAGAGGGCCTCATAGAAACAGACAACTGGTGCCAGAACCATGGCCTCAAGCTAAATGCCAAAAAGTATATAGTCATCCCCTTTGGCAAAAACAAAGTGCCCACAAATTACCACATAGGTGGTAATCCATTAAGTACGGAAGAAGTAATTAGGAACCTGGGGACCCAAGTTGATAGCAATCTCTCATTTGACAACCACGTGGCCAAAGTGGTTAGAAAAACATTTTATATAGCCCACCTAATCATGAAGGGATTCACATCTAGATCAGGGGAGTTCATCATGCCTCTTTACTCATCCCTCATCAGGCCCATAATTGAGTACAATGCCCCTTTTGGGATGTACCTTACCAGACACCTGCAGCGACTGGAAAGACCCCAAAAGTACCTCACCAAGAGGATCAAAGGGCTCAAACAGATGCCATATGCTGCCCGGTTGAAGAAACTCCAGCTCTACTCAGTGGCATACCGCCTGTTCAGAGGCGATCTGTGCCTGATGTATAAAGCCATGTCCAACCCAGAATTAATGGACATGCTGCACCTCAGAAAATCCAAATCCCATCGAGCTATGCGCTCGAGAGACTTGAACCTCAGCACTGAAATAAATAGGACATGCTGGAGGGACAGATTCATAACCCAGAGGCTCCCTTCACTCTGGAATAAAATCCCAGTCCAGGTTAGGCAGAGTCCCTCATTGACTATTCAAGAGGAATCTTGATGAGTGGATGGGAGATCGTAGGTTTTCCCCGGGTATCACTTCTGTGTCACTGTTAGACAGAGGCACAGTATACTAACCTCGAAAATGGGCATAGCAAAATAAATTTAAAATGGGTGGTGAAAGCCAAACACATTCTGGCTAGGCTTATAAATGCCCTAGGGCAGATAGCCTTGTATGAACCTATGAACCTATAATCATTTGACTGATAACCATGAGAACTCATGATCACCGTTCCTGTTCTGTTTGCCAGGCCTTCATGTCTAAGACCTTGCGTAGCCATCTTTTAGCCTTAAATCTTTATCTTGAAAACCAAAGACTCAAACATCTGGCTAGGGACATGATGGAGGGTTCCGCGAGTCCTTCAGCTGAACCAAGTTTAAAGAGGAAGGTAAATAAGCTAAGACCCGAATCCTCTTCGGCTGTGCCTGCCTCCTCGGATGTTCTCCTTGAGGTTGGTGAAGACCTGGTGGTACGTTCAGAGATCAGGTCTGTTTCTTTGGCTGGTACCTCTGGGGAAGCTGTCAAGGGTGCAAATCCTAGATCGTCCGAGGCTATGCAGACATCCAATTCAGACAACTTGGGGGAACTGCAGCTTGTTTTGCTGGAGGACTCTGGTGACGCTTCTTCTCTTCTGTCTAGGGATCAACCAGATGTTAGGCCTACGTCCAGGCCCTTTCCTCTCTTGGAGAGACATGTTAAAAAGAAACAAACAACCAAGCATGTGAACATCCCCTCTACTTGCAGTCAGATTGGGATGCATTTTCACAAGGTCTTATTGTGGCCTTGATGGCTTTGAGGCCTTTGGCTTATTTTCTCCCTATTCCTGCTCTTACTTCTTTTCCAGTAAAGACTTCTGGGTCTCAGGTTTTTTCCTCTATGCAGGCTTCAGAGTCTCAGGTCCTTGAATCTGAATCTAAAGATTCCTCCTCTGATGAAGACTCCCTTGCTTACCTCACCCAGATTCCTTCTCCTCTGGAGTATGCTTCTCCTGAGGAGGAGTCTAATGGGGGAAAATTCCCAATAGAAAAGCTTTCTTTTGGGGAAACTATTAATAAGATGAGGGAACTTTTCAAATGGGATTCTTCACAGATTTCTGAGGAATAAAAACGTTGCTATGATCTGCTTCAAATGGAGGTCCCTGCACCCTCTGCAGTTCCTTCCGTTCTTCCTGCTTTTCTGGATGCCTTTGTATCATCTTCTAAAACCCATGACTCCTAAGCCCCTGGCCCCAAGAGACATCACAGATTTTATTAGGTCCCTGATGATTGTAAATTTCTTTATAAATATCCTTCAGTGGATCCAGCTGTAGCCTCCATTGTCTGAGATAAACTTTTTCACTTGTCTCCTTCTGCTAAGCTGCTTCCCTCTGATAAGGAAAGCAAGATATTGGAAAGGCTGGGTAAGAAGTTATATACTTCATCCAACCCTTAGCTATTAGAGCCATTAATTACCAGACACATATATCCAGATATTCTTTGTCTTTGTTTTCCCAGGCATCTCAGGCCTTGACCCATTTACCAGACTCAGAGGCTAAATCTCAGGTTCTCTCCCTTTTGTCTGCATCTTCATAGGTGGACATTCAATTAGATGCAGTTATAATGCAGTGGCAGCGTCTTTCAGGGCTGCAGCTTCTGTGTCTGTTCTTAGAAGGCATTCCTGGTTGAGACTCCAGTCATTACTTGATGACATAAAGGCCAAACTGCTTGATGCTCCTCTAGATAACTCTGCTTTTTTTAGCTCAGCTGCTGTAGAACTTTTTAAATCTCTGCAGGAAAAAAGTAAAAGATCTCCAAGACTTAAAATACTTGCTTATCTCCTCAGTTGCCAAATTCCATAGGAATTTTCCTGCCAAGACTTCCTTCGTCAGAAGACCTGCTTGTTCTTCTTCTTATGCCATTTCTGGAACTAGGTCTAAGAAGTCCTCCAGGAGACCTCCATAATCAAAAACTGCTGCTCCTGCTCCTCCTTTTCAACAGCTGTTTCAGGCCAGACCCAGCTCTCTGTGACAACCAAGGCCTTCTTCCAAGTCATACAACCCTCTCTCTCTCCCTTTCAGCCTGGGTGGAGATCACTCAGGACTCCTGGCTTCTTTCTATCATTCAAAAAGGGTATTTTGTTTATTTTATTTTTATTTTTTTTTGTTTGCAGTTTGTTTACCAGGATGGTCCACTGGGCCATGAGGAGCCCATTTTCAACAGAGTTCTGGGTTGAAAAGATCCAGAAAATACAAATATATTCAAATACAGTAAAATACAGAATTACAAAATAAGAACAATTACAAAGTTTACAAAAACAGTTAGAGACATTAGAGAAAAAAATACATGGTAACAACAGTTGCAATAAATTGGCATTTGATGGAGTAAATGCATGAAAAATTCTTTCTCTCCCTTTTGTCTACATCTTCATAGGTGGCTAGGCATTCAATTAGATGCAGTTATAATGCAGAGGAGGCATCTTCCAGGGCTGCGGCTTCTGCATTTGTTCTTAGATGGCATTCCTGCTTGAGGCTCCAGTCATTACCTGATGACATAAAGGCCAAACTGCTTGATGCTCCTCTAGATAACTCTGCTCTTTTTGGCTCAGCTGCTGCAGAATGTTTTAAATCTCTGCAGGAAAAATGTTATGACTTGGAAGACACCCCCCCCCCTCCCCAGGGGATCCCTCAACCTCCTTCCTGCCAACTACATCTGTTCCCTCAGTTACTAGATCAACTTTTCAAGACCAAGATTAACGAACAAAACCAAATAATCAAAAGCCACGGCCTGGAGACAGAATCAGCAGTCAGTTGTAATAAAACCAATCCTTTAGTGTCACGAACCGTCACAACAAATAGAACAAGTGCTTTCGCTCAGGAAATCCTGAGCTTTATCAAGTAACAGTTTGCTATTAAGAAAAATCTCTTATAGACGTTGTTAGCAGTGTCAACAGCTGACCAGCCTAATTAACTAATTAATATTTAAAAGGGACACTGCCTTCAATGTATAGAGGCTTATATGTCGTAAGAATTAAAACATAAAATAATACTATTATGGACATTGCTGTTTGTATGTTTTTTTCAGGATTTCCTGAGCGAAAGCGCTTGTTCTATTTGTTGTGACAGTTCGTGACATTAAAGGATTGGTTTTATTACAAGTGACTGCTGATTCTGTCTCCAGGCCATGGCTTTAGATCAACTTTTCACCCAAGGTGTACCATTCAGACTATTCCTCCAGAACAAAAAGGAAAGGGGTTTTACTCCAGGATGTTTCTTGTGCCAAAAAAGGGTGGCCCTTGGAGACCCATTCTAGATCTCTCTCAGTTAAACACCTTCCTAGAAGTGCCTTCTTTTTGAATGTTGTGTCTACAAACTCTTTTCCCCTGGTTCCTCCTCAGTCCTACTTGGCTTCTCTGGATCTCAAAGATGCTTACCTGCATATTCCAATTCACACTCAGTACAGGAAATTCTTATGTTTCTCAGTGGGTTCTTTGCACTGTTAGTTTTGTGCCTTGCCTTTTGGCATTTCCACTACTCCAAGGGTTTTCATAAAGTGCCTGGCTCCAGCCATTGCCTTCCTAAGGGTCCAAGCGATTCAAGTTTACCCATATTTAGATGACTTCTCTTTATAGCCAGCAGTTTGAATCAACTGAATCTAAATCTTGACAAGTCATACCTTTTCTTCAGGGCCTAGGGTTTACAATAAATTTCAAAAAATCCAGTCTGACTTCAACTCAGGACCTCATTTTTGTAGATTCAGAACAGATTTGATGATGGTTTACCTCCCGACAGACAAGGTTCTCTTTCTTATGGGCTAGAGGCCCTTTTGCCTCTTCCTTCTGTCTTGGCCAGGGACCATCTGAGACTTCTCGGCTTCATGGCTTCCACAATTCCCATGCTGCCTTTTGCAAAGCTACACATGAAGACGTTTCAGTGGTTTCTGAAGACAACTTGATTTCTGCATGCTCATCCTTTAGATGTCTTGGTTCCTCTTCTTTCCCCTGCCTGAAAACAGAGTTCCTTTGGCGGTTTCAACAGCTCTCTCAGAATCCAGACCTTCCTCAGCCATCTCAGCAGCTTTATACAGACACCTCAGACATAGGTTGGGGAACAACCTTTCCTTCCAGGAAGGTTCAAGGTCTTTGGTCCCCCTCTCAGCAGAAGGAGCAGTGGGAGCACATCAACATCCAGGAGAAGAGGGCTCTGATTCCAGCCTTGCAAACATTTCACCCTCTTTTCTTACAAGGTCCTCTCAAGATTCTGAATGACAATACATCTGTCCTCTGGTACATAAACAAGCAAGGGGGGAACCAAGTCTTAGCTTCTTTGTCAGTTGGCCCTCAAGGCATGAGAATTGGCTATCCAATGCAAGGTAACACTGCATGCTGTGTACCTCCCCTCAGCTCAGAACTCTAGGGCAGATGCATTAAGCAGATCCATGACACAATCTCATGAGTGGATGCTCCACAGGGATGTGTTCCTGGATCTAGTTCACCAGTGGGGCATTTCACATATGGACCTCTTTGCCTCCCCTCAGAACAGACAGCTTCCTCTCTTTTGTGCCAGGGTCCCTCACCCTTAGGCTTGGAAGGTGGATGCCCTCTCTTTCTCATGGAAGGGGTGTTTCTTTATGCATCCTCTCTTCCTTCTCATTCAGAAAGTCCTGCTGAAAATTCAGCAGAGCAAACCAAAAATCTTCCTGGTGACCCACTTTTGGCTAAGACAGCACTGGTTCCCTCTTCTTCTGCAATTAGCCAAGGGCCATCACCACAAGTTGCCTCACCAGTTGGACCTGCTCACACAGCACAAGGGATTCTTGATCCATCCACATCTGTTTACCCTGCAGCTGACCTTGTGGGGGATCAAGTACTGATCCCTTTCAGGCACCTTTTCTCACAGGATGTGCTTAGGATTTTGCAGGAGGCCAGGAAACCCAGTACTAGGACATCTTACATTTCCCAATGGAAAATATTTTCTATTTGGTGCCATAAAAGAAATCAAGATCCACTTTCTGTGGACATTTCAGTAGTGCTTTCTTACTTGTGTGAATTGCTTAAGAGTGACTTCTCTTATTCCTCAGTGGAAGTCCACTGCTCTGCTCTATCAACTTGTTTGCCATTGACACTTTGATTAGCTTCCAGACTGGAGGTTAAACTTTTCCTTAAAGGTGTCATACACATCAAACCTCCCAGGAAACTAGTGCTTCCTCCTTGGGATCTCAACTGTGCCTTAGCAAAGCTCACCCAGGCTCCCTTTGAGTCTGCAGCCTCTACTCCTCTAAAGTTGTGTACTTGGAAAACAGTGCTTTTGACAGCCTTGACTTCTGCTAGGAGAGCCGGGCATTGATGGTTTCACTCATTTCCCTGGTTTTCCACAAGGATAGAGTGTCTTTAAGAACTAATTCATCTTTCAGACATAAGGAGTGAATGAGTTGTCTCTTAATTAGTCCATTCAGTTGCCCACCTTTTTTCCTTCTCTACAATCCTCTAGTGAAAGGATTTTGCATACCTTAGATGTGCTTAGCCAACTCTGATTTTAACTGGACAAGAGAAAATCTATAAGGAAGGTTGATGAACTCTTTGTGTCTTTTCATCCCAGGGCTCTGGGTTTACCTGTTTCCAAACAGACTATTTCTTCTTGGATTTCTAAAGCTACTGAGTTTTGCTTTGACTTTCATGGGAAATCTCTACCATCTTCTGTCAGAGCCCATTCCACCAGATCTGTTACTTTGTCAGGGGCTTTCTTTAAAGGGCTAGATGCCCATTCCATTTTGGAAGCTGCTTGTTGGTCATCTGTTCATACCTTTACTAAACATTACAAGTTGGATACTATCTCTAGATCCAGGGCAGGGTTTGCTAGAGCAATTCTGCATAGATTTGTGGAAAATGTTTCTTCTCTTTCTTCCACTACTCCTTCCTCCTCCCTGAGTTCCTTTTGAGGTTTTGCACTCTCCCATATGTAAAGAATACTGCAACACTGAATAGAAGTGCATAGAATAGTTGTGTAAAATCTTACCATAACTGCAGATGTCCTTCTCTTCTGTGTTGCAGTATTCTGTCATTTCCGTCTTCCCCCCTACCACTTGGTTCTTCCTAGGATGACTCCTTTGTTGGCCTTAGGATTCTTGTTCATCATGGGGATAACTTGTTCTGAGTATGGTATGTGTGGATGTCCCTTTTATGGCTGACGTTCTCAGTACCTACGTGCGACACCCCATGCACTGGCAGTGGCTATAAGCTTTTGTATGCAGGCCGGACATTGGGTCAATGGGCGGAATACAGCCCATATGTAAAGAATACTGCAACATAAAAGAGATAGACATCTATGGTTATGGTAAGATTTTACACAACTATTCTTTTTCAATGACTTGTCCTTTGATCACCATGTATCTTCTAGTTATAGAAAGTCATTTTTCTTGCACAGCTTCTATGGAAGAGTATGGCTTTCTGATCAAGGGATTAAATTGTTCCTCTGTACTTGGTAGTCATTAGGCCAGTCATTGATTATAATGCTCCTTTTGGTATATGCCCGTCCAAATACTTGTCAAAGTTGGAATGACCACAATGCTTCCTCACTAAAAAAAAAGCTAATTCAAAGACATAAGTCATAAAACTTTGCAGACCATTTCAATTTTTTTTCTCTCTTTTCTCAATATCATATAGGCTACCGAGAGGTAACCTCTGCCTTGTGTTTACAGCCTCAACATACCCTGTTCTGTTAGTCTTATTTCACATTTAGAAAGCCAGTAGTATCAAAAACACCTGCTAAGGGGATCACAGTCTCTCTTCCAAGATTAACAGAAGATCCTGCAAAGACAGATCACTTCTATGGAGCCAGCTTCCCCTCCACATAAAGTGAAGTACTTTTACTCCATTCAAACGTAAATTGGATGAATGGATGGGTAACTACAAATTCACCCCTGGTTTATCACCAGTGGCTCTCTCTTGGATAGGAGAAACATGCAAGTACATAAAGTATACTCATGTGGCCTGTCTTTGCCTATTCATATTGCAAAATATAAGGGCTAATAATTACCTTGGGAATGCAAGGCTAGGCTTCTTAAGATCCTTTTGGATCCATAGCTTAGTAAGTACCCATAAACAGATAGCTCATTGTCTAAGCACAGTAATGCCCTACAGGGTGGGTGTTAATGGGGCAGTAATATCCTTCCAAAGGTTATTGTGAGGCTTGACATGCTTTATGAATTGCTCTTGGCTTTTTATGCACATGGTATCAATGCTTAGCATGTTGTATATTGCACAATGGGCCTTAGTGCTGCATGCTAATATTTTATTATTTGTTACATTGTTTTCCCTGTATAAGAACCATATATTTGAACACCACCTGTTTGTTTCATATGTAGTGATTTCTTTTCAGTCATTAATCTCTTGTCAACATAAAACTGAAATACTGTTATACTGGCCTTAATTCTCCAACGCTAATCTTGACTAATAGGAGAGAAATTCCTGATTATTATATGATATGCTATCCTAAAAAAAAAAAAAAAAAAAAAAAAAGTTTTTGGTTTTACATATTTGTTGTAGTCCTATAGTATATGCTGCAGATAGCTAGTATTGTGAAGTACTGGACGGTGTGTAAACACCTAAAGTGAACACTAGCAAAAAAAGGGAAGTGCACAGCAGGTGAGGGAAGTGTACAGCAGGTGCTGTATATCCTGTTTTTCCATGGTGGCAGATTATAAGGTGGAGCAGTAGGCAGTATATTGTGCATATACACCCACCTGTAGCTAGAGGATTTCCTGTATTCGCTGTTCACACACTCACATGTAAGCAATGTGCACAGCTTGCATTGTCTGCCATACAGCATAGAGAGCTGTGCAGTGATGATTGTGTAGTAGCTTGTGTAATTGTAGAGAAGTACTCTGGTTTAATCAGTGATTATGGCATTGTGTACAGGTGAGAGCAGGTTGATGAGTAGTTTAGCTAGTGAGTACACAATAACGCTGTTTACAAACGTGTGTGCAAGGCTCAGCAGATATGAAGGGACTTTTTTTTGTTTGAGTGACTCTAGAAATTAGATGGCGGGAAAAACGAACACCAGCCTGCATTCAACTTGACCTGCATTTGGGGGATTTGTAGTCATTAGATTAAGGTTTGTTTAATAGGGTTTGGAGTATTTTTGGAGCATGCGAGGGTGGTGATCAGAATGCATTATATATATGTATTACAAAACATTATGACTGGATCTCCAATCAAAACTGGTTTCTTACATGCTCTCAAAATAGACATCAAGAAAACAGAAGACATTATCATTGAGGAAAGCTTCTCCTAGAGGACCTGTTCTCTGTTACCTGCATTGCTCAATCTTGAAAATTAGCTTACTGATGCTCTGATTAGAAGTGAAGTATCCTACGCTTGATATTAAGAGAATTGAAAAAGTAGTTAGTTGAAAAAGTGGACATTCTATGATTTTGATGTTCACTAATTTGTTAGGCTTAAAAATAATTATTTTTATGAGCGCAGTCACAGTAAGAATGGCAAGGCATTTTCAAATTAATTGAAAAGTGGGGTAATTTCCCTGTACCCTTTCTCTAATGTTTTTTTAAACACCTTTATTGAATTATCACTTAAGACATAGGCAAATTTACATTCATATAAAGTAATCAAACTATATTTAACATAAACATTATACTTCACATATATTGCTATATATCATATCACTCAAGCAACATTACATAAATTATTCAATTATTGCCTTTTTTTTAAACAAGAAACATCCTTATTAAACCATCACTTACTACATAGGCAGTCATACATTTATATAAATGAAAACAAACCATACCAACACAATCCTAGTTGCAAGCATTTTACATCACAAATCATACTGACACACTCCCAGTTGCAAACGTTATACATTACTTATAATCTACCAAATCTTTTTCATTCAAACATTACATAGCTCATTTAAGCCCTGCTGCCTTTTAAACCTCATTCCTCCTGTGTATTTATTGTTCCCACTATTCCCATTTTGCTAAGTAGTTTGCCCGTACCCTTTTCTAAAGATCTCAGTTCCAGTTGTTTTATCTTTGTTACTATATTCACTACTTCTAGTATAGTTGGTTTAGATTTTGATTTCCATTTTCCAATATTTGCTTTTTTGGCAGCCACCATTATTAGACAGAGCAAGGCCTTACCATGTCTGGCCAATTCCGATTCTGTATCATAGCTTAGAAAAATCATCTCCCTCATCAGACCAGTCCGCCCACCCAGCATCTGCAACAGTCCATCTCACAGGTAATCCTTAAAAATCGTCAATTCAGTGCACTACCAGAAAATATGTTCCCAGTTACCTCTTTCTTCCCTATCATACCTCCAACATTTGTTGTCTACCTGAGGAAAAATTTTCTGGAAACATTTTCTGGAGTCTACTTGGGGTCTAGAAATATCTATGAAAACATTTCCAGGCAAAAATCCTAAATCTTCTAGATTTTCTTGCATACTGGAGAGGGATGCATATATTCACCTATTTTTCTTATGTTTATTTGTGAATTGCTTATCCAATCTCTCTCTCCAATCCTTTCTAACCTCCTCTGATTGATTCTTATCGTTACAGTGTACCATTTTATACACTGTACTAATTATTCCTTTCTTAATGGCAGCTTCTGTTCTAAATTCTGCTAAAAACTCTACCAGTGCTGGTCTTTTGTTTAGGACCCCTTATTTTTTTCTCGTTGCCTATATTCTGATATTAATCCCTGATAGGGAAGGCAATCTCTAACATGCAGTCTAAATAAATTCTTAGCGTCTTCCCATTTTATCATCTTTTCCTCTGTATTTATTTTCTCCCATTACCTTTGTTCCTTTGCCATTTTTTCCAATAAATTCTAGCCTCCCTTTGCTTATTGTCAATATAGCTAATTGCAGTCATCCCTATCGGCAGAATCTCCTTTCTCCAATCCCATGTTAGCTTAGTTCTAAGAATACTTTCTGCTACTTTATGGCTATAACATTCTGTGTGATTATTGTTATTCTTCTTAAAGGTCTGCATCCAAAATCCCACTCTCTCCTTGTTTCTTAAGCTTCTCCCTGTTTCATCAACATCCCTTTCCACTTTGAATGATAGCTTTCTGCTTATGTGACCTTTCTCTAATGTTCATGCAGTTTGGGGTATTTCTGTAGTGGTGACAGAGCTAAAGACAGAGTGGTTAGATGGTAAGTGAGCAGGATATAAGGTTTCATTCCCTCTGCTGTCCATGACACCTGTCAGATACCCAAACTGATGGAATTTGACAGTCTGGATTATAGGCTCTACTACCTACTGTCTGAAGAGTCCAGCAGCACCTGCCTGTGAACTTGAATAAACCCTACCTTACCTCATTTATTCCCTTAGCATGGTAAAAGTCCTGGGGTAGGCTTCCATCAGGCTGTAGTCGGGATATTTTTATATGTGTACCTCGTATTCAGTAGTACATCCCCACGAGTGCTGCTCTTGTGTGTTAAGCTCTATGGAGATACTAATGTCAGAGAGAGCACTGTAAAAACCTCATTTATGAACTTGGCCCAGAGGAAACTAACAGTCAAAACTAGTCATTCCTCTTCCTCAACAGTTTGCTGCCCACCTGTCTCTCTGTGTTGAAAGATGGGTTACTGGTGATATAGATGAGCACTCTGCACCAATGCATGTTTAGGGTATTGTATTTGGTACCCTAATGAAGGCTTCTTAAAGTAGCCATTAAAGTAGTGATGGATGGAGGAAGGTCAAAATTCACGCTGATAACAAACACCAGTTTCCCTCACGGTGCAACACAATCAGTATGAATTCACAGGCATAATGGGGCAGTTTGTGCTTTGTTCTATTGCTAACATTACTTGTACTATCATGGAGTATTATTTTTTTTTCCTTTCTTTTTTGAATCAGTAGATCTGATGACAACCTACATTTATCCTTGACCTTTGGGACACAGTTCCAGTCCTCTGAACCAGTTCGGACGTTACACAGCTTGCGCCATCCAAAACCTCTCGCACTAAGACTCTACCCACAATATCCCTCTCCAGATTACCTCAGATCTTGTTTGCCACTCTTGCTGCAAGATGCATCAGCCAGTTTCTCTTGTCAGGTAACTACATTTTTCATATTTTTCCTTAGTTTCTTCATCTCTTTTTCCACTGTGTGATTACTTAAATATTTGCATATTTCAAATAGTTGATTTTCTTTCTACCCAACTTGCCTTCTTCTTTGTTTATCCTCCAACACTTTGGTGTTCTCCTCTACCATTGCTAGTGGTCCTTCACTTGTAGTTTCTGTCTCCATTTCTTTGAATGAGTGAATACATTGTTTTTACCTTGCGGTATTCAAGTCTACCATAATTGGTAGTACTTCCCTTCCCTACCTCTCTTTGGTAGTTCTGGCCTACTATTGCTGGTAGCCATTTCTTTCCTCTGTGTTAGTGTGTGCTCTCTTTCAGTGTGTGTGTGAGTGCCGTCTGTTGACAATTGTTTTTATCCGTCAACATGGTGGATTAATCCAAAGGGACAACCGGGTTTAAGCAATGCCAGGATTGTAGTAGGAAGATGCCCAAGTCTGATGGACACTCTTCTTGTGTGTACTGCTTGGGCCCAGCACATCTTCAGCAAGACTAAGAAAATTACAGAACTTTTAGTTATGTACTCACCATAACTTCAGATGTTTGGGATCCATCTCGCCTACATTCTGACTGATGGGTTCGGAGCCGATCCCTCGGCTCCGACTCGGCACGCTTATGCTATAGAGCGAGGCCTCTTATTGGCTGAGCTATCTTTATCCCAGGATGCACCACCACTAATCCCCCAGATCTTGTTTGTCCGCATTCATGCACACATGCATAACTTGATTATATAAAATTGTTAGATGTTTCAAGATGAAACAACAGGATTCGGACCTTCTGATATCCTCTGATCTCCAAGGAAGGGGGAAGGAGGGTGGGTTATTAGGAATGTAGGCGAGATGGATCCCAAACATCTGAAGTTATGGTGAGTACATAACTAAAAGATGTTATGTGATCCTATCTCGCCTACATTCTGACTGATGGGACAGCGTCCCTAGCACCTAAATCCCGGGTGGCTCATTGGAAAACACTCCTGAGCACTGTGGAACCAAATGAAGCTCGTCCTCTAGATGCCACATCTAATTTGTAGTGAGAAATGAAGGTATGCAGGGAAGACCATGTAGCCGCAGCACAAATGTCACTAATAGCAAGCTTAGAATGAAATGCTACCGAAGTAGCCATAGCCCTTGTAGAATGAGCCTTGACAGAGGTGGAAAGCTCTTTGTTAGAAAAAACATAAGCTTGAGTAATACAGTCCCTGATCCATTTGGCAATAGTGACCTTTGTGACTGCGTTGCCCAATTTGTTTTCTGCAAAGGACACAAACAACTGATCTGTATTCCTTGACTGTTTGGTCCTATCCAAATAAAAACGTAACTGCCTGTGGACATCTAGTGTGTGGAAAATAAATTCCGCTTTATTGGAGTATTTTGGGAAAAAAACTGGGAGCTCTAATGACTGTTGCAAGCATAAAGTAGAACAGACTTTAGGAACAAAAGAAGGATTTGGTCTGAGGGAAACTCTGTCTGTATAAAAAACCAAATACGGAGGTTTAACTGACAAAGCTTGAAGTTCTGAAACCCTTCTAGCTGAAGTAATTGCTACTAGGAAAGCTGTCTTCCATGATAGAAACTTTAAATCACAGGTAGCTGCCGGTTCAAAGGGGGAAGAAGTCAAGGCACGTAATACTATATCGAGATCCCATGGAGGTGCAGGATGAGAAACTGGAGGTCTTAATAGAGCAGCACCTTTCAAGAAGGTCTTACACAACCTGTTGCTCATTAATGGTGGGTCTATGGATTCATGAAAATTAGAAATTGCTGCCAATTGTACTTTGATGGTAGAAACAGAAGAGCCTTGGTTGAAAAGAGAGGTTAGGAACTTGAGTACTTCTGCCATGGGGGTTGAAATAGGGTCCAGGCCCCGGAGTTGAGCCCATATAGCAAATCTTTTCCATTTGCTAGAATAAAGCTTCTTCGTAGCCGACTTGTGGGCTGAAGACAATATGTGCACTACATCTGGGTCTAGTGCATGTCTCCTGACTATGGTTGGAAGAGGAGGAGCCAGGCCGTCAATCTTAATGTGTGTAGGGACTGGTGTAGTAGTCCCGACTGATGAATCAATAGGTCTGGGACCTGGTCCAGGAACCATGGACCTTCCAGAGCATGTTTCCGAAGATAGGGAAACCAGACTTGACGAGGCCAGTAAGGAGCAATTAAGATCATCTTGCTCCTTAAGAGAGAAGCCTTCTGAATTACCTTGGGTAGGAGAGGAACTGGAGGGAAGGCATAAAGCAGGCCGGAGGGGCAAGGATGGACTAACGCGTCCACAGGGCTCTTCCCCGGAGCCGGGGTTAGGGAGAAAAAATCTTTGCACTTCGCATTTAGAGGAGTTGCGAAGAGGTCGCAGCACGGAACTCCCCATTCGCTGAAAATCTGTCTTGTAATAGTCATGTTCAGAGACCACTCGTGAGGAGAGAGGATGGTCCTGCTCAACCTGTCGGCTATGACATTGGATTTGCCCGGTATGTGAGTAGCCACTAGGAAGCGTTTGGTTGAGATTGCCCATTCCCAGACCCTCATCGCTTCTCTGCAAAGAGGGTAGGATCTGGTCCCTCCCTGCTTGTTCAGGTACCAGACAACTGACATGTTGTCCGAGTGAACAGCAATTACGCCCTGAGGGAGGTAACAGTGAAGGGCTTGAAGGGACAGGAGTACTGCTCTCATCTCTAATATGTTGATGTGGAGAGAGGTCTCTTCCGGATGCCATTTGCCCTGGACTGACCTGCCCAGGGAATGCCCCCCCCACCCCATCTGGGAGGCGTCCGTGGTCAAAGTGGCCGCCGGAGGAGGAAGAACAAAGGGTCGTCCCTGATCCAAATTGGAAGACACTAGCCACCAGCGAAGGTCCCGTCTGCAAGATTCTGTGATCCATATTAGATGATTGAGAGGGAGTTCCTGAAAGGACCACTGAGTTGAAAGAAGCCACTGGAGGATTCTCATGTGTAACCTTGCCAAGGGAACTAGCAGAACTGTGGCAGACATCGATCCCAATAGTTGCATGACCATTCTGGCTGGGGCTTTGGACCTGGGGAGTAAGGCTCGAACCTGATTTTGTATGATCTGAATTCTGTCTGCAGGCAGATAGACCCGCATCTGGTTTGAATCTATCTCTGCTCCTATGAATCTTAATCTTTGAGATGGCCGTAACACAGACTTTGGCCAATTGAAGGTGATTCCGAGGGAATTGCCCAGTGATGTTGTGGCTTGCAGGCTCCGTAGAAGTAGATGCTTGGAGGTGGCAGTTAGAAGCCAGTCGTCTAGATGGAAACACCTGGAATCCTAGACTCCTCAAGTGAGCAGTCACTACTGCCAAGCATTTGGTGAACACCCTGGGGGCTGTGGTGAGACCAAAGGGCAGCGCACGGAACTGAAAATGACTGCTTCCTAGGCTGAAGCGCAAGTGTCTCCTGGATGTTTGATGTATTTTGATATGGTAATACGCATCCTTGAGGTCTATGGAGAACATCCAAACACCTTTCTCCAACAACGGGAGAATGGTTTGTAAAGTGACCATTCGGAACTTGGACTTCTTGACTGAACGGTTTAGGTTGCTTAGGTCCAAAATGGGCCTCAAGTCCCCGGTCTTTTTTGGCACTAAAAAGAATCTTGAGTAAGTCCCTAATCCGATCTGGTCTGCGGGGACCGGTTGGATGGCTCCTTTTTGCAGCAGTTTTGAAATTTCTATGGCTGCGGTATCCCGTTGACTGGGATGGAGTAACCTCCGGCGATAATTCGAAGCACCCATCGGTCCTGAGTGATGGCTTCCCAGGCCTTTAGGTGCTTCGAAAAACGACCCCCGACTGGCTCCGGAGCAGCACAGTCGGGCAATCCCTCAGGGACTATGAAAGGTTGAAGAGCCACGAAAGGACTCGCGGTCTCCAGTATTGCGGGTGCCTCTGCCGCCTCTGGGACGGTGTCTTCCTGATGAATTTCCCCCTCCTCTGCCTCTGGAGGGGGAACCTTCCTGCTGAGAGGGGTAAGACTTCTGCGATTTCCGGAACCACATCTTCCCTCCTCTTTTAGCCTTGGGATAAGGCCGAAAGGGGTGGAAAATCGTGCCCCTATGGCAGTCAGAGTCTTACCCTCCTGTTCACAGCGGGTAAGTGTGTCTTTCACCTTGGGCCCAAACAGGGAGGACCCATCAAAGGCGTCGGCAATGAAGACTTGAAGGCCTCCTTGAAATGACACAGGCGGAGCCAGGCTTGTCTCCGTGAGAGCAATGCCTGTACCGCTGCTCTACTCACCCCTTCGGCCGCATCTGAGATGAGCCTCATGGACGAGTTCAAAATGGATGACATTGTAGCCAGCTGAGATCCAACCGTCTGGGCCAGCTCCTCAGGCAGGTTACCTAAGAGGGTATCGGACAACTCCTTAATCAGATCCCTCTGGAATCTCATGAAGTGCGTTAGGTAGTTCAGAGACCTTAAGGTAAAGGCCGCTGAACTAAGGGTGCGCTTGCCGTACCGATCCATGCTCCTAGACTCCTTATTAGGAGGATGGACGGACGTAGAAGTCTCTGCTACATCCTGCTGCATAGCAGATGCCACCACCATAGCATCCACAGCCACACCTTTCGTGAGGAACTCTCTATCGGGGGGTGCTGAAAGAAATTTGTTTGGACGAGCGGGCACCGGTTCCACAGAGTCCGGGTGTTCCCACGCCCTTCGACAGATCAAATCCAAGAGCTCGTCGAAGGGTGGAGACACCCAGGAGGCGGAGGGCTGAGCCCCGAAGGCCTTCAGGAACACCGACTCATCAGCAGAGGGAGGTTTGGACTGCCAGCCGCCTCGTTGTTTTAGGGCTTCTAGGATGTCTGCAAATGAGACATCATCCGAGGACGACTTGGGGGACCCCTCTGCATCATCGAGATCGGTGTCAGATGTCAAAGACTCATCAGGGGAGTCAACGTGCTTCCTCTTGCACGTTTTCTTCCTGGGAGTTTCTTCCGAAGAGGCTTCAGAAGGACCTCCAGGAGGGGGAGAAACCCCAGCGGGGGTAACCTGAGGCCCAGGGGCTCCGCTGTCTGCTGACAGGGGAACTGCCAATGACCCAGTCTCCAAATGTAGGGAAGGAGCTGGGGAAACTGTGGAGGTAGCCAATGAAGATTTGGCTAGAGCACTCCTCATAGCCCTGAAGGCGGGACCACCAGAATCCTGGGAAGGTCCCCCCTCCATGGCCACGACAGTGGATGGTACTCCCGCCGCCGACACACCAAGAGGGAGACTTGGGACCGAAGGTATCAATCCCAAAGCCTCCCCCCCAGGGCCGAAGGAAGAAGTCCGTGCACTGAACTCCGACCCAGGAGCCGGAGTCGGAGCAAGGGTCGGACCTGACCCTAACACCTCCACTGGTTCCACCAACACCTGCTCCAATGGTGCCGAAGCTGTTGGAGGAGGAAGTACTGTAAGGGAGTGGACCATCGGCCCCGAAGCCAAATGGGCTGGAGCCGAAACCATCTTTTGGAACACCGGAGACTGGAAAAGTCGAAGGTGTACCCTGTCGATGTCCGAATCAGACATCCTGGAAGATCTCGAGGATACCGATCGGGCCCGAACCGATTTCTCCATCGGCTCCGAAGGGCTCGGGGACTGGCTCCGAAAGGACTCCACAATTATCGGCTCCGAGGAAACCTTCAAGGAAAATTCCCTCGGCGCCAATAAGGACTTCGGCTCCGAGGGGGAAGTGTCTGAGCCGATGACCCTTATCGGCTCCAATATCAGTGGAGCCGATGAGGGTGACCCGCTTCTCGATGCTCCAGGCCTCGGCTCCGAAACCAGAGGGGTCAAGGTAGGAGGCATCGAGGCAGACCGTTCCGACCTCGGCTCCGAAGTCCGTGGAGCCGATGGAGAAGTCTGCTTACCTTTTTTAGCCGTCGGTTCCGACTGACTGGTTGGAGCCGGCGCTTTCCTCTTCTTAGAAGGAGACGGAGAGGAAGATAAAGCCTCCTCGAAAGAAGGCTTGATTAATCCTTTAAGGATTAATTTGTTTTTCCTCTCCTGGAGGACTTGGGAGGAAAACGCATGGCATACACTGCAGGATTCCTGGAGATGTTTGGCGCCAAGACAATAGACGCACAAGGAGTGGTCGTCCGTTATGGACATTTTAAACCCACACCTCGTGCACTTTTTAAACCCGGAGGGTTTGTGTTCCTTAGACATTGCAGAAAAAACAGAAAACAATAGTAAACTTTCAACAGTTTTAGGACACAAGTACAATAAGAATGTCCGTAGTCAAAAATTATAAACTGAAACAAAAACACTTTTTGTTTGTTTTTTTTTTTTTTTACACAGCAAGGGAAAGGGAAGAAACAAAGAGGGTCAAGACCCTCTAACTCAAACGGGTACTTGACCCACACACAACCACTGAAGTAGCTAGTACAGGGGAAGGCCCCTCTAACTGAAACGGAACCTTCTCTGACAGGAAAAGTAAATCAAAAATCAATCAAACAACAAGAGACACACTCGTACACAAAAAATAGCCGTTAAAACAGCTTTTGGTTTGAAAAGAGAGAACTACTGACAGGAAAATATACTATTAATATAGTACTTAGCCCAGTCAATGTTGAGACCACGTCCAAGCTCTGTAAGCGGCAAACGAGATCTGGGGGATTAGTGGTGGTGCATCCTGGGATAAAGATAGCTCAGCCAATAAGAGGCCTCGCTCTATAGCATAAGCGTGCCGAGTCGGAGCCGAGGGATCGGCTCCGAACCCATCAGTCAGAATGTAGGCGAGATAGGATCACATAACATCTGACTTTCTCTGCACCGTGTACCGTAACTACGTCTGCACCACTGGTCTCTGTGCCAGCCACCTCAGTACCGACCACTCTAACTTCCCCAGCTCCACCTGTGACACTTACAGAAATTTTGAAACCAACATCACCCTTGGTGCTGAAACCTAATATAATCAATGTACTCAGGACAAGACATTCCCCTTCAATTGATCCCTTTGTGGGATACTTAGACAAACTGAAATCCACCTCAGGCTTCTGTACCCATTCCTCCAGGGGTATGACTAAAGTCGACATCATGAGGTTGGTGGATCAGCTCCTAGTGGCTAGAGGTCTTTCTATCTCCCAGGCTCGACTCCCTTCTGGAGATGGGACTTTCTCTCCCAGGACTCCACTAATCTTTCCTCGTCTAACCTCCTCTGAGGGCTTAGAGCTTACGACTCTGGTTCCTCCAGTTCCAGCTACTCTGGTGCCAACAGCCTTTTCCCCTTCAGTTTTAGGATCTGACTTGAGTTCATCGGTTCCATTGGAACCGATGGACTCCCGGGGCCATAGCTCTGCTGCTGGATCTGAGGGTCCTGGAACTCCACTTTTTTATTCAGGCTCATCCATGACTCTCAGAACTTCATCTGATGTGGGCTATTCCTCGGCTACTGCTTTGGGGGTAGGTTTCTCAGAGCGAGGTGGGACCACCGTTCCAAGGTTATCCTTCTCTGTTCAGGGCTCCCATGCCTCTTCAGGGGGACCTGCCTTCAAAGTTATAGAGAGGGCATTGGCCTCTGCAGGTTCGCAGGTGGCCCCTCCCATATCTAAGTATTATCCTGGGACTCCCTCTAGCCCAGAGCTGCCACCAACCTCCATGCTTTGGCAGTGAGCACCTAAGCTCCGAATACACCTACACAAGGCCCCTCTTCTTCTGGGTTCTCCTCAGTGATTCCTGCTGAGGAGATGCCCCAGGAAAAGACGTGTAATAGGAAATACTTAGATTCTGCTGAAGAATTTGTCATAGAAGACACGGACTTCAGTGATGGGGAAGGTTCCCCTTCGTCACCCCCAGAAGATGTCTCCTTTGGAGACATTCTAAAAATACTGAAACAGAGGGGTAACTGGAAGCCTGAAGACCCTACCTCATAGAGTCTGTGTACCTGCAAGCCTTTGGTGATCACCCATCTACTTCTTGGGTGACTCCTCCTGATGACAGTCTTGTTAAATTGATTGCTTAGCAGTCTTGGAAGGCCTCTGATTCCATAGAGCCAATCCCCAGGAGACCAGACAGAATTCTTTCAGCTCCAGAGGACCACCAGCATTGGGCTAAGGGGTTAACTGTAGATGCTGTGGTAGTTGTGGCGGTGACCAAAAAGGAACTGGCGGAAGAGAGTTCCACTGTTCATCCCCCTAATCGAGAGTCTAGAGCGTAGGACAGATTTGGAAAGTGAGGGTATGCATCATCGACCTTTGCTTTATGGTCTTTGAATTTTATTGTACACTTTACTAAGCTCCAGAGGGATTTGATAAAGGAGTTATCAGATACTTTTACAGGAACTGTGTCTGAGGAGGTCCAAGATAAAGTGGCCTCCCAGCTGGCTATGCTGGAGTCCATTTCCAACTCATCCATGAGGCTCATCGTTCATGCAGCCGAAGGGACGACTAGGGCAGTGGGTTCTGGTGTTGCCATGAGGCGACTCACCTGGATGTGCTTGTGTGAGTTTGTGGAGCCATTTAAATCATCTTTCGTCAATGCTCCTTTTGACTGCTCTTCCTTGTTTGGCCCCAAAGTCAGAGAAGCATTAGCCAGATGCGGAAAAAATGGAAAGATCCTGTCTGCAGTGGGCATACATTTTTTTCTGCTCCTCAATGGTCATGTTCTAGGAACCAGAGGAGCAGAAGGATGTGGTTCAAAAAATCCCAAGGGCCTTTTCAGGGCACCCATGGTGGTGGCTCCTTTTGGGACTGGGGGGGGGGGGGGGCTCCAATGAAAGATGTCAGTCATGTGGCAGAGGTGGCCTGCAAAATCAGGGTTCCAGAGATTCTTTCTCTGGGAAACCCTTTCGGTGCTTCTTAAAGAGGGCCCAGTTGCTTACCTCTGGATGCAGTTGGGGGAAGATTCTGTTTGCACTCGAGAGGCTGGCAGCAAATAACAGATACTTGGATGGAAAGGATCATTGCCATAGGTTACCACTTCCCCGTTACTCTCATCCAATTAGAGGGATCAGGCAGCTCTGGAACTTCAAAGGCTGCTAGAAAAAAAGAGTTATCGAGGAAGTCCCACCAGACCAAATAGGATCTGGAGTTTACTCAAGGTTCTTTTTGGTCCCAAAAAAGATAGTAGACTTATGACCAATTTTGGATCTTAGCATTCTAAACAAGTTTGTTCAGCAAACAAAATTCCAGATGGTCACAGTACAGTCTATCCTACCCTTCTTAGAGGAAGATGATTGGAAGCACTCTATAGATCTTCAGGATGTGTATTACCACATAGGAATGGACAAACACTCCAGAAGGTTCCTCTGCTTTCGGCTAGGGGCCAGTCATTTTCAGTTCCAAGTGCTGTTCTTTGGCCTCACCACAGCCCTCAGGATGTTCACCAAGTGTTTGGTAGCAGTGACAGCTTGTTTCCCTATCTAGATGACTGGCTCATCATCACTCCCACCAGGTATCTACTGCTTCAAGCAGCAGATTTCATTCTTCTCCTGTTTGCTCATCTGTACATTACAGTGAACCACTCAAAATCTCAGCTAAGTTCGTCTCAAGATCTAGAGTTCATAGAAGCTCATCTAAACACCGCCAGTTGTGCAGCTTCCCTTCCTCTTCAAAGGCTACAGAAGATAAGATCACAAGTACAAGCCATTTTTTCGAACAACAAGGTACCTGCATTCTTAGTCCTTCAAGCCTTAGAGTCCATGGCAGCAGCCATTACCTTAGTTCCACTAGCAAGATTTCACATGCGACTACTACAGTGGCTTTTGGCATCACAGTGGTCCATCCTGAATCATCCAATGACTCATCCCATTTTAATCACCAGTTGTTTCAAGAAGGACTTATCCTAGTGGATGGAATCTGATGAAATCTTCTTAGACCATACCTTCGATCTTCCTCAATCCAAGGCCATGTAGACCACGGACGCCTCCTGCATGGGGTGGGTGCGGCATTATCAGGGAAGAACAGTCCAAGGCACTTGTTCCCCGATGGAGGCCAATCTGCATATCAATGTTCTAGAACTGAGGGCAGTGCTGTTAGTATTTCAAGCCTTCCAAGCTGTCCTCTCTCCAGGCCTGATTGCAGTTCATTGCAGTTCAGTCAGACAAACATGTCAGTAGTTTGGTACATCAACAAACAGGGTTTAACCAAGTTTTACCCCCTGTGTCAAGAAGCCCTCAGAGTGTGGCACTGGGCGATATCCTCCAACCACTTTCTGAAAGCAATGCACATCTTGGGAAGCTTGAATGTGATAGCGGACAAACTGAGCAGATGCATTCTCCTGCCTCACCATTGGTCTCTCAACCCCAGGGTGGTGAAGGAGATTTTCCATCTCTGGGGCCAGCTTTTCTGTGACCTCTTTGCATCACCCCTAAGCAGCAAGTGCAGTGGCTACTTTGCCCTAATCCCTCATCAGGGGACATCCCCGAGATATGCTGTCCTTTACAATTGGCTCTCGGGACTTCTTTATGCCTTTCCCCCTTCCTGCTAATTCCTCTCTTCTTAAAGAAAGCCGGCAGGATGAGTAGCAAGGTGATCCTCATTGTGCCCTTTTGGCCCCAACAAATCTGGTTCCCTTTTCTGTGGCCTCATCTAATCCACTGTCCATGGATTCTGGACCCAGTTCCAGATCTTCTGCCTCATCCAAAGGGGACTGGTGCACCCCAGTCTTCAGAACCTCAAGCTTGCAGCTTGGATCCTTCAATTCCATTAGTCACCAGGCAGAAAGATTTATCGTCCCCAGTCCAGAAAATGTTATTGACTTCCCATAGACCTTCCACCAGGAAACTTTACAACAGCAAGTGGAAAAGATTTTCTATTTTGGTGCACAGTAACGGTCTTAACCCCTTCTCCGCACCAGTGGAAAAGGTACTGGAGATTTTAGCTATGCTTTTCAAGTATGGAGGCTCAGCTTCTACTATTAAGGTCCAACTAGCTGCATTTCAATTTCCACAATAGCTTTGAAGACCATTCGCTAATTTCCCATAGACTATGTAAAGTGTTCTTGAAAGGAACCTTGCGATTGCAACCACCATATAAAGACTCTCTAGTTCCTTGGGATCTGACTGTGGTTCTGCAGTCTTTGGTACTTCCCCCTTTGAACCGACAGCTACCTGTCACTTAAAGTTTCTTTCAAAATGCGCAGCAGCAACCTGGTCTACTCTGCATTCTTTTATCACTCATTACAAATTGGATGTGGTTTCCAGGGGAAGAGCATCCTTTGATCCTATTGTTCTCAGGAATATCCTTCCATAAGGTCACCCAAGATCTAAAGAAACTGGTAACTCTGTCTCAAAGTCAAGGATAAATGAAGGCTGACAACATCAGATTAAGAAGTTATGTACTTACCATAACATTCCATTTGTGTTGTCAATCTTCATTTATCCTTGGCATCCCACCCTCTTTGGAGGAACGGACCCTTGTCTTGGTAATTTTTCAGGTTTGACCTTGGACATAGCCTCTTCAATTCTATAAACATATTCTTCTGTCTTCCTGTGTAGCTGCAAACTCGATCTGAGGTAATCTGGAGAGGGGTGCTGTGGGTAGAGTCTTAGCTCAAGAGTTTTTCCTGGCACTCTAATGGCTGAGCCAGTTCCGAGGATCAGAACTGTGTCTTAAAGGTCAAGGCTAAATGAAGACTGATAACACAGATGGAACGTTATGATAAGTACATAATTTCTTATTAATATAGCTACACAAATTCTCCTTGTTTTGCATTTAAGACATAATCTTGCAAACAAAATTAAAGAAAAAATAATGTCTGTGTCTGGGTAGTCATGCCTAAGCCATTTATCTGTCCACTTCAATTCTCCATACAGTGTAATACATCAGCTGATGTCATATCAATGCCTGTTCCCAGTAATCTTCAAGTTTACACCCGACTTGCAAATTGAAAGATCACCTTGTTAAAGTTGTCCCCCCAGCCTGATGACTTGTATTCATATTAGTTTATTATTTAATTGTTTAATTGAAACACCTTTACAGTTTGTAGTGGACTTTAAACTTTGTAAACTGCTGCCAACTTAACAGCTGGCATTTTTTTTGTGTATGTGTGACTATGTAGGTGAATATTTGACACTGTCTGATGCTTTATTTTCTCTCTCCCCCCGCCCCAAGAAATGGAAGAAAAATTGGTTTGTGCTTTACCCAGCAAGTCAGTATGGAATAGCTCGCTTGGAATTCTTTGATAGCAAAGATGGTAGTTCCAGTGTAGAGAAGGCAAACACCAAGAAATTGGACAAGAAGATCATTCGTTTGGCAGACTGCATCAGCATTGTTCCAGCTGTGACAGAATCATGTCCCAAAGAAAACATGACTGCTTTCACCATTGAGACAAGTGAAAAGATATACTGCCTTGCAGCTGAACAACAGACCAGTATAGAATGGGTAAACAAGCTCTGTGAAACAGCGTTCTCGGTAAGAACTTTTCCTGTTGTGCAGGATTACTATCTGTAGTAAGGCCTGAGCAGCAGCTGTATATTCATTGAGTATGATCTGTGCAGTAAAGCTGTTATTGTAGACTATACTTCTGTGTTGTGTGATGAGTGTATAGAATTTAAAATAATGGAGATGTGAACAGCTTCCTTCACTTATTAAGAAATTGAAATTAAACAGAAGAAGTTTGTTGGCAAGGAAGATAGCAACATTTAATGTGTTTCTGATGGGTGTTAATGCTGTAAACATTTGGAATATTTTTTATTGGAAAATTTGCTACATTCCCACAAGATTAATGTGATTATTTATGAAACATGGTTAAAATCAATGACTGGAAACCAGCTCTGTAGGGGTATAAATGTTTTTACTGTAACAAATATTCTAACAAAAAAGTGGAGGTGTTATGATAGGGATTAAAGATCGAGACCTGTAGTTATCACATATTCAGTAATAACACAAATACTGCATATTGTTCAACAATTGCTGTATGCTCCAGAGTTGTCTTTTTTGTCAGAGTGTATAGACCACCAAAGTCAAGAACTGATGACCTAGAGGAATTTATTTTATTTTTTATTTTATTTTATTTTACATTTGTTGACCGGGAGAGTCCAACTGGATTACAAGTCCATTTTCAGTGGAGGCCTGGGGAGAAAAGGTTCAAGAGAACAATTTTTTACAAAACATAGTTTTAAGGACAGATTTTTCACATACAATTTCCATAGAAGAGACTTTGACATACACATTAACTAACAGATAGGATACATTTGTTCTGTACAATATAATATTACATTTTAGGAGATAGTCCTAAGTTTAGGATTTCTGTGATAGATTTACTATCAGAGTAAAAGCAGAGAGATGTAGAATAAGGCTCCGAGAGAGCAGATGATGCTCGCTATAATTGAGAAGGATAACAAATTGATTTGCTATATGTCTTCACCTAGTTTTAGTTGAGACGGATAACAAATTGATTTACAATTTGTCTTCTCCTGGTTTTAGTTGCTTATGGAAAGCACAACATTGCTGGGGTAGTTTTCCCTAACTCCTGGAGAGATGGGATGAGCAGTAGAATAACAGTCCTAAGTGGGTACAGTGCTATGATTGGTTGACTTAGCAGTTACTTAAGTTAGGTGCAGTGTTCTAATGAGACATTAGCCAGGGGGGATACAGGAGCACAGTTGATTATTCAAAAAGTGAGTTGTAACAAGTTTCTTGAACTGCGATGGGGATTTGTTATCGGTTATGTGGGCAGGAAGGGAGTTCCAGATTTTTAATATACAGTAGCTGTAGACAGACTTACCAGCTTCATTGTTAAATTTGGTTACTTTGAGGAGGTTTTATGTGCTAGATCTCAAGGGACTGGCAGTTGTATAGGGTTGCAAAATATTTTGTAGGGCTGGGGTGTTTTTAGAGTTATGTATTATTTTGTGGGCTGGTGATAGTTGATGGAGTTGAAGTTGTAGTGGTAGTTCTAGCCACTTGAGTTTTTTTAGGCATTCACAGTGATGTGTTCTGATGGGAGAGGTTGTACTGAATTTGGCTATCTTATTATAACAACTATCAAGTTTGTTTAGGTCGGATTTGCGGAGATTTGTAAGCACGGGGGTGGCATAAAGTAGGGTGGATAGTAGGTGAGTCCTCACTGTTGTAGTTTTGGAGTAGTCAGTGAGGAATTCTTATTGCGATACAGTAGGCCAAGTTTTTTATGTACTTTTTTATGCTTATAGAAATATGTAGGTCAAATCTAAGGTGATTATCTATTTCAACTCCTAAGAGTTTGGTATGATTTGTGGGGGTGATTGTGGTCTTCTTAAAGGAGGAGATGAGGAAAGAATCAGTGGGAGGTGTGGCTCTGTGGGAGCTAAAGAGTACTAGCTTTGTCTTACTTGGGTACAGAATGAACCTTTGGTTTGTAAGCCAAGTTTCTGCTTGGGAAAAGCATTCTTGTGTTAGGGAGTGAAGGATGTCAATTGATTTGGCTGCACATATTATGGTGGTATAATCTGCATATTGCACTGTTGAGGCTTTAGGAATACTTTTTCGGAGCTGTTTGGTGAAGAGGGTAAAAAGAAGTGGCCCTATGATGGAGCCTTGGGGTATTTCTAGGGAGACTGGTAGGGAGGGGGAGGGTTCGTTTTGCCACATAACAGCTTGTTTCCTTCCCTCTAGGTAGTTTTTGAACCAGGAGATGGCAGGGGTGGTAAGGTTTAGAGTTGCTAGTGAAAGGAGGAGTTTATTGTGGTTCACCATATCAAATGCTTTGGACAAGTCAAGGAAGGTGGCAGATAACAAGGAGTCCATTGTTTCTGTTAGTATTGACAATGTTGGTGAATTCTGCAGTGGTGGTGCTATGGAAGGGTCTAAAGCCATGTTGTGTTGCTATTAGATAATTTTATTTCATTAGTTGCTTGTGTATTACCCTCTCTAAAATTTTAGATAAAGCGGGTAGTATGGCTATAGGGTGGTAGTTATTGAGTTCCAAGGAGGTTCCCCCTTTATGTAAAGGGATCATATGTGATATTTTCCAAAGCTTGGGTACACTCAGAGATGGATCTGTTAGTTAGGATGGAGACAGGATATGATATGGCTTCTGTAGCCAGGTGGAGGTATTCAGTGGGTAATTTATCTGTGGCTAGAGACATTGGTTCAAGCTTGTGGAGTAGTTTTGCAATTAATTTGGTTGGTTCTGGGTGGAAGCCGAAGTTGGGGCAATTGTTAGTTGGTTTGGGGGTGGATTTGCAGGGGTGGGGATGTTGTCATAGGGTTGGTTGTTTGCAAGGGTCTGGATGGTCTCTGTAAAGTATTTATTAAATTGAGTGGGGATGTCTTCTTGGTTATCTATTTTTGGGGTTGGGGTAGTTGTTGTATCTGGTTGTAGAATAGAGTTAATTGCTGCCCAAAGTTTTTGTGGGTTGTTCCTGTGCTTATCCTGTAACTTTTGGTAGTAAGATGTTTTGTCTGTTTTGGTGAGTTTTTTGGCTTTGTTGCATATTTCAACATATATTTGTTTATTCAATTGGGATTTACTGTTGAGGTAGATGGTCCAGGCCTTGTTTCTTTTTTTTTGAGGAGGGATTTTGTGTCTGGGGTTAACCATTGGGCATATTTAGTTTTAATTCATGTTGTTCTGGAGGGGGTGTGATGGTTAAGGGTGTTTAAGAAGGTAGTCTTGAAATATAGTACAGCTTCATCAAGAGGTAGGTTTTTTAGGGTGGGGTCCAGTTGCGCATTTTAGGTCGTTTTTAAAGCTGGAGTGGTTAAAGTGTTTTTTGTTTCTAATTAGGAGCATAGATATTTGGGTCAGTTGTGGTGATTTTGATCTGAGTAAGAATGTGGCTTGATGGTCACTCAGCGTGTTTGGTAGACACCCTGCTAGGGATATCAGTGATGGGTGGGATACGAGTATACAGTCTAGAGTGGATTGGTGTTTGGCTCTCTTGTCTGTTCTTGTGGGGGAAGTGATGAGTTGAGTTAGGCCATGTAGGTTAATATTGGAAAGTGGGTTATGACTGGAACAGTTTTGCCAGTCAGTACTATGGTCTCCTAATACTATGCTTTCCTGGGGGGAGGGAGTTTGATATCCATTGTAGGAGTTTTTCTGTAATGGGAATATTGTTGCCTGGAGGGATGTAGCATCCTGTGATGTTGATGTGTTTACTATCATTAAGTTTTAGTTTTGTTAGAGTGAGTTCAACTTTATTGAGGTCTAGGGTTATTATGTCTACTTTCTCAAGGATGAGGTGAGATTTATACACTATAGCAACACCCCCACTATTTTTACCTATTCTGTCACTACCAACTATATTGTAAGCTGGTGGAGTGATTTCATTGTTGTGGTTGCCTAGTTTAAGCCAAGTCTCTGTTAGTATGACTATCTCAGGTTGATAAAAGGAGAGTAGTGCATGAAGGTCGTCGACTTTGTTTAGTATACTTCTGACATTTAAATTTAAAATGAGGAGCATGGATTTGTATCGGTGGAGTAGGGTATCATTCAGGTTGAGGGTTGGGGCTCCTAGATTTTGTGGGCCTGGGTTTTGGGGTATATCACCACAGCTAATGAGTTGGGTTCTGAGGTAAAAATAGAGTTTGAGTAGTTTGTTTGGGGTCTTAAAGTTCTTTATAGTTGTTTGGGACTGGTAGTGTGATGGCTGTAATCTATGTGCATAGTGGTGAATAAAGAAAGTTTGGTAGTAGTGTGGGACTAGTTGAGTAAATGGGTGTGTTGTAATAATGTTAGTGGAAGTAGTTTTTCTTGGTATGCGAATAAAATTAAGTTGTTTTTGGTGGTTGGTGATAGAAGTTAGCAGTGGGTGGGTGGATACACCTAGAAGCAATAGTAAGAGGTGTATCTATGTGGGTTAGGGTAGTTTGGACATAGTTTGGTTGGGTTTGATCATGAGTGAGAGATCTGCTTGGGATGGGATGGGTGTGGTGGATGATGAGAGGTGTTTGTGATTGTAAGGTAGTTAGATGGAAGACTGTGCTTTACAGGATGTGGAATAGTGGAAGAGAAGTTTAATGGGTACAGGGATGGGGCAGATTCAGTGATTGGTGGTTAGCATGAGGGGAGTGGCTAAGTGTAGTTGAAATGTAGCAGTAGTGGGGGTGGGTGGAAATAGGGGGCAGGGAGGGTATTGTAGTGAGCCCGAGCACAGCGGGACTAACCCTAACTCCAATTATATCCCTGGGCTTATTTGTTTCTTTTCTTTGTACACTAAATGTATCTTTTCACTTGTTTCTGTCTACACCAAATATATCTTTTTTGGCTGTATTGTACTAGTTTAAATTCACTCCAAATGTATCTTTTTGGTTGTATTTTACTGGTTTATTTTTACACCAGATTTATGAGCTATTTTAAGCTATAGATTGTCCCCTTGCAGAGATTAATTAAGAGCTGCATGGTATATTTTATGGGCTATGTGCAGGGGAGCTGGATGAAATTACTGAGTGCAGGGTAGATTTGTAGGTTAAAGAGGTAAGATCCTTTGGGAAATCTAGCTAGGTTACACAATATGGAGGGAGCCTAGAGGTGCCTTTAGACCCAGGGCAGCATGAAATAGTACATAGGTAGAGTGTTAAAGTACTAGTACATGTTATGGTATTAACCTTATTCAAATTGCAGGTTGGACTTCAAAGACTTGTAGCAGGTGAAGTTTTTCAGGGTAATGTCCTTTCAGTCAGGAGTGTCTTATAATGGGTAGTTTGAGGGGGACTACCTAGAAAGAAAACATTTATTATGAGAAAGACCTTATCAGCACTAATAACTAGCCACCAGTCAAGCAGGCAGAACACTGTCACTTAAGCTATGTAATATACGGCAATACAGGAGCTCCGTACAGCTATGAAGCACAGTATATGCTTTTTAGTTACATAAATGGACAACAAACAGTTAAAATGTATCACTAGCTTTATAGACTACTCTTGCAATCAGACTATGATGCAGGTAATAAATGTTAAGGTTTTCTACAATGCTGCATCCTTGTTTGATGTTAAACATTTAATCTAGATGCCGGACAACAGCTATCAAGTACGTTTTCCTTGTAAAAGCAGTCCTTAGGAGAATGGGTAGCTAGACAGGCTAAGAGCAGCCATATGGTAAGCAGCTCTGTTAACAGATTTTATCACAAGTAATGAGTTGCTATTCCAAGTTTAGGAGTCTTAGTATAGTTTTAAAAATGATCAGCTAATCAGGCTAAAAGCAGACATATAATATGCAGTTCTGTTATCCGTTCTCACTACTACAGCATAATTCTTAACAAATAGCCTTTGCTATGTTTGCATTATTAATACGTGCAATATGCACTTAAGTAAAACAGTAGTAGGTGAAACAATAGCATACATTACTCAATAAACAAACGGTTCCAGCCACAAAATGCAAGGAGAAAATTAACAATATTTATGACAAGGATAACATGCACTTAAGTAAAGCAGTGGTAGTATGTGAAACAATAGCATGCAGTACACAGAAAAACAAACACAGTTACAGCCACTATCACTATAACATAAGATGATAGTTTGGTAAATGTTTACACTGTCAAATATAGCAGTAAAGGTTCATAGGTAGGTACTAGGCTATCAGCCCTAGGGCCTATACAAGCCCAGCCAAAAAAGGTACCCTGGCTTTTGCCACCCAAGAAAATTATTTTCTTGTGCCACTGTTGAGCAGAGCCACAGAAGTGATCCCCCAGGGTGAATTTCCTATTTCCCATCCAATCATCAAGATTTTTCTTGAAGAGTGCTAATGAGGAGTTTTGTTTGATATAGATAGGTAGTTTATTCCATAGTATGGGAAATCTCAGGGACAGGAATCTATCCCGCTGGCATGTTCTGTTTATTGTGGTGACAAGGTTTAGGTCCCTAGATGTGTATAGCTCAGAGGGATTGGGATTTCTTTAAGTGGAGCATGTCCAACAGCTCTGGGTTTGACATAACTTTGTATGTTAGGCAGAGATCACCTCTGAGTAGGCGATATTCGATGGAGTAAAGCTGGAGTTTTTGAGATGGTCTGTGTAGGGCATCTGTTTGAGGCCAGTAATCCTCTTTGTGAGGTATTTCTACGGCCTTTCCAGTTGTTGTAGATGTCTTGTGAGGTACATACCAAAAGGGGTACTCTATAATGGGTCTAATGAGTGATGAGTAGAGGAGAACAATGACCTCTTTTTTCTGGATGAGAAACCTTTTGTGATGAGGTGTGCCACATAGAAGGATTTCCTGACTACTGTGGAGATGTGATTATCAAAGGAGAGACTACTGTCCACCCGTGTCCCAAGGTCTGTTATCACACTTTTGGTGTTAATAAATAATTAATAAATAATGAAAGAAACTGCACCTTCCAAGGGAGACTGTTCATCACAAACAGAAATAGTGAAGAAACAACACGTCCAGCCTCACCACAGAAATGGAAAAGCAAAAACGAGTCCAAATATATGATAAAACTTTAATGACAGACAAGCGCTTTCGCGTATGGAATATACGCTTCTTCAGATCATAAAAACAAATGAAACTGAGCAAGTTTATATATGATAGCAGCATTTCTCAGTTGAATCAAATTAAGTTAAATTGAATTAATCAAACAATCAAACAATATATAATCAATCATTGCCTAACTATTCAGTCACTAGTACTAGGGGGACTACCTTATTCAAATTGCCGGTTGGTCTTCAAAGACTTGTAACAGGTAAAGTTTTTCAGGGTAAAGTCCTTTCAGTCAGGAGTGTCATATACTGGGGTAGTTTGAGGGGGACTACTTTATTCAAATTGCAGGTTGGACTTCAAAGACTTGTAGCAGGTAAATTTTTTCAGGATAACGTCCTTCTTTCTTCATGAGACACAGAAAGGAAAAGTAACAGTGGTGGGGGGCTTACATTTTCTCGAAACATGCTGGAGTAATAATGATTCAACAACATTAGTAAGGAAGTTATTTACAGCACATGTTCAGGAACAACAATTGGTTCTGATTGTAAAAAAAAAAAAAGTCTACTAGGGAATGGAACATACTAGAAATTACTTGTGTTCCTAAGGAAATGACTGTTACTTCATGAGATGCTTTACCACCATTGATGTGCTGTGATCACAGGGTTAATTAAATTGCTGCTAGATAATTTTACCCAACTGAAATCTAAACCAATGCACAGAAGGTTAATAAGGGACTATATGGAAGCAAAACAGTCATTATGTAAAACTAATTGGAGTGATGCATTCAGTGAAAAAAATGCTGAAGGAATATGGCAAGTTTTGAAAGAAAAGTTGTTTGAATGCAAAAAATAAGTAAATAAATAAATAATGTTTACCATCAGAATTTAGCCACACAATGCCAGGAGGATAGATTTCCATAAGAACAGGATAATTTATTAAGATGAGAGGCAAAAATATTAGAAATGGAAAAGAGGTTGAACTATGAATTTGACAACTGAAATAAGCTGGACAGAAATACATAGTGTGAGACGAGATCAAGAAAATTTTGAAATTTATGTAAATATTGAGCATGATAGGAAAACATTTCATAGATACATAAGATGTAGTAGGAATAAAGTCATACAGACTGATAAACTGTGGGTAGACTCAAAAATTTATTTTCAAACACAACAGGTTACAGATATGTTTACAAACTCTTATGCAAATCAGTTTGGCACCAGAAATGGGGTGATAAATTGTCCTGTTAACATCTGAGTAATTTAAGGTATTGAAATTAAATTATTCTGTATTAAAAAAAAGGACTGCACAAACTGGAGCAACCAAAGCACATGGAGGAGATGGAATTGGAAATAACGACCTCAGAACACTTCACTTACACTACCATTATATCTGTTATTCACTAGGTCATTTACATATGGAGACATTCCTCAGGATTAGAGACATGCACTTGTTAAACCTCTTTTAAGGAAAAAGGGGAATTGGACAAACCCAGAGGTATATAGACCCATAGGTTTACTTTCATACTGTGGAAAAATAATGGAGACTGTTACTTTTAATAAATTATTGTCAGAAGTGGAAAGGCTGGGACTTGAAACTATGTAATCAGCATGCATATGTTGAAAATAGATCTACATATACAGCTGTAATTGAATAGTTGTGCTGTGATGTTAATTTTTACAGACTTAACTTCAGCATTTGATAGGTTCCTACACAAAACAATGATCAATACACTAGAAGAACTAGGTATTGATGTAATCTTTATAAGATGGATAGTTACATGGCTTAAAATAGGACATGGCAAGTGTCATGCAGTAATTGGACAGATGAAATTCTAGGCTACAGTCAGGGTGCCCCACAGGGCTCTATCTTAGGCCCATAGTTGTTTAGACTGATCTTTTTCATCTGAGGTGTTCTACAGTCTGTCTGTAGATGACTTGAAAATGGGTAAACTGATTACATGTGTTACCGATTGGACATGTCTGCACAAGAATTTGACTGTTTTGACCATTTGGGCACAGGAGAGTAATATGTTAATAAATGCATCAAACAGACTAAGCATATGAGATATGGGAGACCTTGAAAGGTGAATACTTAATATAGCACACAATAATTGAAACCATTCATTTAAGGACCTGGGTATATCGGTAGATCCAGCTTTGAGGTTTTCTATAATGTCAGTCAACTGCTCAATGATAGTTTTAGTCATATAGGTTGCATAAAAAGTTTTATAAAGTCTAGAAAATCAGAAATTATGAAATCATTGTTGTTAATTACATTAAACCTAAACTAGAGCATAGAATAACAGTATGGAAACATTTTAAGAAAACACGCATGAAAGATTAGAGTGGAAGTGCACCAAGGGCTTCCATCAATGTGAACATTTAAGTTATTATGAAAGACTAAAATATCTGAACTTCTACAGTGCTTCATATACATATTTAAGAGGAGACCTTATTTAGGTATGTAGGGCATTTAGAAACAACTACTTCTGGGAGTGTTATCAAAAAGTAGTATAGAATCATCAGACAACCAATGTAGAAGACTGTATATATATATATATATATATATATATATATATATATATATATATATATATATATATAACTCAGCACAGCTCCTCGTGGTATCCAGCAGAGTTCCTAGAGCAGCAGAGGACAGAAAAAGCAACTTTCCAGATTTTAAGTATTTTTTCTTGCATTTTTTGACCATTTGTGTTATTCGACGACTGTTTCTGTCTATTTTATAGTGGCATTACCTGTTTTTCCTGTTTTTATAAGCTTTAATTGTTGGTTGCACTTCTTAGTTTGTTTGCTTAAAAGTTAAACTACAGGCTAATACACTCAAGTGTACTAGCTTTTGATAGCATTTAATCGAAAAGCAAAGCATGTATTGTGTTTTCTGTTCTGTCTGTGAAAAAAACTTGAAAAAAAAACAAAAAAAATATTCTTCTCCTAACTTTCCTGGCTAGTTTGTTCCAGTGATCAGATTTTGCTGATCCCTGGGCTTTGTCTTGGTTCCTGTACTTCTCCATTTTCTTTGTTTGGTCAGGGGGAAGTTTCTTTACTCACCAGTGGGAGTGGGGAGTACTGAGCTACCTGTTTGTCCTCAGAGGAGTGGTTTAAGACAGTAACTTGTAGTTCAGTGGCCATTTTGGGTCATTTCCTGCCTTTTCCAGCCCCCTGCTATAAAGCACGCTTTGGCAGGCTTTTCTGGCCGTAGAGAACTCAGCACAGCTCCTCGTGGTATCCAGCAGAGTTCCTAGAGCAGCAGAGAGAGGAAAAAGCAATCTTTCCAGATTTTAAGTATTTTTTCTTGCATTTTACGACCATTTGTGTTATTTGACGACTGTTTCTGTCTATTTTATAGTGGTATTACCTGTTTTTCCTGTTTTAAAGCTTTAATTGTTGTTTGCACTTCTTAGTTTAAGTTTGCTTAAAAGTTAAACTACAGGCTAACACACTCAAGTGTACTAGCTTTTGATAGCATTTAATCGAAAAGCAAAGCATTTATTGTCTTTTCTGTTCTGTCTGTGAAAAAAAAACTTGAAAAAAACAAAAAAATTTTCTTCTTCTCCTAACTTTCCTGGCTAGTTTGTTCCAGTGATCAGATTTTGCTGATCCCTGGGCTTTGTCTTGGTTCCTGTACTTCTCCATTTTCTTTGTTTGGTCAGGGGGAAGTTTCTTTACTCACCAGTGGGAGTGGGGAGTACTGAGCTGCCTGTTTGTCCTCAGAGGAGTGGTTTAAGACAGTAACTTGTAGTTCAGTGGCCATTTTGGGTCATTTCCTGCCTTTTCCAGCCCCCTGCTATAAAGCACGCTTTGGCAGGCTTTTCTGGCTGTAGAGAACTCAGCACAGCTCCTCGTGGTATCCAGCAGAGTTCCTAGAGCAGCAGAGGACAGAAAAAGCAACTTTCCAGATTTTAAGTATTTTTCTTGCATTTTACGACCATTTGTGTTATTTGACGACTGTTTCTGTCTATTTTATAGTGGTATTACCTGTTTTTCCTGTTTTAAAGCTTTAATTGTTGGTTGCACTTCTTAGTTTAAGTTTGCTTAAAAGTTAAACTACAGGCTAATACACTCAAGTGTACTAGCTTTTGATAGCATTTAATCGAAAAGCAAAGCATTTATTGTGTTTTCTGTTCTGTCTGTGAAAAAAACTTGAAAAAAAACAAAAAAATATTCTTCACCTAACTTTCCTGGCTAGTTTGTTCCAGTGATCAGATTTTGCTGATCCCTGGGCTTTGTCTTGGTTCCTGTACTTCTCCATTTTCTTTGTTTGGTCAGGGGGAAGTTTCTTTACTCACCAGTGGGAGTGGGGAGTACTGAGCTGCCTGTTTGTCCTCAGAGGAGTGGTTTAAGACAGTAACTTGTAGTTCAGTGGCCATTTTGGGTCATTTCCTGCCTTTTCCAGCCCCTGCTATAAAGCACGCTTTAGCGGAGTTGCCACTAGAGCAGCATCGGGCAGCGCCGGTTTAACAAGGTTAAACTTTTTCTGGCTCCATAAAGTCTGTTCTTCATTTTTTCCCTTAGAACTGCTGTACTAGTAACCTAAACAGTATATCCCTTGACTAAAAAGCGCAGCACTTGTTCCTAAAAGTTTTTTTTTTTCTCAAAAAAAAAAAAAAAAAGCTCAGCACTTGTCACTTCTATATTATACAAAGTCCCTCACTTGCGAAACCCCCCCAGGAGTGCCCACTTCCTTACTAAATCCTCTCTTATTCAGTCTCATACCTAACTTCTTAATTTTTCTAGCATGTCGAAGGGCCAGATGCTGGCGTCCTCTCCTGCCCAGTTGGTGAATCTGGGAATATTGAGGCAATGTTACAATTGCCTCATGTACACAGACAACCCTCTCCTCCTCCTGCATAACACAAATACATGTGAGAGATGCAGCTATTTAGCCAAACTGGAGGCTGAGCTCTCTCAACTCAGGACTGGCAAGACCAGACAGGAGGAGAAGGCAACTACACACACCACAAAACCAGCCTCACATAATGCTACCACACCACTGAATCAAACACATAAACACACAAAGACATACTCGGAGGCTCTGAGTAAAAATTTACCTAAACAGCAGAGGCCTCCAAAGCAGACACCCAAACAACTGCTACCTCAAGACACCCCACAAGCAACACATAAACCACAAAATCAGTGTGCAAAGCAGTCACAGCCCTTAAGGCCAAATACAACACCAAACATACTTGTCATAGGTGACTCCATAGTCAGACACACTGACGTCCCACTCACCAGGCTGAACAAGGAGAGGGTCACAGTAAGCTGCCTATCGGGCGCTAGAATCCGCCACATAACACAAGCACTCGAGTCACTCCACGGCAAGTACAAATATGACACAGTCATTGTCCATGCTGGTGTGAACGACGTACCTCCCTGGACTACATGAAAAGAGACATAGAGGAGCTCTCTGATTATGTAGCCCAGACAGGTATGACCCTGACCCTGAGCAGTATCCTTCCTTCACCAAGAATGATGCCACAATATAGAGACAAGATGATCAGCTTTAACAATTGGCTTAATGTCTGGTGTCATTCAAAGGGGATCCAGTGTCTGTCTGCCTGGGATGACATGCTTGACAAGCCACGCTGCTTCGCAAAGGATGGCTTGCACCTGCCACCCCAGGGATTCCGGATATTGGCTAAGGCTCTTGCCACCCCCATAGTGCCTTTTTTAGGCAAGGCTCAAATTCTAAACCTACCACCCTAGAAAACAAAAATGGGAAGAAACTGAGGGTAATGCTGCTCAATGCCAGAAGTCTAAATCTCAAAATGCACGCACTTTAGGCCCTTCTCAGTATGGAGAACATCGATGTCTGTGCTGTAACTGAAACCTGGTTCAAGGCTCCTGAGAGCACCCCGGCACTATTAGGTTTTACCTCATATTATGCTCCGCCCCAAAACCCAGACCACACCACAAAAGGAGGGTGTATCCATATTCATAAAGGATACCCACACCTCCAGGTTGGTGGCAACGCACGAAGCTTCGGAAACCATCCAGGTGCAACTAACCATAGGCAAAACTGCTCTGCAAATTGTAGCATGCTACAGGCCACCCTCTCAAACTCAGGAACCCCACACAGCCTTCCTGAAGACACTGGAGGGTATAAATGTATCTCCAAACACCATCATATTGGGTGACTTCAACTACCCGAATATAGACTGGGAACATTACTCAAGCCCTAACTTTCTAGCCCAACGGTTCCTGGAGTTCATAAATTCAAATGCCATGGAACAGCTAGTCACTGTTCCCACGAGAGGAGAAAATATACTAGATCTCATTATCACAAACATGGGGACAGAATGCTCCACACCAGAAGTATATCCCTCAATGGTGAGATCTGATCATAAACTAATCTCATTGGAAATCCACATCCCGCCCCCACCCCAAACAAAAAAGACCACAGTGAAGAACTTCTCTAAAGCAAACTTCACACTACTCAAGACTGGTGTGGTATCCTTCAAGGCCCCTGAGCCAGTGGAAACCACAACCCAAGCTGCGGAAGCCCTTACAAATGCCTTCTATGAACACCTCCAGGACTGCATGGATCAGGCAATCCCAAATAAAACCAAGACTCTTTCCACAAAGGGCAAACGTCCAGTCTGGTGGACCCCAGCCATTAACAAACTTTACAATAAGAGGAGAAAGCTATTACATGATAGAACAAAATCCATAAAAGGGAAGTCACCCCTGATCATTATTAGTAAAATATACGAGCACTCATAAAATCAACTAAGGCCAATTTTGAGAGAAAAATTGCCATGGATTCAAAGGACAATCATAAGGCCTTTTTCAGCTATGTTAGGAACCAGGGTGGAAACTCCCAGATATGCTCAGAATTAGTCCAAAATGATACAAAAATCACTGAACCCACAGACATTGCCAACATACTGGCAGACAGGTTCAGTGCAAACTTCACCCCCCCCCCCAAAAAGAAAGATAACTATCCCAGCAGAGTGTAGCCTCCCAGACATCTCAAATGCGCAGGTGAAAGCTCCCTCTAAAGCTAAAAACACAGCATCAATGGGACCGGATGGTGTCCCCGGCTGTGTGCTACACGAGCTAAATGAGGAAGTAAACCCGCACATAAGGCAGCTGTTTAATCTCAGCCTTACCACAGGATATGTGCCCAAGGAGTGGCGTACGGCAACTGTGGTCCCACTCCACAAAGGTGGTGCCTCTACGGACCCTGGTAATTACCGCCCCATAAGCTTAACAAGTCTAGTCTGCAAAGCTATGGAGAGGATCATAATGGAGCTCATAAACAAAGATATAGGGACTTGCAGACATTGGACCCGACCCAGTTTGGCTTCGTCAAGGGCAGATCATGCCTTTTGAACTTGGTAGACTTCTTCAAACCAGTCACCAAGGCCATTGATGAGGGAAAGGCAGTCCATACAGCCTACCTTGACCTTGCAAAGGCTTTCGACACAATACCCCACTCAGGTATTGTAGAAAAACTTACCAGCTTAAATGTAAACCCATATGTCACAAGATGGGTTGCAAACTGGCTTAAGGACAGAACCCACAGGGTTAGAGTTGCTGGCGCTATGTCAGACTCCAAGCCGGTCACAAGTGGTGTCCCACAGGGCTCGGTCCTTGGCCCCTATTGTTCGGCATCTACTTCTCAGAAGTACAGGCCAACATGGGAGGACTTTGGCTGACAAAGTTTGCAGACGACTGCAAACTGGGTGCCATAGTGGAAAGTGCATCGGACACGGATATCCTTCAGAAGGGACTCACGGAAACAGATAACTGGTGCCAGAGCCATGGCCTGAAGTTAAATGCCAAAAAATGTATAGTCATACCCTTCGGGAAAAACAAGGTAACCCCAAGCTACCATATAGGTGGCAATCCACTAAGCACAGAAGAGGTTATCAGGGACCTAGGGACCCAGGTTGACAGTGGCCTTTCTTTTGACACTCACGTTGCTAAAGTGGTTAGAAAGACCTTCTACATTGCCCACCTGATCATGAAGGGATTCACATCCAGATCTAGTGAGATCATTGTTCCCCTGTACTCTTCACTTATCAGACCAATGATCGAGTACAATGCCCCATTGGGGATGTATCTCACCCGACATCTGCAGCAATTGGAGAGACCCCAAAAGTTCCTCACCAAAAGGATAAAGGGACTCCAAAATCTGTCATATGCTGCCAGATTGAAGAAACTCCAGCTCTATTCAGTCGCATACCGTCTGCTCAGAGGTGACATGTGCCTGACATACAAGACCATGTCCAACCCGGAATTAATGGACATGCTCCACCTAAAAAATCCAAATCCACCAAAACCACTAGAGCAAGCAACTTAAACCTTAGCACGGATATAAATAGGACGTGCTGGAGGGATAGATTTATCACTCAGAGACTCCCTATGCTGTGGAATAAAATCCCGGTGCATGTGAGGCAAAGCACCTCGCTGGCTCTGTTCAAGAGAAATCTTGACCTGTGGATGGGAGATCATAGGTTTACCCCGGGAATCATCTCTGTGTCACTGCTGGACAGAGGCACAACAAACTAATGGGCACAGTATTTTTTCATATAAGGGGTGGCGTAAGCCACAAAACTTTGGGCTAGGCTTATAAATGCCTTAGGGCAGATAGCCTAGTATAAACCTATGAACCTATATATATAGTTATATATATATATATATATATATATATATATATATATATATATATATATATATATATAGGAATGAGAGTTGCACTTCCTGGTTCTCACTGACTTGCCAGAAAAGCACATATGAGGAACAGACCAGTACGTGAGGCAAAATTGGAGACATTCTGCTAAAATTGGGACACCTGGGAGCATAAATGCCCCTACACATAAAGGTATACATATATTATATGTGCAAGCAAACACACACAAAAGACACAAGACACACACACACACACACACACACACACACACACACACACACACACACACACACGCATATTAAAAACAGTCCAACATTCCAGATCAGTGACATACATACTTATAAATAAACTTGCTCCTATGCTAGTAGCTCTGAAAACATGTGCAATACTGTCTTTCATTTTCAAATCAGGCTACCTCACTCCCCTGAGGCAACCTGATCCAACAGAACATGACTCCTTGCTGCTTCATACAACAGCCCTGGGAGCCTTTCTGAAGTAACATTTCTGCCATCTATATAGCTGCCTTAGTCTCCATGTCTTAGTCTGTATTTAAAATACTCATACTAGCAGCCAGAATTAAGATGATTTCTTTTTTTTTTTTAATTCAGAGCTTGGAACTCTGCACATTCACAGTAGTATGAGTGGAGTACCATGCTTGCAAAAGGGAGAAGACAAATTAATTGAATTAATGTCAGTGCACCAGTAAAAACAAATAAAATAATTCAGTTTTTTTTTTTCCTTTTTCCAGTGGCAGCTCTCTCTCTGTACTCAGTCTCGCATGGACTCCTCCATGAAAAATCCATCCTACTTTTAGCTCCTATTCCTTCACAGAACAAATGATTCATTAAATATCCATTTAAAGGAACCAAACCTTCATCAACAGATAAAAAGATAGATAAATAAGTCACTCTGGCATGACAGATACATATCCCAGTGTATACCTCATGTCTGGAACAAACTTTAACTTTATTATCAAGTAGACCAGCACACTTGCTACCTTCAAGGTAAACATAGATAATCTGTCTTGTGTTACCCTCTTCAAGGGTGAAAGAAAGTTTTGAATATGATTTATTGTCTAGATTTGTAGACCGATTGCCTAATACTAGCCTATGAACCTAAACTGTGTCCAACCAACCACTCTTTTTCCATTCTTCCTTGCAGAGCATGAGATCAGCTACCATTTCATATTAGAAATTTTAAAAGACAGTCCTTGTCCGTAAATAGTAATGTAAGGCATTTTGGAAATGTTTTGCTATTACCCCCTCCGCCAGTGTCTTAGTGGTACCCAGCTGCATAAACATACATCAGCACTACCTCAAACCTGCCACGTAAGTCTGTTTGAAAATTGTGTTTGTCATCAGCTCTGTTGTAGAGATCATGCCATTAAGATGTTTACGCACATGGCTATGTATTTGTTATTGTTATAGGTTCATAGGCCTGTACTAGGTTAATGGTCCTGGAGCCTTTACAAGCTTAGTCCATTGGATTACCCTGGCATAGTGCCACCCGACCTTAGTTCCCAGTGCCTCTGTCGAGTAGAGCCACTGGAGTGATCCCTGGGGTGAATTAATCTATTTCTTATCCACTCATCAAGATTTCTCTTGAAGAGGGCTAGTGAGGTTCTCTGTTTGACAAGTATGGGAAGTCTATTCTGTAACATAGGCAGTCTGTGGGTTATGAACCTGTCCCGACAGCACGTTCTGTTGATTGTGGTAATGAAGTTGAGGTCTCTGGAGTGTGTGGTGCAGAAGGGTTGAGATTTCTTTAGATGTAGCATTTCTGACAGAGCTGGGTCAGACATGGCTTTGTAAGTCAAGCAGAGATAGCCTCTAAGTAGGCGATATGAGACAAAGAATAGTTTTTTGAGTCTGTCCATATAGGACATGTGTTTAATGCCTAGGATCCTCTTTGTGAGGTACTTTTGCGGCCTCTCCAGTTGTTGCAGGGTCTCTAGTGAGGTACATGCCAAATGGGGCATTGTACTTGATGATTGGCCTAATGAGGGAGTCAATGACCTCTTTCTTCCTGGATGCAAAACCCTTAGTAATGAGATGTGACACATAGAAGGACTTTCTGACCACAGTGGCAATGTGGTGGACAAAAGAGAGGTCGCTGCCAACCTGTGTTCCCAGATCTCTTATAATGCCTTCTGTGTTCAGTGGACTACCATTGATGTGGTAATTCATGGGAACTGGGTTTTTCCTAAAGGGGATGATGACACATTTTTTGGCATTGAGCTTAAGGCCATGGTTCTGACATCAGTCGTTGGTCTCAGTGAGGCCTTTCTGTAGGATGTCAGCATCACTTGGGGAGTTAATAATGGCTCCCAACTTGTAATTGTCTGTGAACTTTGTCAGCCAGAGTCCCTTCATGTTGGCCTGGACTTCTGAGAAATAGATACCAAACAAGAGAGGATCCAGGACTGATACTTGTGAGAGTCCACTCTTGACTGGTCGGCAGTCTGACTTGGAGTCAGCTACTTTCACACTGTGGTTTCTATCTGTGAGCCAGTTTGCAACCCACCTAGTGATATAGGGGTTGATGCCTAGCTTAGGGAGTTTTTCTATGATTCTTGAATGGGAAATGGTATCAAAGACCTTGGCTAGATCAAGGTAGGCTGTATGAACCACCTTGCCTTCATCCACAGCTCTGGTGACTGACTCAAAGAAGTCGACCAGGTTGAGGAGGCATGATCTATGATTTACCCTTCACAAAAACAAAATGTGTGAGATCCAGAGTTTGGAGATTCCCTATAGTCTTGTGTATTAATTCCACGATGATGCGTTCCATAGCTTTGCATATCAGACTTGTCAGGCTGATGGGGTGATTAGTTCCCAGGGTCTGTAATATCTCCTCCTTTGTGAAGAGGGATGACTTTAGCAGTGCACCATTTGGTAGGGACAAAGCTTGAGGTGAGGCTGTGATTGAACAGGGCACACAGGTGAAGTGCCATTTTACTCTGTAGTTCATGTAGAACACAGCCAGGGATATTGTCAGGTCCCATAGAAGCTGTATTTTTGGCCTTGGACAGTGCTGTTTTAACCTGTGCAGCAGTAATACTGGGTGCCTGGCAATCTACTGGTATTGTGATTGGTCCTTTAGGAGGGGAGAGGGGTAAAGTTGGCACTGAATTTGTCGGCCAGTATATTGGCAATATCTGTTGGTTTGATAAAGGAGGTATCATTGTGCAGTAGCTCAGAGCAAATCTGGGTGTTGCCATGGAGATTCTTTACATAACTATAAAAGGCCTTGTGGTTGTCTTTAATATCTGCTGCAATTCTTAGCTTTAGAGAATTTGATGAGGGATCTCAACTTTTTGTTGAGGCTGATAAGGGGGGTTTTCCAGTCTTGGGACTTCACCTTATTCTGCATCAGTTTCCTCCTTCTGTTGTAGAGTTTGTTTATGACAGGGGACCACCAGATTGGCTTCCTTTTTTTGGTGGAGAGCGTCTTGCTTCTATTGGGTATGGTGAGATCCTTGCATTTGTGTACGTGTTCGTACAGTGCACTGGTGTATGATTTGGTGGTCATGCAACTATTCTCCATTTGCATGGGTGTCGTGAAGTTAGCCACCTCTGTTTTTAGGAGCCCAAAGTTAGCTTTGGAGAAGTTTTCCATGGTGGTTATCTTTTCAGGGCAGGGGGGGTTGTGGTTTTCCAAGGTGATTAGTTTGTGGTCAGATCTAACTAGGGAGGGGGTGACTATTGGTGTAGAGCAGTGGTTGCCCATGTTAGTAATGACCAGGTCAAGGATGTTGCTACCTCTAGTGGAGGTAAGAATGAGCTCGTCCAGGACATTGGAATTAATGAATTCCAGGAAACGTTGGGCAAGTGTATTGGTACATGAGTAGTTTTCCCAGTTAATGGAGGGGTAGTTGAAGTCACCCAGTATGAGAGTTTTAAGTTGGACCCTAATATTCTCCAGGGTGCTTAGGTACATGGAGTGTGAGTCTTGGAACATGGTTGGAGATCTATAACAGGCTATGACCTGAATCACTGCTCTACGCAATGTTAGCTGCACCTGAAGTATCTCTGATGTGTTATGTTGGGCTACCAGTCTGGAGGTGTGTGCATCCTTTATGGATATGGCAACACCGCTGCGTTTGGAGCTTTGGTCCACGTTCTGGGGCCGAAAGGTGTGGAATGAGTGCAGGGGTGCTTTTTGCTGCCTTGAACCAGGTCTTTGTTACAGCACAAATGTCGATGTTCTCCATTTTAAGGAGTGCTTCGAGCAAGTGCATTTTGAGAGTTAGACTTCTAGCGTTGAACAGCATGACCCTCAGATTGCATTTGTTTGTAACTGTTACGGTGGTAATTTGGTCTTTGGAACACCACCTAAAAAAGGCACTATAGGGTTGGTAAGAGCCTTGGCCAGTATCTGGAAGCTCAGGGGTGACAGATGCAGGCCATCTCTGGCAAAACATCGAGGTCTGTCAATGATGTCATCCCAGGCAGACAGATACTGGATCCCCTTAGAATGACACCAGAAACTTAGCCAGTTGTTGAAATCAGTCATTTTCTGCTTGTACTGTGGTATAATTCTGGGTGATGGCAGGATGCTGCTCAGGGCTAGGGTCATACCTGCCTGGGCTACATAATTCGAGAGCTCCTCCATGTCTCTTTTCATGTAGTCCAGGGAGGTATGTCTCAGGTCATTCACACCCACATGTACAATGAGAGAGTTGTATTTTTACCTGTTGTTGAGGGACCTGAGTGTGTGCGTTATGTGGTGGATCCTGGCACCTGACAGGCAGCTGACTGTTACTTTCTCCTTATTCAACCTAGTGATTGGGACATCAGTGTGGCTCACTATCGACTCACCTATGACTAATGTGATGGGGCTGCTGATGTCCTTCAAGGATGCATCTGCAGTCCTAACAAATGGGTTGTCCTGTCGTCAGGCAGCCCTTCGGTCGGCCAGATTCCAAAGTCTGGGTCTGGCCTCGGCTGGTGTCGCACTTCACCCGACGTCATCTCTGCTGGTCTTCGGATATAAAGGCATCAGCCGACGCCATTTTCCTCAGTCTTTCTTGCCGCGTGGCGCCCGAAGCAGAAGCTGTTCGCAAGTGCCGGTCGGTCAGATCCAGAGATTACTACTACCGAATACTACTTCGAAGACTTCTAAAAAGCTAAGTACCCCGTTGGGGACTCTTTCTTGCCTCAGCCGATGTCAGAAAAAGTAAATAACTGTTTAACTTGTGGGAAACAAATACCTCATAAAGATTTCCACTCTTACTGCTTACCTTGTTTAGGCCCAGACCATGACGTAGCAGCCTGTTTAGCCTGTGCTTCCTTCAACCGACGAACGCTTAGGCGTCGGTCGGAGTTTGCTGAACAGTTTTTCGGCTCAGATTTTGCGTACATTATGCCGTCGGATCCTCCGACTTCTCAAATTGTTAAAAAATGCAAAGAAAAAGACCGACACTCGCGGTCCACGGTTTCGGCCGAAACCACGGTTAAGCAAACCGCGAGTGTCTCGGTTTCGGCCGAAACCGAGCAAACGGGTCAATCTTCAGCCGAATCCATGACTACTACCGAGGCTCCTGCTACCCTAGTTGAATCGGCCTCTGAAGTTTTGCCTACTAATGTGGTTCCCATAGAATTATCAGACACCATCCCTTTGGATGTCTCTACCCCAGCACGTGGTGCTGCTAGGCCTCCTGCAGCCATGTCTATTAAGGCCTTTGCCAGGGCTAAAGCAGCCAAAACTGCTAAATCAGTGCCTGTTAAGCCCCCCCTCACACAGGCCCAGTTCCAGTTCTCAAATGCTTACTCTGGCAGAGGATCTCATCTCTTTAATTGGGGGATCCCAATCTCACCCAGACAGGGCCTCTCAGCCTCCAGAAAAGAGACCTAGAGCAGAGCCCCCAGAGCCAGTGTCCTCAGATGATTCTTCTGATGACTCAGACATTACAGACCATCCAGAGGCTCCCTTTTCTACTTATGAAGATTCCGATGCTGAAGAATCTATTCCATCTGCCTCTCCACCAGAGGAATTTTCCTTTGGGGAAACCTTACATGCCATGAAAGAGCAATTCCAATGGCAGGGACAAGATTTCTCAGATTCAAGAAAAAGGCTTAGGACCTTTCTACACTTACCGCAACATAGGCCCTTAGCTATACCTCCAGTTCTGCCTGTTGTGGATGATGCATTTAATGATGTTTGCACTGCTCCTGATACTTTACCTCCAGCCCCTGCCAAACTAGATAGGTTTTACAGGGTACTGGACACTCATCACCACCTATACAAGGCCCCACTTGCAGATCCTGAGACTATCTCCCAGGGGCCTAAGGCAGTAGCCGACCTCAGCAAAAAACCCTCTCCCTTCTGAAAGGGAATCCAGGTCCTTAGAGAGATGGGGTAAAAAAGTTTACACCTCTGCTACTCTCTCAGCTAGAGCTTTGAACTGTCAGTTTCATATGATCCAATACCAAGAGTTTATGCTTGATCAGTTAACTAAGAAACTGTCCTCTGATGACTCCTTAGATAAGAAATATGTTTTAGAAATGGTGAATAACATTCAGCAGGTTAGTAACCATTCTTTAAAATGTGGCTATGATGCACTGGAGGCTTCATTTAGATCAGCCATGACTGGCACAGTTATAAGAAGGCATGCATGGTTGAAAGAACAGGTCTTGCCGGATCATGTTAAAGCAAAGCTGTTAGATGCTCCTATGGATAAGGCCAGTCTATTTGGTTCTCCTGCTCAGCAAGTAATGATGAAAATGGAAGAGAAGGCAAAATCTGTACAAACAGTTAAGGATTTCTTACAGGTTCAGCCCCCAAGGTTTAGCAGGAACTGGCCTTCCAAAAATTGGTCCTTTCCAGACTCCTCTAAATCTCAGAGAGGCAGGAATAGACGCTCCAGAGGCAGAAATCAATCCAGAGGAGGTGCCTACAGAGGACGCCAGTGGCAAGGCAATAACCAGCGAGGCACAGACACAACCACTGCCACTGCAACAGGACAATCACAGTGACTTGGCTCTGACACCGCCTACCAGGGAACAAATAGCAGCACCCTTAGGCGGAAAGTTAGCCTTATTTTCAAAAAATTGGCACTATATCACAAAAGACAAGTGGATTTTGCAGACCATAGACCAAGGCTACAGGTTTCACTTCCACACCTTACCAGTAAAAAGAGGAATGCCAAACCTACCTCAAAATCAGAAAACAGAAGCTCTAAAGCAGATAGCTCAATTAACAAAGATGAGAGCTGTGGAAAGAGTACCACCAACAGAACAGGGCAAAGGATTCTACTCCAGACTCTTCCTAGTACCAAGAAAAGAGAAAAGTTGGAGACCTATTCTCGACCTGTCCGCCTTAAACACATTCATCATTGTCCCAAAATTCAAAATGCTGACTCTACAGCAACTTCTTCCCATGCTGGGCAAGGAGTGTTGGCTGGTAACTCTAGATCTCAAGGAGGCATACCTGCACGTCCCCATACGACCAAATTGCAGAAGATACCTCAGATTTCTTGCAGGATCAGAGCATTATCAATTCTCAGCATTGCCCTTTGGCTTATCTACTGTGCCCAGAGTATTCACAAAATGCCTGGCATCAGTAATCGCTCATTGCAGGCTACAGGGAATCCAAATTTATCCATACCTGGACGACTGCCTGATACAAGCGGACAACAAAAGCAAGCTGACAAAACACTTACAAAGAGTCATTTGCTTACTACAAGCCCTGGGATACACAGTCAATTTAAAAAAGTCAAGACTGATACCATCCCAAACAAGAACATTCTTGGGTGCGGAATTGGACACAGTAAAACAGATGGCATTCCTAACTGCAGAAAAACAAGAACAACTCCCTCTTTACTTCTTGGCATTAACAAAGCAGAACAAACTAACAGCAAGGAAAGTACTTCAGGCCTTGGGCTTCATGGCATCATGCATAATCCTGGTCCCCCATGCCAGACTGCATATGAGAAAGCTACAGTGGTACCTAAAGAATTTATGGTCTCAACACAGGCACAGCTTAGAAACCGAAATACCACTAATCCCATGCCTGAAACAAGAGTTCCTATGGTGGGCTCAGGCATGCCAGTCAAACCCAGGCTTGCCCTTCCACAAATTCCAAGCAAGCCATAACATCACAACGGACGCCTCAGACCTAGGTTGGGGGGCACACATGCTGGACAAATGCATACAAGGATTATGGACTCCAGACCAGCTGCACCTGCACATAAATCAAAAAGAAATGCTGGCAGTAAAACTAGCAATCCAGAATTTCAGACCATTCCTCAAAGAAGGCCATTTAATGATAAGGACAGACAACACAACAGTCATGTGGTACATCAACAAACAGGGAGGAACTCATTCATACCCCCTATGCAGAATGACTCTGGACCTTTGGAATATGGCTCTGAGCTACAACATCCAGTTACAGGCAATATTTGTACCGGGAAAAGAAAACATCCTAGCAGACATGTTAAGCAGAACTACCTCGGATGCTCACGAATGGATGCTACACCCGGACATCTTCAAGGCCATCACAAAGAAATGGGGAATGCCACAAATAGACCTATTCGCATCCCCACTCAATCACCAGCTCAGGAAACTCTGCACAAGGACATACCACCCACTTGCATGGAAGGTGGACTCTCTATCCTTCAGTTGGAAAGGCCTGACAGCATATGCATTTCCACCTCTTCCTTTGATGCACAAGGTACTACTGAAAATCAAAGACGAACGTCCAAGGATAATTCTGATAGCTCCAAATTGGCCAAGACAACACTGGTATCCATTGCTGAGGAGCATGTCTCGGGGGAGAACGTGGACACTACCCCGATGCCTTTGATGTTAACTCAGAACGACTACAACATCATGCATCCAAACCTAAAAACTCTGCAACTGACTGCCTGGAACATCACATAACAGCAACTAACCCAGATTTATCCCAAAGGGTTAAAGACATTATCCTTGAGGCCCGCAGACCTTCAACAAGAAGGAACTATGCAGGAAAATGGAAAAGGTTTGTCATTTGGAGTACTGAAAGAGGAAAAGATGTGTCAAAGATAGATATTGCTAACATCCTGGAGTACTTGGCAGAGCTTCTCCATACAGGCCTGTCCTATTCCTCCATCAAGATACATGCATCAGCTATTTCTGCAGAATACAGCTTCGATCCCCCTGTCTTCTCACATCCTCTACTCAGGCAGTTCCTCAGAGGAATCAAGAATGTAAAACCTCCTAGGAAACCACCATTACCAGCATGGGACTTGAACTTTGTGCTAGAAAAATTGACACTCCCTCCATTTGAACCAGCAGCAACAGCAGATCTTCAACACCTATCATGGAAAACTGCTTTCCTACTGTCTATTACTTCAGCAAGAAGGGTTTCAGAACTACAGGCCTTAATGGCAATACAACCCTTCCTAATCTTCCATCAAGATAGAGTGTCCATGAGAACTAATCCTACCTTTATGCCTAAGGTGGTATCCAGAGTGTCTCTAAACCAGGTAATCCACCTACTTACCTTCTTTCCCAATCCACAGAACAGGGGGGAAAGACTGCTGCATACCTTGGATGTACATAGACAGTTGCGCTACTACCTGGACAGAACCAAGGGCAATAGAAAAACTGACCAGCTTTTAGTAGCTTATGCGACAGGAAGGGAAGGAAAAGCAATTTCCAAACAGACAATCTCCAAGTGGATAGGAAATTGCATAAGATTATGTTACTCCTACCATGGAAAGCAAATTCCACAGAACATAAGACCTCACTCTACAAGGGCTACAGCCACTACCACAGCTTTCTTACGAGGAGTGGCTACCAAGGACATTATTGAGGCGGCTACTTGGACCTCCGTGCATACATTTGCCAAGCATTACAACTTACCTCTATACTCTAGATCCCGAGCAGGGTTTGCCACTGCTGTATTGCAAGGATCCTAACTACACCATAATTCTTCTTCCTCCTCCCTAGTTTGGCTATGGTATTCTACCCATTTGTTAGGACTGCAGATGCATCCTTGAAGGACATAGTACAGTTTTGTACCTACCATAAATGTAGATGTCCGAACAGGATAGCATCTGCAGTCAGGATTACCCACCCTCCTTCCCCTCTGTGGTACTCCTAGGGTATTTACCCTCCTAATAGCTAGCTGGGGGGGATCTCTTATGGTGTATTTGTTTGTATATATGTGCATACATGCTTATTTTGTGTGTTTGCCTACTATTTTTTTGGAAACATTGGCATTTATCCAAAATTTAGTTTTCCAAGAGGGCAACTGGCATCTGGGGCAAGAAACACTGAGGAAAATGGCGTCGGCTGATGCCTTTATACCCGAAGACCAGCAGAGATGACGTCGGGTGAAGTGCGACACCAGCCGAGGCCAGACCCAGACTTTGGAATCCGGCCGACCGAAGGGCTGCCTGACGACAGGACAACCCATTTGTTAGGACTGCAGATGCTATCCTGTTCGGACATCTACATTTATGGTAGGTACAAAACTGTACTTTTTGGATCTTTGGTTGAGTGCACACTGTTTAGGAGAGTTATGTGTCTTGCGATTAATGTTGTTTTGTAGTGGTCAAGTGCATTTCTGCCTTGGTGGTCTCTGCTGTTTGGGTAGATTTTTATTGAGAGCCTCCGCGAAGGTGGATGTGTGGTTTGTGTTTTTATGTGAAGACAATGCTGGTGTGTGTTCTGGAGCACTATGTGTTCCATGTGGTGTGGTGCAAGTGTTGACCTTCTTCTCTTGACCAGCTATTCTGGTCTTAGCTGGAGAGTGTGTGGCTTCCAATTTGGATATATAAGTGCATCTCTCACAAGTCTGAGTGTTGGGATGTAAGAGGAGACGGTTGTCGGTGTACATGAGGCAGTTGCTACATTGCCTCAGGATGCCCAAGTTCACCAGGTTAATAGGGGAAAGCACAGGGAGCTGACCTTTAGACATGCCTGGAGGTGTAGGCATTAATAATAAGTACTGGAGCTTATCTTGTCTGTGTATTAATGATTTTATTTGTCTGCAGCCCAGGGTATGGGTGAAATAGATCTGTAATGGGTCAGCACACTGCCAGGGTTATTAAACAATAACTAATAAATAGGTAAATAATTTTCATACAAACAAAAGCTTTGATGAAATTTTTTTTCCTTGCCAGCTAGGATGAAGTATTTATAAACCTAAGTCGTTCATCTTTTCATGCTGATGTCTATACCTCTATAATACCACACATACAACAGCATGTAGTATTAGAGAAGTGAAAAGTAATTTTAGATTCCATATCCCTGAATATTTAAAGGAAGCCTTGTCATAATAAGCAGCCTTCCATATGAGAGTGCTTCTGCCCTTAACTAGGCTTGCAAACAATCTTTATGCAGTTCATTCTTCCACCCAGGGTATAGGATTAAGCCATTTAAATGGCTGACATCAGTAGGATACCTGTTAGAGCACAAAGCAACCTCATGACTGCCTGAATGATAGCTGTCCTCAACCAGTTCTCAGCTCCTCTGTGGATGGAATCCCTGGAGCAGTGGAGTGAATGGACACTGCCTCATTGAGAGTAGGTCTAATGGATAGCAGACTCAGAGGCAAAAGTTATCTAGGGAAAGATAAGTAAACCAAATTTTTCTAAGTGGTCCTACACTGGCAAACAATTAAATTATCTGTTTTGGAAACACTAGTGGGGTGTGAAAGAACAGCTGTGGCCAGGGCTAGCTAACCAGCGGTGTGAAATTTGGCTCTAGATGATTGTCACTATTGAAGTGGCACCATGACCCCATGTGCAGAAATGGGGAAAAGGGGTGATGGATGGCTGGATTTATTCTAAGTGGTCCTGCATGTTTAAAGAATCATGACTGCCTGAATGATAGCTACCTGTGCACTGAGCAAAACAATAAGTGTTATGGAGTTTGATGTCTTATAGTGGCAGTTAGGCACTGTTGAAGTTGCATTTGCACTTTATGTTGTTTAGACACATATCAAAACACAGACAGTTGAATAATGGGTCAACCAGAAACTCATGTCCACTTCAATGCATCCTAGATTAGTAGTCTTGGTGGCATTTTGTTTCTGACAAGGTACCTTTAATATCCTAACTTACTTAGTTAAAGAATGTAGCTCTAGCCCCCCAAAATGCCACGATTTCATAAGGTACTGTGGATATTAAAATGAAGTATACAAAAGGATGCTGTAGGTGTGAATGCATTAAACACACACACTATTCTCTTACTGGAGTATTCAGGACTGCAGTGTGAGGATTATAAAAGGGGAAGGAGAGAGATGGATAGTGTATACTGGGGGAACTGGTAGAGAATGTAGGCCAGTACATGTTTTTTCTGTAAATGCTTTGGAACTTTCTCGTGTCACTTACTTTTTAAAAAGTACTAATCTGTAAGGGCAATATTCGCTGTGTTGCCTTAAAGGGTTACCATTACTTCAGTCACACCGGATCAGCAACTCTTCTGAAGTGCCTGCCCAACTCCTTAACAGCTTGTACTCAGTGCAGCTCCATCTTCGCCATGTCCTAGCCCCGGTATCGCCCCATGTCACAGCTGAAGTAAGTCTGTAGATAACATCTGACCATCCAAAAAATAAAGCATGTATTGTTTTTATTTTATTTTAAAAACCAATGACCAGGATGAAGACGCAGTGTAGTTACACAGGGGTGTGTAATTCATATCCTAACATATTTGAGCAGGCATTATTTTCACTGCAGAAATAAAAAGAAAAGTTGAAAATGATATCGTGTAAGCTGTTATCTCTATTTCTTTTTTTCAGTAATAAACTGAAAAGCAATAAAAGCACATTAATATGATCATAAACTGACTGCTGTCATTACATCCCTCAGATGTTCTCACACTACTTACCAGTATAAACTCATATCTTATCAGGGTTTACAGCATATCCAATTTAATGTCTATGATACAACACTCCTTTTGAGAATAGGATCTTCACTACAGTTTTGTGATTGAATTGAGGTGCTCACACCTAAAATGTGTGTCCCATTCAACCAGATCCAAAATATTGTATATTCCTTTAATACCATTTGTAACAGGGTTGGTGCCCAAGTGATCTCCAGCTACTTTTAAAGGAAAAAGGAGATCAAGCAGGGTATCCCCAAATATATTGTTAATGGAAAATAAAACATGCAGATAAAGTTATATTGCTGGTTTAAAATGTACCTGTTTCAAGGGTTGGATATTATGACAAACACTGAAGGTCAGTCTTTGAAAATGCTTGTTATTGTCTCTCTTAAGGGCTAAAGACCTGAATTTTGTACATTCAGTTTATGGTGGGTCATTAAAATGTGCTTATTTTGTATACTGCTAAATGTTTTAGAAGCAGAGCTTTTGTTCTACAGGTTAACATTTTTAGACTGGAAGTTCAGTAGACTGAAGTCTGACTTTAAAAATTGGTTTTGTAAATACAGTTAAATACTGAAGGCTAAAGTCAGTACAGTGAAGTCTTGCCTATTATACTGGCATCCTGTTTTTAAGCAAAAAATGCACTGTTGAAGAATATCGCAGTGCTTCCAGATCATTCTTGGGTAAGCAATAAAAGTGCCTGGTATTAGCAATTTTGTATTGGAGGCTTTTTCAGACTTTATGAAGAAATGAGAGTTGGGTAAATTAAAAGAGAAAACTGTTTAAATGTCAACTGTTTTCTCAAATTAAAAAAATGCTTTATTTTCTTATTGCTGAAGAGGAACTGATTCTTAAGCCTGCCCTCTCATTTTACTTTAACTCATTAATCTATAGAAAGTGTTAAGTAGACAAGACCGGAAGAAAGTGATGGGCAGGCAGTTATATAGCCAGAGTGTCTGGAATTGTGTACCCTCTTCTGGAATGTTATCTTCCACCAATAAACATAAATCCATTTTTTCTGTGTTACATATCCTAAAGATGAAATTAAAGATGCAGCCTGCATACTAACATCATTAGATTAATTGGATGGCCAGTGATGTAACAAGCATACGTCAGTATAGATAGTTGCAATCTTTGCTGGCACACTTGTACAATCTTAATTCCATTTATATTTTTGAAGCTAGGGACTTTTGATATGCACCTTTGGGAAAAAATGTTGCATCCATATAAATGAATTTATGTGTCATGTCTTGCTTGGTGTGTGTATGGCTACACCCATATTAACAGGTTATAGTAAAGGGGATGATGGCTGCTACTTATTGTCAGGTTATGGTGTGCCAGTTGTTGCTTATAGTTACAGTGAATATTTTATTTAAGTGGACAGGTTAGAAGTCTTAGCTCTGATGCAATTACTTTCATCCTGATAGACCTGTAGCTCTTCAGCATTGTGGAAAAGCTTGCGTATAAACAGATTTTTGTTTTGTTATTGACAGGTAAAGCTGAAAGACCTCACAGCATGGGGTTCAACCAGACTTAGTACTACCATCTCTTTGTTTCAAGCCACTTTATAGCCTTTAAGCTAGAGATAACGGTCTACTCATGGGTCTACTTCATAACATTGAAATTTCATAATGTTGAATTTCATAACATGGAGACCCAAATATCTAAATCCCAAAACACTGAAAACTCAGAACATTGAAAGTGTGCTTCATAACATTGAAAACTACAGTGCATATGTAAATAACATGCTCTCTACCTATAACAGCACCTAACTAACAAATGTACTTTCTACTACGTTTCTGCAGGAGGGCAAGCCACCCTGTACCCGCCATGTGGGGGGCTCTGCCCCCCACACCTCCTGTAAATTAAACATGCCAACTTCAGGATCACACTACAGTGGAAAAAAGTTAATTTCCTAACCTCACTGTATCACAATCACAATACACTGAGGTTAGGAAATTAACTTTTTTCCACTGTAGTGCGATCTTGGAGTTGGTATGTTTAATTTACGTAAGATGTGGGGATAGAGCATCCCAGATGGGGGGGTGCAGAGGGGTTTGCCCCCCTACATTAATGTAGTAGAAAGTGTGTTTGTTAGTTAGGTGGTGTTATAGGTGGACAGGATGTTATTTACGTATGCATTGTAGTTTTCAATGTTATGAAGCACACTTTCAGTGTTCTGAGTTTTCAGTGTTTTGAGTTTCCAGTGTTTTGAATTTCCGATGTTATGGTCTCAATGTTATGAAATTCAACATTATGAAATTTCAGTGTTATGAAGTAGACCCCTACTCAGAGGCACTACAAGGTCCTTTGACCAAGTAGCCACTCCAATCTGTTTCATAAACTGAGCAACTTACCTTTGACATTAGTCAGTGGTTCAAAAATTACCTTACCAGTCAAGTGATTCATGTGCTGTTTACTAGCATGTTTGTTTCCTTCTCCAACATTCCCTACCCTGGAGTACCAAGGATTGGCAAGTGATCCATTTCTTTTTTCACAAAATGACTGTCTACCTCTCTGTCATCCTCCAACCTTACATTGTATGCTGTTGATCTTATACTTACAGGAGGTCTAAATTTTGTACAAATGCAATCTGATCTCAAAAAAATGTTTTGCAGTGATTTGTTTTCTGTACTTGCAATAAAGTGTGTTGGTCATCGCTGGTGAACTGCTTCCGTGGTTTTTGGATTTATCAAAAAAATGTTTCCTTGTTCACCATGTATGACCTTTAAGTGACTATAACACACAAAAAGACCCCCTGCACGAAGGTGAATGCACGGCTCAAAAAAACAATGAATAAGATCAAAAAAGTGTAGAGCCAGCATACAGTGACCTGAAAAAAAGTTGTATTTAAATATGTATAAAACAGCAAAACAGACCGGTTTCGGCCGGACAATATCACAGCCTTCTTCAGTGTGAAGCAAAACAGAAAAACAATGCTGTTTAAATATATGCTACTCATAGGTCATTGGTGGATGTCTAAAATTGTTCATTAAGCCCAGGTGAAAACAATCCACCTAGTCTGATAATCCATTTCTTTTCTTTGGCATTTAAAATAGAATGCCAACCTGTCTTATTGGAACGATTCCCTTGTATACTGTCAATAACCATAAAAGAATATTTAGCAGTAGTGTGTGTCATATGATGTTTATAAAGTGCATTATGAGCTCTTTTATTCTTGATATTGCTAATGTGTTCAGATATATGTAATCTTAATGGGCGGGAAGTTTGTCCCACATAAAAAGAGCCACAATTGCATGTTTCCAAATATATCAACCAATCACTACTGCAGTTTGCAAAGAAATGAAGATCATAAACTGAAGAACAATTCCTGCTAGAAAATTGCTTGGATTTACATACATATTGACAGTTGGTACAATGACCACAAGGAAAACAGCCACACAATGGTTCTCCCATCAACGTTGTTTGTAAGAGTTGTGAGTTTTCAAGGTATTTCCACGTTTATAATGATTAAAAAAAGAACTGAGATTTTTCCCTTTCCTGAATGAAAATAAACATCTGTCTGGAATAATACTTGCAAGCTCATAATCACATTGCAGAATATTCCAGTGTCTGTGCACACTTTGAATTAGACTGTCAGAATTTCTAGCATAAGTCATTATAAACCTTATGGGTTGTGATGATATTGCTGAATGGTCTCTATAAGTAAGAAGTTCTGATCTATCCATTGAGTTAACCTGATGACTAGCCTTTAGCACATCTCCTATCCTATAACCCCGGGATTTAAATCTGCTGGTTAAATCACCCTTATGTTGTTGAAAGGAAGAATCCTCAGAACAAATACGTTTTACACGTATGAATTGTGATTTTGGAATATTTCGTGCAATATGAGGTGGGTGATAACTGGAGGCATGTAAGATGGTATTGTATTGGGGGTACTTCCTGTACACCTCAGTACCTAGTGTGTGATCTGGTAATCTATTGATTAATACATCTAAAAAAGTGATTGTGTTTAGATCATAGTGTACAGTAAACTGTAACCCCCATATATTATGATTCAGATATGAAACAAAATCCATAAGTTGACATTCAGCACCCTTCCATACTAGCCAAGCATCATCCAGATAACGTCTCCAGATGTCAATATATTCAATGAATATATTGTTATGGCAGTCATAAATTATATGTTTTTCAACGTAAGCCATAAATAGATCCGCATATATGGGGGCAAAGGATGCCCCCATTGCTGTTCCTTTAGTTTGCCAATAACAATTATCCTTGTAATAAAAGACACTATTCGTAAGGACATGTTTGGCTAGACCCACCAAAAATGAATTGACGTTCGCTTCATATAAGCCCGATACTTCTAACCAATAGGCCATTGCATCCAAACCAGCTTGATGGGGGATGTTGGTATATAGGGCACTTACATCCGATGTGCATAAAAACCACTCAGGTTCCAACTGTGTATCTGAAATAATCTGCAAAAAGTTGGTCGTGTCTTGCAATCGTGATCGTACCACATGTAATAAGGGTTTAAGATGTTTAGTGAGATACAAGGATAAAGGCTCTGTAATGTACCCTTTACCAGATACAGTAGGTCTGCCGGGTGGATTTAATGGGTCTTTATGAATCTTAGGTAGGAAATAAATGTATTGAGTTGTAGAATCCTTGACCATAAGTTGGTGCATAACCTCATTGTTGATGATAGCTTCATCCCTGGCCAAAAGCAAAAATTGATCAATCTGTTTTTTGAACCTGAAAGTAGGATTAATAGGCATAATGGAATAATATCTCTGATCAGAAAGCTGTTTATTTGCTTCATTATCATAATCACACCAGTTGAGTACAACTACAGCTCCACCATTATCTGCAGAGATGATAACTATATCTTTGTTGTTTTGGAGTTCCAGAATAGCTTGTTTTTCAACCAGGGTAAGATTATTGGATTTAAAACGTATATCCAAGCTAGGAAAATGAAGATCTTTGAGCACGCTATTCTGGAACTGGTGTACCATAGGATGCATGGGGGGAGAAAAACTGGATTTGTGATGGACAAATTTATCCTTATTAAAGTTACTATCAGTATCACCAAAAAACAGTTTCAAATTTAAATTTCTGCAAAAAGACATGACATCCTGAGCCAATGTATCTTCAGGAACCATGAAGCCAGGTATGAAAGTAAGACCTTTATTCAAAATAGACATGTGGATGGATGACAAGTCAAAATTAGACAAATTTAAAACATTGTTGTTTGAAATAACCTTCAATTGTTCATTGCCATTTTCAATAGACCCTGAATATTGTGTATGCCTTCTGTGTTTCCGCCCACCCCGCTGATATTTGGACCTAAAGGGATCGATCCAGGTATCCTTTTGGGGGTCGGTGAGCCTGATGCTGCTGGGGGACTCATTGTCAGTGCAAGACGAAATGTCATCTGTGGATGACCCTGTGTCTGCATTCCGTCTTCTTAAAATGGACCTTGGTCTCTTCCTTTTGTTAGTATGTTTGAGAAAAGATGTAAATCGTACATGTTTAGCATTAAGAGAAAAAGGGTTGGCACTTTTGTAATCTTCTTGGTCTCTTGAAAACTTTTTGATTTTTCTGGACCTTAACTCTTCATCAAAATTATGTAAATCAGTGGCTACATTGTTAAGTAATTTTTTGAAAAAAGGTTCCTCCTCAAAAGGTTTCAATTCACTAACTGATTTATTGACCGCATCCATATTTCTATCAATTGCTCGATCATGAAAATTACCCAAAGCTACAACAAAGGCCATAGTGGCTTCTTGTTGTATTTTGGACCATTGGCTATTTAATTCATAGGTTCATAGGTTCATAGGGGATTATAGGTTCGTACTAAGCTAACTGCCCTTGCGAGCCATTTTAAGCCTAGCCAATTATCCCTTGTGAGACTCAAACCCTGCAACTTGTGCTTGTAAGGCAAGCACCTTAACCATTAGGCCACCCTCCCAACCCTCATCGTCAGCATCCATCACATGAGGTTGTGTTCATATCCGCAATCCTCTCGGAGTTATTCCTTCCGCAGTATATGCCTTAAATAATTTCGAATGCCAAATATTAGATCGTAAAGATCTTAGATGTTTTTTGAGATTACCAAAAAGAGTTGCACAGATAGATTCAGGACTGATAGGACCATTTCTATTTCTGTTATCATGGGTAGATGAACTGAGCCCAAAAGCTCCAAGGTCCTCCCTATCTGCAGCCAAACCAGTAATAAAACTGGACAGATCCATATTAGGATCAGATTTATAGTTTTCAATAGACCTAATTAAAGATATCCACAATGGCTGACTATAATAGCCAAATACAGACTGCTACGTCAGCTTGATGTGTATTAATAAACAAAATCCAAAAGTTAGAAGAACAATAGCAGCCTAACCAATAATAACCAAAGATACTGATTATTGATGGAGCTGCGTCCCACAACTTATTGACTGTTACTATATTGTGCAATATAAATATAGGCAAAATTTGTGAAAAAGCCAATGAACATGTTCATGTGAGGGATGCTGAGAATTATGAATCAAATAAAATAAATTATTTAATAGAAAATGGACCGATTAGAAAACGGATGCAATCAACACCAGTATAATCAAACTTTGAGTGTAACCACGTAAATAATTTTTGATCTGAAAATCAAATATATGTAAAACAGGACATATATTGATGGTTTGGGTGATGCTATCCAAATAATCACAAGCTGTACAATACTGAACATTAAAACTAGATAGCAAAAATATTGCAATAAGATAAGCTCATAGATAATGACAATCAAAGTCTGAAATATTAGTAAACATAAACACAGAACAATAATAATGATAATATTGATGCCAATAATTCAGCTAGAATGACAAGTCACTATCTACATTGAACTAATTCCAAAAGATTTTTCATTGCAAAACAGTATGCTTCGAAGAGGGATCAGGTAAATATCCAATTTTGGTCTAATAATGCCCCCAAAATATCAAAAGCAAAATTTGGAAAAATCTAACAGTTTGCAACATTGTACTTAAACACATGAATATGCCAAGGACCAAGGTCCTAAAAAAACAATAATTAACAAAAAGCAATATTTGAATTGTATGAGATATAAAGAAATAGGCCCATAAATTTTCATTAAGAACCAAATAATAGAGTCCCCATTAATGTATAACAATACGTTGTGTCAAACTCATGCCCTTTTTACTTAATTAAACACATAAGATGCAGTATACTGAAGGACAGTATCTGTTAGTCCAAATCATCCAGGACAATAAACCTTGCCTGTGGTATAAAGTCACAAACCTCTATGTCAGCCAAGCATAAAAAAGGCTTTTATGCATCAGAAGAATGCTTGCTGCACTACTTATAGTTCAATAAAAGATTTTAAGGCCATAGTTTAGCTAAATCCTTGTTTTTATACAAAAGACTACAACGCTGTCCTTAATTAGAGTCCAAAATTGAACAATAAAGCAAAAGACACACTTGTATGTTGAATGTAATATGAAATGATGTTCCAGAAAGTTCCAGAAAGTTCCCATAAGTAAACGAAAAGCCCAAAGTCAGCAAGTTCTCAACAGAGACATACAGTCACATATTGAATCATTTCCACCTTTAAAATTCTGTCGCTGAGATAGCATATAGATATTAGTGTGACAAATAAACGACAATTGCTTCCTTGATGTCGTAAAAAAATATGCAAATGTCCAAGCTGTATGTGAACACCAAACAATCAAAAAACCTTAGTGCGCCGCTGTGTTAAATATACAAAAGTATGTAAGCATCAGAGAAGGTCCCAAAAATTGAAATTGGTCAAACCTCAGTCCATATATTGTCCCCAAAGAATAAAAATACCGTATCCGAGTTTGGAAGCACACTTGGCATTAAATGTTGATGCAGACGACGTCAGCCAAATAATCCGTTATGGCAAGAGTTAGAATAATCCAAATGATTCCAAAAGACAGAGTAAAATAAATAACTACAAATGGCAAATGGCAAATCCACCAAAATGATCTTGAGAAATGTAGAAAATAGTTAAGAAATAATAACGAGCGACTGCACCAGCAATATCAAGAATAAAAGAGCTCATAATGCACTTTATAAACATCATATGACACACGCTACTGCTAAATTTTCTTTTATGGTTATTGACAGTATACAAGGGAATCGTTCCAATAAGACAGGTTGGCATTCTATTTTAAATGCCAAAGAAAAGAAATGGATTATCAGACTAGGTGGATTGTTTCCACCTGGGCTTAATGAACAATTTTAGACATCCACCAATGAACTATGAGTAGCATATATTTAAACAGCATTGTTTTTCTGTTTTGCTTCACACTAAAGAAGGCTGTGATATTGTCCGGCTGAAACTGGTCTGTTTTGCTGTTTTATATATATTTAAATACAACTTTTTTTCAGGTCACTGTATGCTGGCTCTACACTTTTTTTGATCTTTAAGTGACTATGTCTAAATTCAGCTCAGTACTTTCTGGTAATTCTCCAGAACCGACTGCTGCCTTGCCATTGATTATTACTGATCCTTGGAGAAATGTTTTACAAGTAAAAGTCTTGCTGGTGTACATCTTGACACAACCCTGAACTCTCCCTGTCTTGGCTGACTTACCATTTCCAGTCTTCTCTTACAATTAGTTAAGCTTGCTGATTTACTCAACGCATCACCCCAAATAGTCCTGGTGCTATAGCAACAATCTCACTCATCACAAGACAGGAATATGTCTTCCCTTTAGTCACTCTTGGAAGACTCCCAGAATACTCTGCAGAGAACCTTAAAAGACATTTGCTGTTTTGCGACTTTAGCTGACTTATTCACTCCATCACTGTACACTGTTCCATTCTAATAACATCTTTCCTGTTATGAAAAAGAATGTTACTGCAGTAACTGTGGTCAGACATTTAGTTCTAAATGTATTTCTGAATATAAACAATTTCCAAGCCTCTGTTTATAGTTGCATATAGCTGTATGACTACTTTAATTACAAGTCACCATCTGTAATGTTTGCATGTTGTCTCCCATGTCTTTGTTTTTTCTCTGTGTACTACAATTTGCATCCACTTCCCAAACTACCTAATGTATCTAGCTATCTGTCTGTATATATGTGCATATATAGATAGAGAGAAATAGATGTAGACACGCACATAGGTGTATATATATATATATATATATATATATATATATATATATATATATATATATACACACACACACACACACACACACACACACACACACACACACACACACACACACACACATAGCATTTGCCTTTGTGTTTGTGGCCTAGGTCTTGGCTTCTGAGGACCTGTTCACTTACCCAGTTAACAAATAAATTAGACAAATAACTGACATTCTGTTATTCCTATGAATCTGTAACTAATCTAATCTAACTCTTGATCAACATGTGTCCATTGTAAGAAATTCCTTCTGTATTGCACTGCTTATAAACAGAGAGATTGTGTCTGGATCTAGGGGTGTAGGCTGTGTGGACTACCTTCCCTTCATCTATGGCTTTGGTAACTGTTTCAAAGAAGTCGACCAGGTTCAAGAGGCAAGATCTGCCCTTAACGGCTTGAATTGGGTAGGATCCAGTGTCTGGAGGTTCCCAATGTCTTTGTTTATGATTTCCATGATGATACGTTCCATAGCTTTGCAGACCAGGCTAGTCAGACTTATAGGGCGATAGTTTCTGGGGTCTGTTGTGGCACCACCTTTGTGGAGTGGGACCACTGGTGCTGTACGCCATTCCTTGGGAACATATCCTGTAGTAAGGCTGAGAGTGAATAGTGACTTTATATGAGGGTTTAGTTCTTCTTGGAGCTCATGTAAGATGCAGTCCGGGACACCATCTGGTTCCATTGATGCTGTGTTTTTAGCTTTGGAGAGGGCAGCTCTCACCTATGCATCTGTGATCTCAGGAAGGCTACACTCTGTTGGGATAGACATTTGCTCTTTTGGGGGGGGGGGTTTGCACTGAACCTTTCTGCCAGGATGTTGGCAATGTCTGTGGGTTCAGTGAATTTTTTGTCATTTTGCACTAACTCAGAGCATATCTGGGAGTTGCCTCCCAGGTTTTTGACATAACTAAAGAAGGCCTTGTGATTATCTTTAGTGTCTTGTGCAATTTTTGTTTCAAAGCTGGCCTTAGAAGATTTTATGAGGGATTGTAGTTTCTTGCTAGTACTGATCAGTGACGCCTTCCCTTTTTGGGATTTTGCTCTGTCATGTAGTAGATTTCTCCTTCTGTTGTATAGCTTATTTATGGCCGGGGTCCACCAGACAGGTCTCCTGCCCTTGGAGGAGTGAGTCTTGGTTTTATTTGGGATAGCATGCTCCATGCATTCCTGTAGGTGTCCATAGAATGCTTTTGTAAAGGATTCTGCATTTTGGGCCATATTGTCCACTGGCCCGGGGGCTTTGAAGGATTCCACCTCAGTTTTGAGAAGTGTGAAGTTTGCTTTTGAGAAGTTCTTCACCGTGGTTTCCTTGGCTGTGGGTGGGGACGGAATATGGATGTCCAGTGAGATTTGTTTATGGTCTGATCTTACCAATGAGGGGTATACCTCTGGTGTGGAACATAGAGACCCCATGTTGGTGATGACCAGATCCAGTATGTTTTCCCCTCTTGTGGGAGTGGTGACCAGTTGTTCCATAGCATTTGAGTTTATAAATTCTAGGAACTGTTGGGCTAGGGTGTTTGGGCTTGAGTAGTTTTCCCAATCGATGTTTGGGTAGTTGAAGTCACCCAATATAATAGTGTTTGGAGAGACCTTCATATTCTCCAGTGTTCTCAGAAAAGCCGAGTGAGGTTCCTGTGTTTGGGAGGGTGGTCTGTAGCAGGCTACAAACTGAAAGGCAGTTTTGCCCACTGTTAGTTGCACATGGATGGTCTCCGAAACTTCGTGCTGTGCCACTAGGAGGTGTGGGTATCTTTGATAAATATGGATACCCCCCCTCCTTTTGTAGTTCGGTCTGAATTTTGGGGCTGGAAAGCATGGTATGAAGTATAGCCTGGTAGTGCTGGGGTGCTCTCGGGAGCCTTGAACCAGGATGTCCTTCAAGGATGCATCTGCAGTCATCACATATGGGTTGTCCTGCCTCAGGCAGCCCTTCGGTCGGCCGGATTCCAAAGTCTGGGTCCGGTGTCGGCTGATGTCGCCCCTTCCCCGACGTCAGAGTGCCTGGGGTATAAAAGCATCAGCCGACGCCATCTTCCTCAGTCTTTCTTGCCGCGTGGTGCCCGAAGCAGAAGCAGTTCGCAAGTGCCGGTCGGCCAGCTCCTGTAATTCAGCTAAACCGAAGACTTCAAAAGCTAAGTACCCCGTTGGGGACTCTTTCTTGCCTCAGCCGATGTCAGATAAAATTAATAATTGTTTAACTTGTGGGAAACAAATACCTCATAAGGATTTCCACTCTTACTGCATTCCTTGCCTAGGCCCAGACCACGACGTCTCGGCCTGTTCCGCCTGTGCTTCCTTCAACCGACGCACTCTAAGACGTCGGTCGGAGTTTGCAGAGGAATTATTTGGGGCTAGTTTTGCTTACAAAATGTTGTCGGAGACTCCCGACTTCACATTTAATGAAGAAACGCAAGGACCGACACCCGAGGTCCACGGTTTCGGCTGAAACCACGGCCAGGCCTACCGCGAGTGTCTCTGTTTCGGCTGAAACAGAGTCCTTGGTACTACCGTCCACCGAAACCGTGCAACCAACAACCTCGGCTCCGGAGGCTTCTACTGTCTCGGTTGTTGAATCTCCTTTGGAATCTGGTGTCCAGGAACCTTCCGACACCATTCCCTTAGACAAAACTACACCAGCACATGGTGCAGCCAGGCCTCCTGCATCCATGTCTATTAAGGCATTCTCTAGGGCTAAAGCTGCTAAACACTCAAAATCTATGCCTCCCAGGGTTATTCCTCAGGGACCCACTACAGGTTCTCAGATCCTTAGTCTAGCAGAGGACCTTATTTCATTAATTAGGGGCTCTCAGCCTCATCCGGACAGGGGCTCTCAACCTTCTTCAGCAAAAAGGCCCAGGGTTGAGCCCTCTGATCCCCTCTCCTCAGATGAGGCCTCTGATGGCTCTGCCCTCTCGGACTACCAGGAGGAGGCTTTTTTGGCCTACGAGGATTCATATCCCTTCGGCCTCCCCTCCTGAAGAACTGTCTTTTGGGGAAACTTTGCACACTATGAGGGAGCATTTCCAATGGCAGGGCCAAGAATTCTCCGATTCTAGGAAGAGATTAAGGACCTTCTTGCATTTGCCTCAGCATAGACCTTTGGCTATTCCTCCTGTTTTGAATGTCATTGATGATGTGTACTCTGAATCTAGCACAACCCCTGACACACTCCCGCCGGCTCCTGCCAAACCTGATAGGTACTACAGGGTCCCGGAATCTCATCTTTTCCTTTACAAGGCCCACTCTGCTGATCCAGAAACTATTTCCCAGGGCCCTAAAGGGGTTACAGCTGTCACTAAAAAACCCACTCCCCTCTGAAAGGGAGTCCAGGGCTTTAGAGCGATGGGGTAAAAAAGTGTATACTTCTGCTACCCTTTCTATGAGGGCTTTAAACTGTCAATTTCATATGATACAGTACCAAGAATATTTGTTAGATGAATTGCATAAAAAACTGTCTTCACCTGAACCCCTAGATCGCAAATCGCTTCAGGATCTGGTACATAACTCTCAACAGGTTAGCAACCATTTCTTGCAGTGTGGTTATGATGCATTGGAAGCTTCATGTAGGTCAGCTATGACAGGTGCAGTCATACGTAGGCATGCTTGGCTGAAGGAACAATCTCTGCCAGACCATGTTAAAGCAAAGCTTCTGGATGCTCCACTGGAAAAGCAAAAGTTATTTGGCTCCACTGGTCAGGAGGTCTTAAAGAAATTTGAAGAAAAGGCAAAATCTGTACAAACAGTCAAAGATTTTATGCAAGTCCAACCACCAAGATTCAGCAGAAATTGTCCTTCCAAAATGCTCCACAATGGCTGTCTTACTCTTTCCATTAAAATCATGCTTCAAAACTAACACTGCCTCCCTTGAACCAGCAGCATCTGCAGAACTTACACAGTTCCTCTCTTTTGAGACTTCTGACCCTACCCTCAGCAAGAAGAAGGTATCTGAGTTACAGGCCTCATGCCCTACAGCAGTTTCTTATTTTCATCAATTTCAAGACAAGAGAAGAATTGAGAACCAATCCTCCTTCATTTATGCCATCTATAGTATCTAGGGTTACATTATTACCTACCTACCTTCTTCTTCCACAAAACAACAAACAAAAGGAAAAAACACCCTGGCACACCCTGGATATAACAGCTACACACAGGCTACCTTGGACAGAACTAAAAAATACTAAAAAACCTTCCAGTTGTTTGTAGTTGTTATGCTGGTAAAAGGCTTTCAGCACAGACAAAGCAAAATGAAAACAAATTGCATTAATTTTTTCTGTTACTCCTTTCATGGACCCTTCATAAAAAACATAGACTCATTCTGACATTGCCACCACCACCCACACAGCCCCCAACACCATCCTTTACATAGATCCACCACCCCCCATTGGCTATGGTATTCTACCCATGTGATGACAGCAGATGCATCTTTGGACATAGGGCACCTGGCATCTGGGGCAAGAAAAACTGAGGAAGATGTGGCTGATTGATTTTATACCCCCCCGCCTGACGCCGCCGGGAGGGGCCATCATCCCAGACCAGCCAGACTTTAACTGCCGGACGGAAGGCGGGCTGAGTGAGGCAGGCCTGACCATATATGATGCAGATGACTGCATGCAGACATCTACATTACATCTACAAAAGGTACAAAACTGTACTTTTACTTTTTAGATATCGATATTAGACATCGATAGGAGAGATGAGGAGGAGAGTCCCTTTAATGGATTAGACTTTTAGACTTCTTCCGCCGAGCAGCATTACTTTTAGTTTTTTTCTATGGGGTACACTGAATCCTTTGAATGACACCAATACTTTAGCCAATTGTTAAAATTGATCATTTTGTCTTTATACTGTGGCATCATTCTTGGTGGGGGTAAGATGCTACTCAAGGTCAGGATCATACCGGCCTGGGCTACATGATCAAAGAGCTGCTGTACATCTTTTTTTATGTAGTCCAGAGAGGTACGTCTCAGGTCATTCACACCAGCATGGACAATGACGGAGTCATACTTGTACTTGCTTTGGAGTGACCCGAGTGCTTGTGTTATGTGGCGGATCCTGGCACCCGACAGGCAGCTTACAGTGACCTTCTTGTTCAGCCTGGTGAGTGGGACATCAGTGTGTCTGACAATAGAGTCACCTATTACAAGTGTATTAGGTGTGTTGTTTAGCCTTAACGGCTGTGACTGTGTGGCACACTGACTTTGTGAGCTATATGCTACGTGGATATTGTTTTGTGGTAGGTGTTGCTTGGATGTCTGCTTTGGAGCTCTCTGCTGCTTAGGCAGATTTTTATTTAGAGCCTCCGAGTATGTTTTTGTGTGTTTATGTGTTTGGTTTGCTGATGCGATAGGTCTATGTGAGACTGGATTTGTGGTGTGTGTGGGTTACCTTCTCTTCCTGCCAGGCTGTGCCAGTACTGGGTTGAGAGAGCTTAGCCTCCAGTTTGGCTATATAGTTGCATCTCTCACATATATTTGAGCTTGTTGGGAGGATGAGAGGGTGGTCTGTATACATAAGGCAGTTGTAACATTGCCTCAAGATTCCCAGATTCACCAGCTGGACTGGAGAGTAAACTCGAAACTGACCTTTGGACATGCCTGAATAATATAGGGAACTACTTATTGACTGATCAGAAAGAACCAATAGGGAGCAAGTGCTTTGAAGGAGTATAAGAGGATGTAGTGCTTTAGTTTGTGTTTACCTATGAGATTACTTATACGATTTAAAACTGTATAGCTCATCAGATGAGATACTGAAAGCACAACTGCAAGTTGTGAAAACTTTTTCAGATGAATTAATAATGTCATTTGGTCTTGATAAATGTGCAAGAGCAACCTTTAAAGCAGAAAAATTGCAGCACCAAGGAAAGATCAGTTTGGGACAAGAATGTGATATAAAAACTTGAGCAAGGGGGAGTGTATAAATATTTTGGAATTGATGAAGGATCAGTAATAAAACATGAACAAGAACAAATGAGAATACAACTTAGTAAGGAATACTATAGAAGACTTAAATTAATCCTGAAAACAGTGTTGACATCTAGGAACAAAATTCAAGCTATAAATCAGTTTGTTCTTCCTGTCCTAACTTATAGTTTGACTGATTGAATGGCTCCCAAAATGTGTTTGGACAGGGAAACAAGAAGGATGCTTCAGATGCACCATATGATTTATAAAAATCAGTGCATACTAAGATCATATATTCCCCATTCTGAAGGAGGTATGGGCCTCCTTGAAACTGATTACATGCATAGATCTGCAGTCGTGGGACTGCACACACATCTGCTGACCTCACAAAACCCAAACGTAGTGAAAGTTTTGAAACATGAGAATAAACCTAAGATGACTTCCCTGCCTAGTCTAGCAGAAGCATATCCTCATCAAGCGGGAATGGAAATCAAACCAGAAGTGGATAAAAGTCATGCAGCAACTGAATGTGCCAAACAAACAAAATAATATAAGGCGAAGGACTAGATGAGAAGGCAAAAAATGTGGAAAATGCATAAATTTTGTAATTATAGAAAAAATTATGGAAGAACCTCATGTCAATCAGGATCAAACACAGGAATGGTTAATGAGAGGCAAATTCAAACCAAAAGATGAAAGATTAATATTGGCGGCCCAAGACAGTGGGCTACATACACGTTGGTTTTACAAAGTCCATTGAACATGCAGAAGAAACAGACAAATGTAGGTTTTGTAAAAGAATTGGAAACAGTTGCACACCTCATTGCTGGTTGGGGCATACTAATGGTAGAAGGACTGTATACTGAAAGACATAATAATGTGGCAAGATTGTTGCACTGGGGAGTGTGCAAACATTGTGGTACTGAAGTGGCTGAAATGCAATGGAAGCATGAGCCACAAAGCATCATAGAAAATGATGGTCTACGGATATAGTGGTCCATGAAAAAAAGACAAAAGTTGCATTGATCATTGAAATCAACACACCCACTGACTACAGTGTCTCGCTTACAGAGAGACACAAAGTCATAAAATATCAGGATTTGTAGGCAGAAACGAGAGCAATGTGAAAGAAAGATACCCAGACAGTTATATTAGTAGTAGGAGCAACGAGTCTTAAACAAGGAATCTACAGTCATGTAACTCCATATGAATTGCAGAAGGAGTTATTACTGGGCACATTGCAGGTGCTGTGAAGAGCACTTTTGGCTGACATTTAAGACTGAAACAATACTAATTTCATGAACTTTAATCATACTTTGTCTTACTTTGTCATACTTAGGAATCGGGTCATTCCTGTCATGGTATTAGATTTGGAGAAATTAAAAAAGGGGTGAATGTAGAACAGAAGATTAGTAAAATAGAAGTTAAAAAATAGAAGATGAAGTTATGGAATACTTACGAAGTAAAGGATTTAGTGTAGAAAGAAAGTTTCCTACACTGTAGCATGATCTTGAAGTTGGTATATTTAAGTAGCGGCTGGTGCAGGGGGGCACAGCCCCTCACGTGGGTGGTGCGGAGGGGGGGGGCTTGTCCCCCTGCTTACAGAAATTACTTTTCATTCTTGTCATTTTTTTATTTTTTTATTACTAACTCGATGTTACTGAACTTCGATGATATGGTGTCGACCATATCGTATTTGAAGTTCAGTAACTTAGTGTTTGTAATATAGACCCCCTGAAAAGGAGGTAGGGAGTCCTGCTGCCATCTGTACTTCTGACAAATCACTCTCAGAATCCATTTTTTCTGGGATTATCTGTTGCCAAAGTAAAAAAAAATGGAGAACTAGATTTTGGTGAAGACTTAAAGGATTGCCAAGGTGGGAGCACAATTTGAAGAAAATCATTCTGACATATTAGACTGCCCTCGTATCTGGGAGTCCCCCCTTCTTTTTGGAATCTCCTTGCCATTGTTTTTTTTTTTGACTGCTTGCCAGACATTTGAGTCTGCTTATCTCATTACATTCGAGTGACACCTCCATGTTCATCTGCAGTTAACTCCTACCGATGCCTCTAGGCGTCAAATATTGCTTGTTCATATTTGCATCAATAATTACAAAACCATGCTATGTACAAGGTTTTAAAAGATTTCATCTTAAAATTCACACAATGGCAAATGTAACTGCTTTGATTAACTCTGTATAGTGCAGGTAAAGAGATATTAACTGTTATTTTTTATGATATTAAATTTTTATAGCTAAAATTTTCACATTTTTCTAAATATCTCAACAACCAAGTAACACAGAACTCCTTAGCCTCATATGAAAGCTCTCAGCTAGATGAATAAAACGTTGCAGACAGTATGTGTGCAACTTGAGTGGTTGCTGACATATTCTAAGTTGTTTACAAAATATTACAAATGTAATAGTTACTGAGTTTACTGTGACTTATTAAATTCTGTTTAATACGTTTTATTTAAAGAATACTGCCACTATAAAATAGTTTGTGCTGAGGGGATTGTCATTTATACTTCTTTCATAAACCTTATGATTCCAGAGATATGAACATTTGTTTGAAATGTGAAGACATAATTTAATTCTGTTAAAAGGCTTAGGTTCTGCCCATTGTAAGTTACAGTGCAAACTTCCTGAGCTCCATTGGAATAAATGAGTTATTTTGCTTTTATAAAAGGATCCCGAGTTAGGGATGAAACCTTTAACAAGCTTTGAGAAGGAAGGCTGAAAAATGTGAATCAGCTCTTGAATTAATTTCCTTCTGTTGTCGCATGCTTTTTTTCAGGACCTCAGCAGCAGATGGTTCAGAAATATCCACTCTATCAGGAGGAGAATTCGAAATTTCAGCTGTAACATTCCCAGGCAAATTTTGAGTAACCATGCAAACCATCTCATCACAGACCCAGTAACTGCTGCTCTAGAAAAGGCATCAGCTGAGTCATAAGTAGATTTCAAGAAATGTTTAATTATTTAAGAAACAGAGACAGTAATAGCATTCAGAGAAGTTTTGCTCACGGAAGAAGGAAAAGTGCCAGTAATGTTCTTTATACTTTCAAAGGATGCAAGCAAAACCTTTAACATGTGAGGTTGATGGTTACAAATCCTAGAAAGTGGCAGAGGGCTACAGTATTTTCCAAATCTCTGAAAAGCTTTCCTACTCTTGTCAGAAAGGGAGGGATTAGCAGTAACCAAATGTTTAGCTGCAGAAGGATTAGAGAAGAAAGTCACTGCATGGCCAGATCTGGGATTAGAAACCAAGTATTTGTAACACTAATGAACTCTATACAATCTATCTGCATTCTTAGGGGATGCAGGCTGGCTATCAAGCATGTTGCAACCTGTAATAGGTTCATAGGTTGGTATTGGGCTATCTGCCCGAAGGCATATATTAGCCCAGCCTCGTTGTGCAGTATTCACCGCCCCTTTAGTAGTTCCCTTGTAAATAATAATAAAAATATCTTCCAAGACTGGAAGAGCTGAGGTACAGCTGTAGGCTGAGGAAATAGTAAATCATATTTTTTTCCAAAGAAAATGGAATGTCATTTTGTTCCCACTGAAAAAAAAATGTTTCCTGCTAGATACGGTCTTAGAAAAATAAAATTCTTCTGAGAGAAAATTAGAAAAAATACTCTCTTCAGAGTCATAATAATTTGCCTTAAGAGAAATAACGAAATTTGTTCTGTCAAAATCTGTTCCCTGTTCATCACTCTGGGAATCTTCAGAAACTAAAGATTTCCTTTTTCTCTTACCAGTAGTAGAATCAGAATGTGAAGTGCTTGAGCTAAGCCATGAGCAAGGCCCAGTAAATCTTCCATATCTAAAGTAAGAGAGATGGGAAAAGGTAAATGTTCAACTTTCTGCTTCTTTTTGACAGGAATATCCATCGAAAGAGACTGACTCCTGTCAAGATCATCGCTGAAGGGAACAGACAACTTAGTCTGCGCCTTCCACTGAAACCAACAAAACTGATTCTCTCATGCCCACCAAGGACATTCAGCAGTCCACAGAGTACATGTGTAACCCCACCCCCAGTCCATAGTGGCTGAATGGACTATACTAGAGCTCAAGAAGATGAGTGGTCTGAGGAGCTTGAAATGGTCACTGTGAAATCACTCTTCCTGTGCTGAGACAAAGTAGCAGCCCACTGAAGAGGAAAGGCTGTTTGGAATTTTTTTGTTTTAACTGGAAGAAGGAAAAAAAACAAGGAACCGGTAAAACGTTTAAGCTGACAAGAAAGAAGGATGAAACCCAGATAGTGATGATATCAGCAACTGGTAAATGGTAATTCTCAAAAAAGTAGTGATTTCTTCAGAAATGCAATGAGATAAGCACAACACACACTTGCCTCAGCTTCTAAAAACAGTTTATAGAATTATTATCAATACAATTTAGAGTAAACTTGATAAACACGCTGCTGCAGCATGAAGCTAATGATGAACATCTGAAGTGATGCTGGGATCCCTGGAAGTCACAGTATTTAAAGCAAAGTGTCTTTGGTGGATGTTGTACATTTTCACAAAATGTATATTAATAGTAAACATTAATAAAAAAAGTATTGGAACTGCTGTTCAGTATGCCTTTACTGAAGGACTTTGCTTCATGAATGGTGTGCCCAGTCGGTACTCATGCACTCTTCTCCATTATGTTTTAATTGAAAACCATGTGAAAAGATCTACATGCTAGAAGTTGATGTAAAAGTCATTAAATCATACTTGTGAGTAGTTAGTTCTGGAATCCCTAGAAATTAGGAGTTGTATTAAGGATTAGGAGACAAAGGTTCCAGGGAATGATAGAGGATTTAGGGAATGGCTGGACACTACTGAGCCTACAGGGTTGGTAGTTAGCATAATAGTTAAGGTGTTTACCTCATAGGCAAGAGAAACGGGGTTTGATTTTCACCTAGGGTAATTGTTTAGACTTAAAATAGACCACAAAGGAAGCTAGCCTAGTACTCACCTTTGAACCTTTTCAAGGCTAGATATGCACGACATAACATGATTATAAGTTCCATAATCCTTTTGTCTTATCTAAATGTATTTATCTGGCCTCCAGAACATTAACAAATGTGACCTGACTGCTCAGCTCAGTACAGTCAGTATTTAAATCAAAATTCAGTCTAATTCAGTCTAATCATCCCTTAATAGTTATAGACTTTTCTGAGTGTTTTCTCTTTCTGCTTCACCACTGTTGTTAAATGTGGAGTTACTTTGCTGAAGTTTTCCTTTGAGTAGTCATATTTTTGGAAGTAGGAGTGTGCTAGTGCCTTTTTGTATTCATTGATAGATGACTTACCTTTGTTTTACTTTACTTGGCTAACACTGGTTAGTTGTCCATCTGTTGTAATCAGTACTGGTGACAACTTTCTACACTTTTTTCATTTAAAATAATACATATAAAGCCGTTGTTGACAGACTTCCATGTAAAAGCAAAGAAGAAAAAGAAGAAAAGTAACCACAGGGAATAATGGGTGGTCTTACATTACAAAATGAACATAAAGCAAATAAAAAAGAAAAAGACCAACCACTACTGCACATAAAAATGTATTAAACTTTAATAAAACAAAAGGGTGGCATTTTCTTGCCACAAGGTACTTCATCAGACCATAAAAAACATTCACAACTAAACACTTTTAAATATAAGGGCAATAAATATTAATGGGGTAAAGCACGCAGCTTTTAAGTACTATTTTTAAAGGAACAGTATCATTTAATCCTGAGCCTCTTTCAGTTTGCAATTCTAATATCTACCTCAGTTCTCTCATTCGGTTTTAGTGACATTATTACTACCTCTCGGTGCTGCAGTAGCATTGTCACCTCACAGTAAGACCCTGTCCGGTTCGATTCTCAGCTAGAGCGTCTTCTGCGTGGAGTCATGCGTGAATGGGCGTACCTTCATTGAAGGTTGTGCGTCAGCTGGTAACTCAGCACGTAAAAATCAACTACCAATCATTAGCAGACTGGCGTTCTGCTGTGGCGACCCCTAACTGGGAAAAGCCGAAAGACAAAAAAATTACTACCTCTCCAACCAAAACTCGGTAATCGTATGGAGAAGAACTTAAAAGAATGTTCTTTACCAAAAATGCTCATATGTCTAGCTAAAGCATTAGATGGCTTTATTCTTTTAATATCATTCACATGTTCAAGAATCCATTCCTTCAAAGAGCAGTTAGTATTACCTACATAAAAAGATGAATAAGCAGTATACTGAACTAAGCACACTCAATCTGAGCTTCTACAATCAGTATAAAAATCAAACTTAAAAGAGTGACTGGTATCAGGATGTATAAATTCCAAAATTAATAAAATATGCTTACAAGCACTGCAAGAATTACAAGGAAAAGTCCCAATGCATTCACTGTCTCATGGTATTTCTAACAAAGTTGACATTTAAGGTGCTTACTATTTTTAAAGGAAAAACGTTGACCACCCAAAACCTTCTTGAAGTCCTCATCAGCCATTAAAATAGACCAGTTCTTTTTCACAGCTCCACATGCTAAATTAATATACTAGACTATGTTAAAACAACGCTTTGGTTAGCAGAATCAAAACCCAGTGTAACATTCATGATCCTCACTCTATCTCCTGAATTGGAAAAAAATGACTGGGCAGTAGTACCCTAGAAGAATAACTTCAACAATGGTATTATTAATTTCCTCTGCTGAATAACCTGTTTTTAAAGTGTCTATACGCATGTCTCAAAAAACTGTAGAAAGAACACTATCTTCATTGCAAAGTCTAGTTACTCTAATAAATTGTCCTTTCAAAATAGTTCTATGAATGTGCCAAGGGTGTATGCTAGATCTGTGTAAACTGGCATCCTTTTTACAAGATTTTCAATATAGAGTGTCCTTAGTGACAGGAACATTCAAAAAGTTGGTCAGTGTCTCAGAATATCTAAAAGTAAACTTCAGAAATGAAGTTATACTATGTAAATAATCAATAAAATCATAAAGTCCTTGAACAGAACTAGTCCAGATAAGAAAAATATCATTGACAAAGCATCCATAGTACTTAATATAATCAACAAATAAATTTCCAGTCAAAACATCATTTAACTCCCAATATGCCAAAACCATGTTTGCATAACTGTTGGCACATACAGTGTTGCAACACCAATCTTCTGTAGATAAAGATTATCATTAAACAAAAACACACTATTCTTAAGAATCAAATCAAGAAGTAAACAAATCAAATCAGTCCTTCCATTAGTAAAGGTGGTATTTTGTGATAAAAATTGTCTAACACTGTGCACTTTGAAACCATTCAGTATTACAGTAAATTATGAATTCACATCTAATGTGACAAAAAAAGTACATGCCCCCATCATTGAAAATGATTAGTATCCTTCAGGACTGTATAAACAGTGTCTAGAAGTGGTCATAACATCTTTTCAGTATAAATAGATAAGGGCTCAGTTAACCAACCACGACCAGAGACATTCTGTCTCCTGGGAAGTTTTTGTGGATACTTACGGATTTTAGGAAGTACATGCAATACTGGAACTGTAGGATATTCAACCAGGAAAAAAAAAACTCATTCAACTCGAGATAATAAAAAAAACTCACAAGATAATAAATCGTGCTTATGTAAATCAAACACATGTGCCTGAACTCTTCTAATCAAATAATTAACTTGAAACTTGTATAACATAGTATATGTAACATTATCAGACAGTGTAAACATTTGATCTAAATAGAAGACTCTGTCCATAACAACTATGGCACCACCTTTATCAGCTGGAGGAATCAATTGAGGATAGGTCTCTAAGCTCCTTTAGGGCTACATGCCCATGATGTCTCAAATTAAAAAAAATGTTATGTTTGGTTGACAAAGCATTCTGTACATCGTGTTCACAAGATCTTAAAAAAGCCTCCATAAGAGGATGCATAGCAGGAACAAAAGTACTAGGCTTTTTAAAAGGAAAAACAAGAGTGCCCAATTCCTTTTATTTACTAACAGTATCAGAGTAACAAGCTGAAAATGTGAGCTTATTCTGTACGGTTCTCTTAAAAATCACTGTTAATTTTCCTGAATCTGATTATTTTGTTCGTTATTAATATGAAGTTGTGATGTGATAAAATGGTGCCCAATTCCATTTGTTTCAACACTGTCTTGCTGTTTTTGACTACTGTTCACATGACATAGAATTAATTAATGTAATGACCACAACTAGCCAACAAACAGCCATATTCAAGGCTGTGTTCTCAAAGTATGGTCTACCTACAGAACTGAATAGAGACACTAGTACCCAGTTTATGTCCAGTCAATTTTAACATTTTTGTGGCTGATTACTGTTTCACTCGTATTCTATCAAGTACTCACTATCTGCAGTTATCACTGAGAGAGCTGCAGTCTTCTGGGTTTGGGTCTCTCCCTCGAGAAGTAGCTGGTCCTGAATTGCACTTGTGCTTTATTCCCCTTCGCCCCTTGTTGGAGATGATTGGTCTCTGTACATTGTTGAGCATTCTGCAAAAGTGGTCCATGCTGTGGGCTTTTCTTTTCCTGTGAAGAATGTCTGCTTCTAGGACTTGCTCAGCTTGACCATGACAGGTTTGGTTGCCACATCTTTTGGGTCCATGATGCTCTTTTCAAATTCAACCTTGGATTTATACCTTCTGGTGTGGTGTTTCCAAGTATACACCCTCTTGATGGTTCTGATGAAGCTGTCCAAATTCTTTCACTCAGTTTAGTTTTGCTACCTGAGATCCAACCAATCATCATGCCAGTCAAAGAGGGTTCTCAGTATTAGTCGTCAGTTTAGTCTAATCATATCAGTTGATCTACAAAGAGGGCCAAACGTGATGGTCATGAATACCTTCCATCTGACACCCACAGGTGTACATTTCCTCATATTGGCTCTGGCTGTTGAATTAACAGCAAGTTGAACAATGTAAATGTGAATATCACCTGTCAGTAATGGGGTTGCAGTTTTTCATTGTACTTTTGACTGGCATTAGGGTGCTGAATGCTAGCAAGGGGGTATACAGGCTAGATGCAAGAGATGAGCTTATTTAGTTAGTTAAAGTATGACATTACAGCATTGGTTGTTAGTGGTGCATTTCTTTCACAAAATATGAGATCATCTGGAAAAAATAACAAATGCTGATAGCTGAAGAAGTTAAACCTGGCCCTGGAATCTTCCAAAAAAGGTCTGCTTTGTAGATAAACTGATAAAATAAAATGTATGTGTTGTTTACCCCTTATGTCTACTACTCTCCATTCTTGACTAGTAAGATCACTAATCTGTTAACACCATGGATCCCTGAAGAGATCACATAGTGGTTAACTGCACCGTATAACACAAATCTCCTCTTATTAAAGAATAAGTCCTCTTAAAGATTGTTTTTTCTCTTCACAGGGTGTTTTTCTCCCTTCAGAAAAGTTCTTACCCATGCTGTGCATAAGTAAAGCAGAACTTGACTATTTCTCCCCTTGTTTGGCATTGTGTTGCTGTTCATCCTCTCTGTAGACCATGTTGGGTTTGTATGAAAGTTTTGAATTTGTCTTTTGGGCTTTAACGTTATGTGGTTTACTTTGTGTAAAGAAACTGACACTGGAAAGCCTGTTCAACAAATTATATGTAGCTCAACCCTCTAGGTCCTCTAATCTGTCAAGCCTCTACAGTTGCTGTCTTACTTGGAAAAACAGAACCACTGTTTTGTAACAGTCAAATGAGTAATTAAGAATGAAACAGCATTAAGTGTAGGACTTAACTAAGTAAGCAAAGATGGGAGGAGTTAGTCATCTGTAAGAGGACCTAAAATAACAAAGTCTTGCTTAAGGGCAGAACTTAATTTCAGCACATTATATAATGGAAAAAAGGACTTATTACAGTATGTGTAAAAGAAGGCCAAGGATCTCTGCCTGATATCTCCTGTATCGCATGTTCAGTTCAGTTCGGACCTCTGGTCAATGTGTGTTAAGTTTGTGTATTTCTTGTATATGTTTCATGTCACTTAAGTTCTTGCCAACCTGAAAAACATGTCCGTTGATCGGCTACATTAGATTGTGTATCTATTATTGTATTTACTCTTGCACCATGACCCAGCTTGTAGATGAAGTTTCCATAGACCAGCCTGCATGTGGTTAGTAAATAAACTTAAAAATAAAATAAAGAAGTAGTGACTCAAGCAAAAGATTATGAAATTAAATTCTGAGTGAAAGGAAAGACCCTGCAGGAGGTCTCTGAGCATTTTGATTTCATCTTCCGGGAACAGTAAATGCACTGGAGGAATAGGAAGGTTTAGCCAAAAAACAAAATCATATCATGAAGTCTGCATCCATCAGGTCACTTTAAGGACAAAACAAAATAAAATTTAGTAATAATTAGCAGTTGGTGCTAAAAGGAGGTTAGTTTTGCTTCAAATATCAGCATAAAATAAAGGACCAATGTGGATAGAAACTGAAAAGTTAAGGTCCTGTCAGAAAAGATTCTTAGGGAGAAGTGTTTCTTTTTCTGGTTGTGAGATCCTCAACTTGAGAACTGTTTACTTTTTGATGACCTTTATGTACAGAACCAATTTTAATAAAACCTGCTTAAGTTCCCTGTGTACAGCATCATTAAGGAAAAACTTAAGAACTCAAAAGTAGCTATTGCTTAGAAATTATACTAGGCTGATTTGTAGCCTCTGTCATTATTGAAAGCAGGAGATGCTGTAAAGAAATGATGGCCAGGATCACCTTCACCTAACTTGAGAAAGGCCCAGGGTAAATGAAAAAGAAATGCACACAGTAGTATTTCTCCGAAGACAGAAAATCTAGAACTGTGGATTGCATGTCACTGCACAAAATAAAGAAAGCTTAGTTAAAACTGCATATGCTATCATGTCATTTCCTTACAGGCAATGTTTGCTTTGCTTTGTTGCCTTTGAAGCTGTAGCTTGGCATAGTCTATTTTTAGTGGAAACCCAGAAAGAAAAGCCCAGATAGAAAGAAGCTGCAATTACATAGCTAAAATTAACAAATGTAAACATTGCAAGGAAAATTAATCATGATGCATAGGATGCCTCATGCAGGTATGGGATTAACAAAAAAGTAAAAAAAAAAGAAACATAACAACACACGGCTAATATTCACCATAGTAATAGTTTACATAGTTTAGATTGCTAACCCAGACTTTTAATTTTTGTTAAATCTTGTGTTGTGGGCTCCTTTAACACTCTGACCACCAGCCATGACTACTGCTCTCCAGCCTGCAGTTCCAGTTTGCCCCCTAAACGAAGACTATACCCCAGGAGGAAGATCAAACCCAGGAGGGAAGACATCTTATTCCTTGGAACAGGCAGGAAAATTGAGGTAGTGATGGTGCAAAATCATCCCTAGAAACTGTCAGAATTTTTGTGTGTTTAGGCTTGCAGTTCTTCTCTTTTAATCACCAAACACAATGCAGTGCTCAGTAAACCAAACTCAAGATGAGTCCATGCTTCAGTGCACCCATGTGGTTAGGCTAGAGTGTAAGCAATTGTCTGAGATCAGCATCTGTGTCTCAGTGTGTATGGGGTGCACTTCCAAGTTATCCTCAGAAGGCAATCCTGGGCCAGAACTTAGCCAACTGTCCCACACCCTTTGAGATTAGCAGACTGTTAACTGCTCACTTCCAACACATTCTACCCTGAATCCAAGTCACTGGGTGACATTAAGAACAATATCCTTCTGTACCATAGAATCAGACTGATGCTAACCTGGAGTTACATTTAGTAGATTTATGGCTTACAAACATGTACACTGTGTGTTGTATAAACAAGGAACAGTGTATAATGTTAACAAAGGAATCCGTTTATTTGGTCATTCATGTCTACATGTGTAACAAACTTTTGTAATGCAGACTTATTTTAATATTAAACCTTTTTAATTTCACCAAGTCTTTTTGGTTTCTAATACCATGATAGGAATGGACCCCATTCCTAAGTCAAAGTTCATGAAATAATATTGTTTCAGTGTTTGATGGTAGCCAGAAGTGGTCTTCGCAGCACCCGCAGTGTGCTCAGTAATGACTCCAGCAATTCATATGGAATTACATGTATTGGTAACATATCTAAGTAAGCAATGTCTTTCGGCTTATCTCAGTTAGGGGTCGCCACAGCGGCACTGGTCTGCAAATTGAATGGCAGTGGTGTTTTTATGGTGTCATGTTTGTAAATTCTTTTTAAGACCTGTTGCTCTTACTACTGTTTTTTAAACCCCTTTATTGAATTATCACTTGTGAGATAGACAAATTGTAACAAGTTCATGTTTACAAACATTATACTTCACATATATTGCTATATGTCATATAATCTAAGCAGCATTACATAAATTATTCAATTCCTGCCTTTTTTTTTTTTTTTTTTTTAAATAAGAAACATAGTTACGACACAGGAAATCCTGCATTTATATAAATGAAAACAAACCACACCTACTCAATCCTAGTTGCAAACATTTTACATCACACATCATACTGATAGACTCCCAGTTGCAAACATTATACATCACTTATCTACCCATTCATTTTCAGATATTACATAACTCATTTAAGTCCTACCTTTTTTTTTTAAACCTCATTCCTCCCCTATATGTATTGTTCCCACAATTCCCATTTTATTTATTATTTATTTTGTTTTATCTCTGTTACTATATTCACTACTTCTAGTATAGTTGGTTTCAATTTTGATTTCCATTTTCTAGTAATTGCTTTCCTGACAGCCACCATTACTAGATGCAGCAAAGGCCTTACCATATCTAGGTAATTCCAATGCTGTATCATAGCTCAGAAATTGCTCCTGCTACTACTGGAACTTTCTGAGAATCCTTCTTCCATATTGCTCTTTTTTCTGTCTGCAAATCCTGGTATTTTATGATTTTAGTGTCTTATGTACAGAGAAACTCATAGTCACTGAGTGTAGCAATTTCAATGATCAATGCAACATTTGTCTTTTCATGGACTACTATATTTGGTTTTCTTGCATCAATTTTTTGAACTGTTGGTAATGGGTGATCCCATGTGATACAAAGTTCATCATTTTCTTTAATGCTTTGTGGCTCTTGTTTCAAGTGTTTTTCAGCTACTTCAATATTATAATGTTTACATAATCCCAAATGCAATAGTTTTGCCACATTATTATGCCTTTCAATTTACAGTCCTTCTGCCAGCAACCAGCAACAATATGTACAACTGTTTCCACTTCTGTTTTACAAAAGCTACATTTGTCTTTTTCTCCCACATGTTCAATGGACTTTGTAAACTAACACGTACATAGTCTACTATCTTAGGCTGCCAGTATTAACGTTTCATGTTTTGGTTTTAATTCATCTCTCCTTAACCATTCATGCATTCCATCCTGATCAATAAGAGGTTGTTGCAAGAGTTTTCTATACTTGCAACTATATTTGTGCATCTTCAACATTTCTTGCCTTCTCATCTGATTCTTCACCTTATATTCTTTCTTTTGTTTTGTGGCGCAATCACTGCCTTATTTTTATCTACTTCTAGTTTGATTTCCATTCCCCCCTTGACACTGATATCCTTCTGCTAAACTAACAGGGAAGTCATCTTAGACTTATTATCTTCTTGTTTTAAAACTTTCACTATGTTAGGGTCTTGTGAGGCCACCAGATATGTATGCAGTCCTACGATTGCAGATCTATACATGCAATCATTTTCAAGGAGGCCCATACCTCCTCCAGAACGGGGAATATATAATCTTGGTATACACTGATTTTTTTTTTTTTTTTTAATAAAATCATTTGATAAGCATGAAGCATTCTTCTTGTTTTTCTGTCCGACCAATCCAACACCTTTTGGGGCCATTCAGTCACTCCAAAACTCTAGGTTAGAACAGGAAGAGCAAATTTATTTATAGCTTTGACTTTATTCCTAAATGTCAACTGTTTTCAGTATTAATTTTAGTCTTCTAAAATATTCCTTACTTTTATTCACATTTGTTCATGTTTTATTGTTGATCCTTGATCACTTCCCAAATATTTGTACACTCCCTCTTGCTTAAAATTTTTATATTATATTCCTGTCCCAAACTGATGTTTTCTTCATGCTGCAGATTTCCTGTTTTAAAGGTTGCTGTTGCACATATTTATCAAGACCAAATGACATTATATCATCTGAAAAAGTTTTGACCACTTGCAGTTGTACTTTCAGTTCCTCATCTGATGAATCATACAGTTTTAAATCGTCCACTAAAAGAAGATGAGGAGCCAAAATGTAGCCATGACAATCTGTTAAGTAAACAAATTAATGGGTTAAGGGCAAGGCAAAAGAGCTGCTCCTTTGTTTTGCAGTGGTGACATAGTCACCCTGGACTATCCCCCTTTGAATTTTTGTCCTTGGAATAATAATTTGTCTTTTACCATGGCTTAACTGCAAAGTGGTTTGCCACTGTTTCATGGTCGCTGTAATGTAATTGATTAGTTTAGCGTTTATCTTATACATTTTTAAGTACGCTTTTATCTATAAATGTGGGATACTGTCAAATGCTTTTTTATAGTTTATCTATGCCATACATAGATTATTCCCCTTTTTACAGTTTTGCATTATGACTTTATTCAACAACAAATGATTCTTTGTTCCATATGACTTTCTTTTGTTACCCTTTTGTTCTATTGCTGTGATTGAGTTTTCTTCTAAGTGACTATAAACTTTGTCGGCATGAATTTCAGTGTATAGTTTATAAGTCATTGTAAGGCAAGTTATTGGTCTATAGTTTTTAGGATAGCTTGCAGGTTTGCTCTTAAGTAGGAGCATTGTTTTTCCTTTTGTTAAGGTTGTCAGGGTACATATACAAATAGTTCTTACTCGTGGCTAAATCTTCATGTAAAGATGTTAATACGTTTAACCAGAAGTTGGGTACTGCATCTGGGCCTGGGATTTTCTAGTTAGGAGCTTTGCTTAACTTTGTCTCAATCTCTCTGACCTTTCTTTCATCACATTTCATATCCTGTACATTTTAACTTCTTATTTTTTTCTTTTACTCCTTCTATCCAATTAGCATCTTTATGTTCCACAGGATCTTCATAGATATTTCTCCAAAATATGTCTATTTCTTCTTTGTTTGGTGGTGTTTCAATTCCTTTTGCCTTGTTTCCTAATTCTGTACAAAACTTTTTGGGGTTATCAATATATTGCTTATTTTGAACTTTTCCTTTATATTTATCTGCATCTGCATATCTACTAAGTTTTTCTGCCTGTGCTGACATTTTTATTATCTGTGATAGTGCACAATAGATCCTGATCTCTTCTGATACTGTACATTGCTTTTATCACATCTGTCTTTGAGTATTTTTGTTGAGTTGTTCCCTCTTCTATACTCTTCTAACAGTGACACCTCTTGTCTTACTTGCTTTATAGTTTTCTCTTTTTGATACTTCCATGATAGCATGGCATTTGAATTCTCCCCTTCCTTTCCCTTACTCCCCTGTGTTTTTGTGGTAAGACTTTATCTGTTATTAATTTAGCTTCACAGTAATACATCCTATTTACTTCTGTTATATCACATGCATCTCTATGAACAGTCCTAATTACTGTGTTAATTTGTTTTATCAAATTTCTAACTTTTTGGGTTTTATTGACTTTCTTTGATTTTATGTAGTCTGTTTCTTTCATTGATCTTAATATGTCTGTTCATCTGTATTAAATCAAGCAACTCTTCTCTTAGGTCATTTTCTTATAAACTGAGGGCAGATTCTTTGTTCTCAATTTCTTGTGGGCTTTCTATAGAAAGTTCCAGAGCATCTTCCTGTGCCACATTCTCTTCAGTTTCATCTTGTGTCATCCATTGCTCTTTCATATGGGAACTCACTGGCCTATCACACCACAACATTGTGTCAGAGTTGCCACCGTTTCCTTTAAAGGTATTCCTCGTGGTGTTTGTTCTCACTCTTGTATTTATTCTCCTGTTCCTTTCCTTGCAGTGCAACTCCAAATGAACTTTTGTAATGTTTTCATGTGGAAGGCACCGAGTATCTTCATATGGTAGCTGATCAAATGTTTCTCACTCCACTGGTTTTCCTTAATTTGGGGATCCATTGCTCTATCCTGCTGTGATGTTCTCAAACTTAGATTTTCTACACTAAATCCTTCTCTTCGCAGGTAATCTCAGTTTCTGTTTCTTTAACTTCTCCATTACTAAATGCTCTTTTCTACTTTGCTTGTTTGTTTTCTTATTGTTTGTTTTGCAAAATCTTTCACATCCAGATCACTTTGCCTGTATTTCTCTTCAAATATCTTTGGTGTGCTCTTTTTGTACTGATTAGTTTTGCTTTCTCCTATGCATAAGTATTGCACCATATTAAAACCCTCTTTCTTTCCAATGCCAATATTTCTTCTTCAGATGTCTCCTGCTCCTCCCGTTTTCCTTACTTGGAGGACTTTATGTTCCATTGTGCTGTGATATAACCTGTGATGGACTTTGTCCTTCACTTCGCAGGTATTCCATAAATTCACCTTCTTTTTTTTAACTTCTACTTGACTAATCTTCTGTTCTACTTTCCTTCTTTATGGTCTTACCTTTTGTATTGTGAAATTTTTATAATCTGGATGCCTTTGTTTGTATTTTTCTTTGAATATCTTGGGGGCTGCTTTTTTGTATTAATTAATTTGGCTTTCTCCTTTGCATAAATATGGCACCATATTGGATCTCTCATTCTTTCCCATGTCCATATTTCTTTTTTATACCTTTCAAAAATCTCTAGATTTTGTTCTTTATATTTTCCAACTTCCACAGTTGCTTCTTTTTCCAAATGGCCCAAAGTTTCTTGGTCTGTCTAATGTTTTTCATAAACCTGTTGTATTAATGAACACACATTTTTATTTGAAGCTTCTGGCAGGTTTTTCTTGTGCAAGTATTTTTCTTCTAATTTATCTCTTAATCTTTTTGCACATCTGTCTGGAAATTCTGGGCTTCTTGCATAATAGTAACAATACATGATTTCTTTGTTATCCTCAGTAGTCTACTGTGTCATCTTTATGGCTGTATTTTGGCTCATCAGTTTTTGTGATTTTTTTTTTTGTGGACTACTACTACCTTCTACAACAGGAAGGCCATCCTCCCCCCTGGGCCTGGCCTAGCTCCATTGTTGGAATGTTCCAGTGTCTTGAGGATTCTATACTGTCATTTTTCCAGTCCTAACACCAGTGTGCCTACCAAGGTTGGAACACTTTTTTTATCCTGGGTTTGTGCACCCACCTATTTTATTTTTAACCTAATTCTGTCCATGATGTATACTATATAAAATGTAGTCTATATATCAGTGTCATCCTGGTGAGATTTTGTGAAAAACAGGGTCCACTTCATGAAAGTACTCACCAAGACTTCTGGATGAATTCAATTCCAGCAATACTACTCTCCTTTGCTGGCTGATTTATCATCTCTCTATTCGGAATGGAGAAATATCAAAGGATATCCAAACTAGAAGGTAAACCAAGGATAGAGAAGTAGGAAATAATTAATGGAACTGAATAGAAAGTGGAATGAAACTAGAGTACAATTAAAATACAGCAGTGGTGACGTAGAGTGCAAAGGGTGGATACACACAAAAGGGAATTTAAGAAACAGGGTACTAATCAAAAATGAAGAACAGAAAAGGTATAGGAGCTCAAGAGGTGATTGAGTAATAGAAGGAGTGATAGGAGAAATTAAAGAGCCAAGTTTTGTATTAACCTGCAAACAATACTGCTCTATATTGTTGGCACAAGGGCCAGCACAATGTAGAGTGGATGCTGGTAAATGGCATAACAGTAGGAGATAAACAATAACTTTGAGCATATGCATCCCACAGCTTTGCTGCACTTGAGGGAGTGATAAACAACTTCCAAACTGTGGCTAAGACCCAAAAAGTTATGAATCCGTCAGCCTGGCTGACGATGCAGAGAAAGATCCAGTCGCAGACTCTAGTACACATTCTTGGTCTGATGGCTGCTCTGATCTTTGTGGTACGGTTTTTATGCCTGGGGATGACGATGTTGCAGTGAACTAAAAGTTTCAGTGTTTGCAGAGTTAGCACATGCTCTTGGATCTTTATCTGATGTCACATTCCCTGCCTTCTGGACCTGAAATGATGTGCATATCCCATTAACCTTCAGTAGGTGTAGAGTTGTTGCACTGCAAGTTGTCACATGTCTCAAAGACTGATGTTTCAAGTTCAAGCAAAGTTGATTCAACCACACCCCCTCCCCACCCAAAATGGCCATTTGGAGATGTATGTAACCTCTTCTCCCCTTAAAGACCTTGGATACATGCTACTTCAATAGGTCCAAATTTGGTCTGAAAATTGGTCTGTAGTGTGGTACCTAAACAAGTAAAGGAGCGGACAGTCCTATCCACAGTGCAGAGAGGCGGTGGACCACAGACAGAATCATCATTCTCCCGTAATTCAGAATCCAAGTCAAATGAGCATACATTCACTTATTTGTCTGCCTTTATATATCATTTGTTGACTGGGTTAGTCCCACTAGGCTAGAGGCCTCTTTCTGGGGACACCCAAAGTGATATTTATACTACTAAGGGATTTTGGGCAGGGTATAGGGGAACTTCCCCTACTCATAGTTTGTGCAGCTATTGATAGATGCACACATCTCTTTCCTTCCACAGTTGGGCTAGGAAGACTGTGTGCGAGAGGGAAATTATGGCGGAGAAAGCAGATTTGATGAGTGCCGAGAAGGAAAATTGTAATGTTTTGGAGGGTTTCGAGAGCATTTTCCATAAGGAGGAGTTTGCTGAGACAGCGACTGATGGTTTCATGAAAGAGGAATGTGTTGTTACAACCATCCTGTTGGGAGGGTTGTGGAATAATATATTAGTGGAGATGACACTGTAAAGTGAACCGGAAAATGGCATGGATGTTTCATGGGGGGACATTATGGAAAAGATTCAGAAAGAGGAAGCAGAGATGATATCAAAAAAGAGTATTACAGAACAGAGTATAAATAAAAATCATATGGAGATACTATAGTTGAAGGGTTTAATGAGAAAGATGAAAGTAAAGTGAACAGAGAACAAAAAAGGAAATATGTTGTAAGAATTCAAAATAGAGGATAGTGAACTGAATAGATATTACATTTGGGACAATGTAATGATTCCTTCGGGTAGAAAAGAACATGAAGTCAGAACATTCATTTTAGTAAATAAGTAGACTTTTTGTGGCATTTTATTTGAGATTGGTTATAGCATGGAGAGATTTTTCTGTACAAATATGAGAAAAAAATTACAATGTCTGAAAGTTGTATGTGGTTGAAGCACTTAAAGAACAAAAAAAGTATAAGTGCACTTTTGCACAGATGTTGAAAAAAAAGACAAATGTTAGGAATATCGGAAAGGTATGCTAAATATGATGTGGCTGTTTTGCTAGAGGATGTATGATTTCTGACAAGTGAAGAAAGATTACAAACAGAAAAGTTATAGGGTGGAAATGTAATATGAAACCTAGGAAATTAATACTGTTCTGGAGTGGTTGTGTTGTTTAAAAAGACTGTAAAGATTTTAGATATAAAATTAGTAGGGATGGGAAGGTTAACAACCACAGATGTGAGACAGAAAGAAAATATTTATAGAATTTATAGTATTGTATGCTTATGTTACTAGCAAGGAAAGAGACAATCTGTTTTATTGGGTACTAGATTTATGCGATGGTTAATATGAAATCAAATTGCAGGAGATTTTAATTGTGATTTAAGTGGAAAAGGAAAAAAAAAGAGTGATATAAAAACACAGGAAGTAATAAAATGTGGTAAGTTAGTTGTGTGGAATAAAAGTCAATAGACCTATAGAAGAGTATGACTGGATCTGAAATTGATTATTTTGTCTTTTCAGAAGGATTGTGGATAGCAGATGTGATGCAGTAGTAACATTTTTAGACCATCAAGCAATATGAATAGAAGTGATGGAAGAAAATGAATATATTAGAATAGGAAAGAGGATGAAAAGAATAAATGATAAATAATGGAATGAAAGTGAGGAATGGAAAGTATTGCAGTTATGAAAAGGTCAAATAACCATGAAGGACTTCTATAAAAAAATTGGTCTGAATAGTAGATTGAATTTAAAAAGAATTGTATTTTTTTTTTCCAATGGCAGGATGATGTAAGAAAGGAAGAAAAAGTATGAGGAGATGACTAGAAAAGTATTAGATAATTATGCAAGAAAATGTTGTGATATGGAAAAAGAAATGTATAAAAGAAATCAATAAAAATAAGCCATTCCTTTCGAAGGAGAGATATTATTTACAAAGGAGAAGGTGCCTGCGTATATGGGTAAAAAATAAAAGAAGACATAATAAGGGAAATTAAAAATATAAAAGGAGAGGTAAAAGGAATACAGGAACAAATTGTGAGTATTGTAGTACAGCATGTAAGGTATGTATAACAGTAAGAAGAAGGAAAATAAGAGAGTATGGAAAGTAAAAAAAAAATTAGAACACGTTAATGAAGACTTTGAAGATTAAATTGCCATTAGTGAAGAAGATAAGGTACTTGGGAAAGTAAATATAGGTTCTCTTTCCTGTCCAGATGGCATAGGGTGTGGAATGTTTAGGAATTTAATGGATTGGCAAAGAGAGTATTTTGTATATGTTCTGACTGAATGGTTAAAGGAAAACTCCACCCTGTCCTGGAGTTTAACTCAATCCTTAGGGTGCTTTTCTCCCTACAGTATGATTCTATTATCATATAGGTACTAGGAACCTGCTTGTACTTTATAAAACTTTCATTTCATTGCCTTAGAATCAATGTTACAGAAAGCCCACCTACATTTTTAAGCTTAATTCTCACATACTTTGCAGAGAAATTTTGTCTCCAACTGCAGTACATATCGCAGACACAGTGAAATCTGTAGTTTACCCTGCGAGGTACTGCTGTCATTCTTAGGCAAGCAATTAATCCTGCTGCTATAAAAAGACAGAAAGTTATGAAACTATTTTCTACTGTCTTTATTGCAGAGAGGATTAGAACTTAACACTGGTTCACAGCTAGTTCCTATGTAGCCATGCCTTTCATAGCAAAAGAAAGCAATTTGTCTCCTCTGACAAATTTACATAGAGTATTGAAATGCTAAGCTTTAAATGCTGGTTATTTATACTTCATTATATATTAAGATGACTTAAATGTAGCATCAAAGATTTCTGTGACATTTAAAGAAAAGTCAGAAAATATTTTTTTTTCTTGTAAACTATCAACAAATTTACCATTTTCAACCCCCCCCCCCGCAATGGACAGGACTGAATTGCCGAAATCGAGATTCTTCTGCAGAAGGAAAGAGAGGTGGCCGTCTTACCATCTAGGTGCACTGGTACAGTTTATAAAAAGGTCTTTCATGCTTTTTTGTGACATCCTTCCAGAGGCGAATGGTACACAGATCAATGGTGAGAGATACCCACTAACTTTGAGTCAGCCCTTACACATCTCATTCTGTTCCCCTTAGCAGTAGTAACTGCCAGGTGTACATGATGCATCAAGGATCAATTTACTGCAGTTAAGAGTTTTCACACCTCAGGAAGAGAGTGTGGGGGAAGGTCTTTCAATTCCTTTAAAACTAGAAAGGAATCCCTTTACAAAAAAACTGTTATTTAAATACTTTATTTTGCTGGAAGTAGCTCACAGCTATGTATAAAAAAGAACAAGCTCTGACAAACCCATAAATGAGGCTCACTCAAGAAAATATAGAAGCCATTCTGTTACAGAAGGTGTGTTAGATGGCAGTGCTTCACACTCCTACCATTCTATCTTAATGGCATGAGAAACACCATCACTTCCTTATGTCTAGCATGACCTATATAAACAGAATTGAAATGTATTCTGGGAATAAGGAATGAAAGCAAGAAAACAAGATCACGTTACTCTGGCAAGCCCCTTCAAATGCCACTTTGTAGGACACGCATTAAAATTGTAAAAGAAGCACCTGGAGTGATTTTGAGCCATTACAACAGATAAGAGAACAAAGATACAAAGGGAAAAAAAACATGTTTTTGAGTTCTGAGATGGAGTTTTCTTTTAAAGGAAGAGTTTGTTTATGAAGAATTATAGTGAGATATTTAAATTTATATTGAAGAAAGATGAGAAGAAAGAACATTAAATAAGAGATTATAAAATTTTCATGAAAGTAATACAAAAGAGAATGGAAGGGAGGATGAAGCATATTGTGGAAGAAAGTATATATGGTATAGTCCTAATGAATGTGAGAGAAATTATGGATTATACAAGTAAAGTAGATAATGTAAAACATTTGGCTGGTGTTATTAGTAAAGCATTTGAAACAGCAGAACATGATGCTTTATGGGAAGTTTGGAATATGTAATAGAACTAGATGAGTTAGTATGTCAGCGTGTAAAAATAATAGGGTAAAAATGCTAATGAATGTGTGACTGAGTAAAGAAATATCTATGAAGTGTGGTATAAGAAAGTGGAATATTATTTGCACTGGTGATGAATGTGATAGTGAGTGAAGTAGTTTAAAATGAAGGATGCTGTATATGTAGTGCAGAAGGACGCAGTGATGCCAGTGCTTTTGACATATACAGATGATATAGTCATAATTGCTGAGAATATAATTTGGGTGAGGGAGGTGTTTTTTAATGGACATTTGAAAGAAATGGAAATGACCTTGAATAAAGATAAAAGCAAAGGTTTGGGTTATGTGGTAAAAATAGGGAGGTGCATTTTCAATAAAGGAAGTATTTAGGAAAATTATGTAGTTATGATGCAATGGGAAGATTTGATATGGAAATGAAAGAAATGTATCTTCTGTGAAGGACATATAGATTATCATTCAAGGAAAGGGTTTATCTGGTGAATTGTGTATAAATGGGGAAAATAGCATATTTGTCAAATGTTTATAAGATTCCAGAAAAAGTATGAAAAGGAAATTGTGCAGTTGGTATTTTCTTTCATATGGGATGCAAGATTAAGCCCGGTGAAAAGAGGTATGTTACATGAGTGAAGATGAAGGATTGGCATTTTTAAATCCACTTCTGCTTCTCTAAACTTGTATAGAATATTAAAGTAGATAAAAGAAGAGACTGAGAATCTAGTAGTGAAAGTTTAAACATAAGTACTAAAATGTTTGTGAAATAATGAGAATAAAAAAGGGAAAGAATGTGTAAATGAAGAAATTTAAAAATGATCAATAAAACATACTAACTTGGAAAATAAAAATTGATGGTATAAAGATAGACGGATGTAGTATAGAAATGTGATGAAACATTATTATTATTACTATTGTGTAAATCCATGGAAAATGTATCAGAAGAAGTGATTAAAACCATTAAACCAAATAAAAAGTGACATATCAAGACAGTAGGGTGTCAAGATTTTTTATGGAAACTAGTAATAATTTACCAGTAAAGGAGACTATGCCATTATAAAAAGAAAGTTGAAAGAGTGTTTGTGAGGAGGAAGAGACAACAGTGCATGTTTTTTGAAATGTAAATGAGTGATGAAGACTATGTAAAAAAGCTGTGTGAAGAAAATGTTTTGAGAATATTAATTATGTAAATAGGATAGATTAATATGATTTTGTATTTATTTTACACAGTATGGGTTATTTAGAATGAAAGATTGAATGAAATTTTATTTAATGTGAAATGGATTTTAACAGATATATTGTGTAAAATCAGATTATGGTTATGGAAGATGGTGTGGTGATCACTTATAAAAAAATAACTATCAGAATGCTAAAAATGATAAACAGTAAATGGAATTGTAGATATCCATGTATGTAAATAAGTATAATTTTTTAAGCTTGTAAAGAATGTTTTTAAAGGACCCCTACACTTTTTGATAGGTGTCATTGTATCATTTACAACCCTTTAAGCTACCATCAGATAGGACCTTGGTTTAATGTACCATCTGAAGGATGGCATACTCAGACGTACAGCAGCCCCCCCCCTTTGCTGCAGTGCAGTATCAGCAACCCACTCACTTGGAGGGGATATAGAAGCAACAGCCCTCTGCTCTTCCAGCACCAAAGGTGACTGTGCTAACTGTTGAGACAATTACGCTAATATTCCAGTAGAGTATTTACACTGTTTATGTTGTCCTTTTTTAGATCTTCAGATTCAGATGCTATGCTTGGTCTGGACATTTCAGTTGTAGATCTCTGTGGATATTTACCTGTTTGCTACTCAGGAGAATGCAGTCCTCACCCCCTTCTTTTCTTTGCAGCAGGGCACATTGGAGTCTATAGTGGATGAATTCATCATCTTGTGGAGATTACTGTACTCCGTTCAAATAATCCCCATGAAGTTTAGAGAAGAAGAAACAGATAATTCTCTTTGACTTGTGGGCCCCTTGAGCTGCAGGGAGTTGACTTGGCTCTTTTTAAGGACATCTTCAATGTTTGTAGTAACAGTTACCTCTGTCTCATGTAGACTTTCTGATTTTTCCATATCTCTTGAATGGAGTGTCAGAAGCAGCTGAGGTTGCCAGAAAGCCTTCCATTAGGTGGACATACGCTGTCAGATAGAAAAGATTCTCCATTTGGCAGAGGAGTACAGATTACCACTTATTCAATAATTGTTCAAATGAGTCCTAACTTCACTACCTGTATGATTTGGATCCAGGTTTTTCAGTGGTTATGATGAGTGTCAGCTATTTCTGCCCATTGTGACCTTTTGTAGGAGAGAGTTGTGACCAAGAACTAGATGATCAAAGCAGTTCATAACAGGGCTACATCTCTATCCCCTTTTGAAGAACCTCTCCCTTCTGTGAGATTAGAACTTTATGATTGACAGGCTTGCCTATCTCCCATTTGAACTGAGGACTCCAAAGAAAATAAATGTTGGATTGTGATTCATGGAGAGAAATATTCACCCACTCATAGGACTTAGCAAGGAAGATCTCTTTAGAGGTCTGCTGATGCAATGAGAATGTGTTTGTTACAGCTTTAGCTGCATCTTGAATGAGTTTCCTTGTTGAGAACCGAGTCTTCTAAAAATCATGGAGCTTTTGACATTTTGACGTGACATTTTAATTCTTCTCCCCCTTTCATTATAATTACATCATATAACCAGACTTCTAGATGAAGTTCACATTTTTAGTGCAGTTGCACTTTAAATGTGTTTTAGTTCACAAATGTTGTCTATTGCATTGCTAGATAGCCTGATGTGAGGGTAAGGGACACTGTTGAGGATTGGATAGAATGTAAGGGACTGCACAGTGAATGTGGAGAAGAAAGGGACAGTTGTTGCTGTAGTTGCTAAGGAAGTGATTGAGAGAAACTTTATGCTTCAACGTTTGACATACTGCTTTACCTTTAGCCAGTCCCTCCACTGCATTGCTGTCAGATGTTTATATTCCATACTCTGCTAGCAAGCCATATGTAATCTTCAAAAAAAAAAAAAAACTTGCAGCCAGCAGGAAAATTGTTTACCATAATTTATAATGAAGGAACAGAATGCCTTTCTACAACTCTAGTCAAGTTGCATGCTGTTTTATGGACAATGTTTTGCATTTCATCATTTAGTTACATTTGCAAGTCATAAATCGTGCAGTCACATGCATGCTTTGCTTGCGGGTGATCCATTTTTTTCAGGCTTCCACTAGCTTCGGTATCAACTGACACCCTAGGTAGTTTTGTATGAAAGACATTAATCCAGCAAAGTATATTTGAGGATGCTAAGAAGTAAGGAAAATGTCACATAATGCCACAGTACAATCGACTATTATTACTGCAAAATAAATTAAAATCAAATTTTTGCATAGATTTTCATTTATTTTTATCCGTAGAATTGCGGAGCCCCTACAAAGCTCTTGTTACTGTATCCCGTATTCTGTTTGTTCCCTCAGCAGCCCACTGCTTAAGGAAGCAGCACACTGCTATTGTTGCAGAAGTCCTTCAGTTCAGTGCACAACAGTCTCATGAGGCAATTCATTGACTTCAGAATTATATTATTTTGAAAACATGGTTGTCCAGCTGGGCCATGCCAATTTTCAGCAGAGTACCAGGAAGAAAAAAATCTTCACAATGCATGATGGATAATGGACATATGCATATTACAAATAGCTAAGAGCAACAAGCAGCAGTATTAATATTATAAAGATCAAAAGGAAATGTTAACAACTTTTACAGTACAAAGTGACACAGTCGGAATAAAAAATATACATGTTCAAGGTATTTTAGAATAAAATACTGAAAATCACATAAATACGACTCAAATTAAAGCTCAAAAAAAGAAGCAAACTGATCAAGTGGTGGAAACATTTTTTTTTTAAACTTAGAATAAGCTCCATGTGAAATATGTCTTTTTGTAGAGGTTTGACATGGCAAGTTGGGTTGTTCTAAACTGACAGTCCACAAACTCACACTATACACACTTTTTTTATTGGAGTCTTTGCACTGCTCCCCAAACCTCCATGCAGGAGGAAATTGCCTGCATACCCCCGCCCCAAACACATGCACTGCAGTAATCACTGGAGTTTGCTTCATTTTAGAGAAATGGAGGCAGCAGTGTCAGATTATTTTGCACAATCTGTCATGATAAAATTGTGCTGCAGTGTTTGTTTTATAATACTAATCTGCTTTAAAATGTAAACTTATGTGGTCAAATTGTTTTTTTTAAACACCTGTATTGAATTAACAGTTGTGACATAGTTAAATTTACATTTATATAATAGCAATCAAACTGTATTGACAAGTTTGCATTTACAAACATTATACTTCACTTATGTGGCTATATATCATGTAACGTAAGAAACATTACATAAATTCAATTTCTGCCTTTTTTTTAAAACAAACATCTTTATTAAACCATCGCTTATGACATAGGCAGTCATACATTTATATAAAAGAAAACAATCCACACTGACTGAGTCCTAGTTGCAAGCATTTTACATCAAAAACCATACTGACACACACTCCCAGTTGCAAACAATACACATCACTTATCTACCCAATAATTTTCGGTAGCTCATTTAAGTCCTGCCTTCTTTCAAACCTCATTCATTCCCTGTATGTGTTGATGCTCTTACATTCACTTCTGCAGTATTCTTAACATATGGGGATTCCCTGTTGTGGAAGCCCGATGTCTACCAAAGAATTCTGTTCCTTTAAAGGTACGCCAAACATCACCCAAACACTTCTTGTGTAGCGTAAGGCATAATGCTGATGTTCAGGTCAGAACTTCTTTGCCGCCTGTTTGAACATATTTCTTCACAGTCAGTCTGTTTGCCTCTGTTTTCTGTCAGTTGAACGCATTTTCATTCTTCAGTGACTACATATGCCTGTTTGCTGACTTCTTTGCGGTTGCAGATAAGTGCCCTATTGGGGTATTTGTTTTTTCTTATCTTGTTTTGTGCTCTTTGGGGTTAATTTCATCCAGTAAGGGTAAATACCAGTGTGGGAGGCAGATTCCCCAATAAGACTGCCACGATAAGTGTCTTTTTTTTTGTCTAGGAGCATCTCATGACCATACACCTTGTTCAGTTTGTCTGGCGTTCATTCTGAAAATCCTTCACAATAGACTTTCTTCCCTTTCCTTGTATCTTGAAAACCAGTGTCTTAAGCTTCTCTCTAAAGATACAGTGGTAGGAATCTCCCACCCCAAAGGTCAGCTGTTAAGGAGAAGAAGGTGAAAAAGGTACTACTGGAATCTTCTGCTGTCCAGCCTCTGCCAGATGCTTCTCCCAAGGTCGTTACAAACCCAGAGGCTCGCTCAGCTGTGTTGTCAGATTTCTCTGCCTCGGCTGTGTTGGAGGCCAGTGAGGATCGAGTTGGCAGCACGTCTGAAGAGGCTTTGCAGGCATCCATCTCAGATATTCAGGGGGCACCACTGTTGATTTTTTCCAAGGGACCTAAAGCATTTCACCTGTTTTTAGTTGAAGTTTTAGTTGAAGAAGAAATTCCTACTACGGTTCTCAACTGTCGTCCTTGGTCTGAGCCTTTTGTAAGGGATGTTTCCTTTAGAAAACAAACATTTAAACATTTTTCTTCTGCTCCTGGGGATCCACAAAGTGACTGGCAGGCCTTTACTCAGGGGCTATTTACTGGTTTAATGTCCTTCAAGCCTCCTCAAGGGTTTCGGTTCCTGCTTTTCCTTGGTCCTCTGCTCCCCTTAAAAAGGCCTAGAGAATAGGATTTTTCTGAGGATGAGTCAGATTCTGATGATGAATCTCTGACTTATTCTACTCAAATTCCTTCTCATTTAGACTGTGGATCAAGTAATGAGGACTCTATTAGTCCTGGTGTTCCTTTTGAAGAAATTTCCCTCGGGGACACGCACACTAGGAAGGTGGAGTTTTTTTTTTTTTTTTTTTAAGTGGGATTGTGCTCAGGTCTCTGATATCCATAGGGGGTACTATGAGTTGCTGCAGTTGGAGTCTTGTAAGTCTGCAGCTATTCTTCCTGTTTTGTTTGCTTTGCTGTATGCTTTTTCTAATGTGACTCATGTGCCTCATTCTCTGTGTCCTGCACCCAAGAAACCTGACAGGTTTTATAGAGTGCCGGAGGATTGTTTTTTTTTTTTTTATATAAATGTTTTGCTGCTGACCCCTCTGTAGTGTCTGTAGCCTCTGATAAGCCATCTCAGTTGCTTCCGTTGCCCAAGTTATTGCCTTCTGACAAGGACAGCAGAACTGTGGAAAGACTGGGTAAGAAGGTTTACACTTCTTCTACCCTAGCTTTTAGGACTGTTAATTATCAGACCCATATGTCTAGGTATGTATTGACTCTTCTTTCTCAGGCCTGTCATCTTATTTCTGATTTTTCAGAATGAGGGTAAGACTTCTGTTCTTTTCTTGCTAGGAACTTCCTCTGAAGTCATTTGTCGTTCTATTAAATGTAGTTATGATGCAGCAAATTAATCTTCTAGGGCTGCTGTTTTTGATTCAGTGATGATGAGGTATTCTTGGCTTAAGCTTCAACCTGTACCTCATGATCTTAAGGCTAAGTTGATGGAACCTCCTCTAGAGTCTAAGCCTTTTTTGGGAAAGCTGCTGCTGATTTAAGGCCCTTCAGGATAAGGGTGAGGCCTTACAAGGAGCTTAAATATATATGTTTGTTTCTCCTGTGCCTAAATTTCAGTGAAACTAGTCCTCTAAGCCTGCCTTTGTTCATAGGCAATCCCACCTTTCTACTAAAGGTAAGAAGAGTGGTAAACAGGCTCTTCCTGCTAAGACTCCTCAGTTTTCAGGGCTCCAAAGCCTTCCTTTCCAGACAAACCAGGTGCTATATATGACTATCCATCCCTTCCCAGCCACATTCTCTTTCTCTTTGCCTTTCTCCTTATCTTCCTGTCTGACTTCAGATCACTCATGATTCTTGGGTTCTATTAGTTATTTGTCAGGGGTACTTCATGGTGTGGAAATCCCATTCTCCTTTTATGGGCATTCCTGAGCCTCCTGTGGAACAACTTCCCTTTTTCCCAGAGGTTCTTCAAAATCTCTTGATTCAGGGTACTACTTAAGAGTTGCCTGTATCCCAAAGGGGAAAGGTTTCTACTCCAGACTGTTTCTAGTACCCAGGAAAGAGGGCACTTGGAGACCTATTCTAGACCTAGATGTATAAAACAACCGGCACGGTATCCACCAACAAATTTATTATAAAAACTCAAATCTATGACGTCTCGGCCAAAGCCTTCAAGGAGAATAATACACACTCAACAATGTAGCAATATATACATCTAAATACAAAATAATTACACAATTAATCAATTACATCCCACCCATCAATCAAGTAATGCCTTCCAATTGAACTCCTCATTAAGCCCAAAAGGAGACATAGTTTTAAATTTTAAAATATACATGGCTTCTTTCTGCAATAAAAGAGTTTTAACATTCATATTATAATATGCAGAAACACAGACTTGCTCTAAAACAGTACCTTTTAAACCAACACTATTACTGTCATGAAATTGTGCAAAATGTAAAGCTACAGGGCTTTCAACATTAGCATTGTTAATATCTCTAATATGCTCTAAGAGCCTGGTTTTAAATGCCCTTTTGGTCTCTCCAATATAAATTTTTTTACAAGGACATTGTAGAGAATATATAACACCTACTGAATTACTATAAAAACAATTCTTAATACTAAATTTAACATTATTAATAAAAGTAAAATAAGGTATAATATGTTTACAAGCTTTGCACTTCCCACAGGGGAAAGTTCCAACTTTAACAGGTTCCCTATATATTACTGGAGAAGGTACACTGAACTTACTTTTAACCAAAAAATTTTTAATATTTCTTCCTTTACGGTATGAAAATTTTAAATTCAGATCCAGCCACTGTTGTACATTCTTTAAAGAACATAAAAAATGCCAAAAACGACCCACAATATCAAGAAAATGCATAGTAAAACAACCAAAAGTGGTTACAAAATAAATAACTTCTTTTTTCTTATTGATACTACCCTTCCTTACAACATCACAGCCATATGTGTTTACATTTTTACAAACTATTGGCTTAGTACCTTTAAACAGCCTGTCAAAGCTATTATTCAAAATTTCCTTCGCATATCCTCGGGCTAAAAATGAATCAACTATGGACCTTAGTTCTTTATGAAATATATCAGGCTTATTACATAGTCTATGGATTCGTAACATTTCCCCATAGGGTAAAGCATTTAGTGTATGGGAGGGATGCCCACTAGCACCATGTAAATATTGAAATCCCCCTTCAAACTTTTTATTAAGGGAAGTAACAATACTCCTACCATCAGAAATATTCAATATAACATCTAAAAAAGGAACAATATGTCCAATTTTCAACCCATCAAATTTTAACAAATATTTATTCTTATTGATATCATTAAAGAATTCCATTATATCATTTTCACTACCATCCACTAAAAATATCAAATCATCCACGTACCTATAGTATTGAATCACATGTGTGTGAAAAAATTTATGTTTATAAATAACTTCCAACTCAAATAATCCCATAAAAAGATTGGCATACATGGGGGCAAAGGCAGCCCCCATTGCCGTACTCTGTAACTGCTGGTATAAAGTATGATTAAATTCAAAAAAATTATGAGTCAGACAAAAATAAACCAATTCAACTATGTATTCTGTAGCAGGAGAGTCTCCTAGAAAGAACCTAATAGCGTCTATCCCAAACTGATGTTTGATATTTGTGTATAAACTCTTAACATCAATAGTAACCCATAACATGTTCTGATTAAGTTCTATCCTTTTAATTTTTTCCAAAAAATCAAAAACATCACATATATAGGAAGGTAATTTGATAACATATGGAGACAGAAAATGATGTATAAAAATACCTAAATTATGCAAAAAATAATAAGAACCTGAAACTATAGGCCTGCCTGGAGGTTTAGATAAATTCTTATGTATTTTAGGCAAGCAGTAAAATAAAGCCATTTTGCAACCTTCCACCTTAAACTTATTTTTAACTTCTGCCTGACAAAAATAGCCTAGCCTGACCCCTTTGTTAATAAGGTCCAAGTATTCATCAATGGATGTAGTGTATGCCTTTAAATCAACTATTTTGTATGTATTCATATCACTCAAATGGTCCATACACATCACCAAATAATTCGAATAGTGCATGGCTACCAATTTATTCCCCTTGTCGGATGGTTTAAAAACAATCTCCCTCAGCCTTCCAAGTGCTAACAGGGCTTTCCACTCTTCGTATTGCATATTATACTTTATGTTTGATCTCTTACCCATGCACTCTTTATATGCTACCTCAGTGAAATGATTTACCAAATTTACAAACTGACACACATCTACATTTAAACTGTTAGGGACAAAATTACTATGTGAAGGAACCTTAGTCGTGTCAAACTTATATTAAGCATTAGTTTCATAATCCGACACACATGAATAAAAACTATCAGAAAGACTACTAACACTATCATCACAAGGTGTAGAAGAAAGAAATTGGTCACACTTAAAAAAATTCTAGACCTCTCACATCTAAACACTCTTCTAAAAGTGCCTTCCTTTTGGATGTTGTCCCTTCAGATTCTGTTTCCTCTCTTGCTCTGGCAGGCCTATATGGTGTCTCTGGATCTCAAGGATGCTTATCTCCATATTCCGATCCATCCTCTTTTCAGGAAGATTTTGCATTTCTCTATTCCTTTCTTGGATTTTCAGTTCTGTATTTTGCCCTTTGGCCTTTCTACTGCCCCAAGAGTATTCATCAAATGCCTTCCTCCTGTGATTGCTTTTTGCAGGCTTCAAGTGATCCAAGTATTTTCTTACTTGTACGGCCTGTTGATTTAGGCGTCCTCTCCAGAGATTCTTTTGAGTAATCTTCATTTTGCGATTTCCTTTCTTCAGAGTCTGACATTCACTATAAATTTCAAAAAGTTTTCCCTGACTCCTTCTCTGGATCATGTTTTTCTATGTTGCAGGATTCACACGGTGCCAATGCTGGCTTTCTTGCCCCCTCCAAAGGCCTTAACTCTCATTTCTTTCTTTCACACTCTTCTTCCTTTGTCTTCCATTACTGCCAGGGAGTTTCTGAGGGCTCTGGATTTCATGGCATCCACCATTCTGATGCTCCCTCTGGCCAAACTTCACATGAGAAAATTTCAGTGGTTTCCGAAATCAGTGTGGCTTCAGCATGCATATCCTCCAGACTTTGTAGTTCCTCTTTTTCCTTGTCTCAGACAGGATCTTCACTGTTGGATTCAGCAGTTGTCTCTGAATCCAGGGATCCCTTTTCATCCCCCTCTTCCCTCTCAGGAATTGGTCACAACTGCTTCAGACATTTGATGGGGGGGGGGGTGAAATTTGGCTCCCTAAAAGTTCAAGGAGTGTGGTAGTCCCATCAGCAGAAGGAGCACATCAGTGTCAAAGAGATGTGAGCTCTTCTGCTGGCTGTTCAGGCCTTTCATCCTCTTTTCTCTCCAGGGCCTCTCAAGGTGTTCACAGACAATACCACAGTGATGTGATATGTCAACAAACTGGGATTGTCTTCTTTGCCGGTTGGCACTTCTGGTATGGGATCTTGCTGTCAAGTGTCAAGTGACTCTTCAGGCATTTTATATCCCTTCTAGTCAGAAAATTGTGACAGACACACTGAACAGGTCCTTAACTCAGTCCCATGAATGGATGCTTCACAGGGATGTATTTCTGGACATTACCCACCAGAGGGTACTCCTCAACTGGATCTTTTTGCCTCCCCTCTGAACTTCCTCTGTTTTGTGCCAGAGTCCCAGGTCTTCTGGTGTGGAAGGTGGATGCCCTCTCATTTTCATGGAAGGGGATGTTTATGCATTCCCTCCCCTTCCTGTCATTCTGAATGTCCTATTCAAAAGGATGCTCCCAAAATCTTGCTGGTGACTCCCTTTTAGGCGCAATAGCACTGATTCCCTCTTCTGTATTTAGCCAGGGGCAATCATCACAAGCTACCTCACAGGGTGGATCTACTCTCACAAGACAATTGATCTCTTATCCATCCCCACCTGTCCACCACGCTTCAACTGACACTGTGAGTGATAGGATTTTTATTCCTCGTAGACACCTTTTTTTCTGAGGACGTGCTGCAAGTCCTGCAAGAGGCCAGGAAACCTATTACTAGGAAATCCTACTTACCCAAATGGAAGAGATTTTCTATTTTGTGTCACTCTTATAACCTGAACCCATTTACTGTGGATGGTCCTTTGGTTCTCTCTTACTTGTGTGAGTTGCTTAATGCTAGTTTGGTGTATTCTTCTAAGGCCCACCTATCAGTTATGTCTGCCTTTTTCTCCAACTTTAGTGTCTAGATTTGAGGTGAAACAATTTCTTAAAGGCGTCCTTAATATTAGACCTCCCAGGAAGCCTTTTCCTCCTCCCTGGGATCATAATTTTGTTTTGGAGAAGTTGATTCTGGCCTCTTTTTGAGCCTGCTGCTTCAGATTCCTTGCAACATTGTTCCTGGAAGACTTTTCTTTTGTTAGCTCTTATTTCTGGCAGGCAGATGTCTGAGTTATATGCCCTAATGGCTTGTCCTGTTTTGTTTATCTTTCTTGAGCACAGAGTGTCCTTGCGCACTAACCTTATTTTATGCCTAAGGTGGTTAATGAGCTATTACTTAATCAGTCTATTAATCTGCCTACTTTTTCCCCTCTTTAAAAAGACAAGTAACTTGAATACTAGAAACAGTGATTGAAGAAGTCTTGCAGTACTTGGAAATGGGGTGTGTTTTATTTTGTTAATTGTTTACCAGTGAATACAGTCTTATTGCAAGTGTCCTAAAAGTTTAGTATGGATTTGTAGAAGACTGAGGAAATTACAAGTGTGAATGAGTGCAGCAAAATCAATGATGCTACAAAAATGCAGAAACTGGGGTCACTAGGCAACAACACTGTTTTTTAGATTTCACTAGACATCCAATGGTGTAAACCTTGGCTCTAGATGATTGTGACTATGGAAGTGACACCCCAACCCCATGTGCAAAAGTGAGAAAAAGGGGTTGTGGTTGGATGAGTCTGAAGTTAGCAAATACTGTCTCTATGTTCTGCCACATTTGTCAGGAAAGTCAGCTGTTTGTTTCTGAGGGCAAGCAGATGGTTGCAGTAACTTACTGACATATTGATCTTTCCGCAGTAGTTGTCTAAGATTTCACTAGCCACCTGATGGTGTAAACCTTGGCTCTAGATGATTGTGACTATGGAAGTGACACCCCAACCCCATGTGCAAAAGTGAGAAAAAGGGGTTGTGGATGGATGAGTCTGAAGTTAGCAAACACTGTCTCTGTGTTCTGCCACATTTGTCAGGAAAGTCAACTGTTTGTTTCTGAGGGCAAGCAGATGGTTGCAGTAACTTACTGGCATATTGATCTTTCCGCAGTAGTTGTCTAAGATTAGTTTCCTTTAAGCTTTCTCCTTTTTCATTTTCTGTTTGCTTTGATAGAAATTAAACTTTTGTTGGGGATAATAACCACAAACTTCCTCATATAGAATTTGAGTAGAAGTATTAATAGGTGAAGCAGTATATTTATGTATTTACATGGTGGTTTTAAGTCTTCATGTTTAATTTCAGTTACTGTTGGAACATTTTTTGTGTGTGTCAAAGGCAGAGAACAAGCTGCAGCCAATACAGAATTCATGCTGCTAGTGATACTAAATTAATCACAGTTTATGTTGTCCTCATTTTCATTTTATTTTGCTCCAGGTTCTGAGTCGGAATTGTGGAAATTCTGTGAATATTTAAATTCTGTTACAAGCTATTTAAATTTTTCTTTTAATAGAAGTAGAATTAGTGTGAATTATCTGGATCTGACTGTGTACAAGAAAGGGGGGAAAATCTTGGTTAAAATTTTTAAAAAAGATGTCCAGAGTAACAGCTACTTGGAATATAGTAGTTTACATAGTGTGAGCTTGAAAAATAATGTTGTATTTGGTCAGCTTGATAGAATAAATAGACTCAATGACGAAGATGAGTATTTTTTGGAAGAATGTGAGATGTTAAATAAAAAAATTTTAATCAGGGGTTACCCTATTGGGGTAATAAGTGAAGCAACAGATAAAATTAAAGCTGTGAGGAAGAAAGGGACAATAAAGGATGTTGAAAGAAATAGTGAAGGAGTAGATTATAATTTGAGTTGTACATTGGAAAATTCAGTAGATATGTACAGTATTAAGCAGATCATTACAAATAATTGGAAATTTTTGAAGAATTTCCAAGAGTTAGGTGCTTTTTAAGGTCTATATTAGAACACCAAATGTTCAGAATTTAGAGTGTTCTAATATCGACCTGTTTTCAGCTGAAAATATCGAAGAAGCAGAAAACCAAATTTTTTCTTCAGGAAAGAATTCGGTTGTCCATTTCTGTTGCTTCAGTATTTTCAGGTCTGTGGTGGAAAGTTACGGTTGGGTTCAGGTAAGTGTGCAATTCTGTGGGCTTGAGGGTTAGGGCGGGTTAGGTGAGTTAGGGTTAGGGCACGGGTCAGGTAAGTGTGTGATTGTGTGGACGTGAGGGTTAAGGCGGGCTAGGTGAGGTAGGGTTAGGGCGCGGGTGAGGTGAATGTGTGATAGGGTTTGGGTTAAGGTAAGTGGATAGTTAGTGGTGTAAGAGTTTAGGTGTATGTGTGTGGATTGCTATTTGTTTGGTGTGCTTGTGTTGCGTGTATGTATTTTGGAACAGCGAATTTCTTCCCTAGGAAAAAATTTGCTGTTCTGAATGTTCGATGTTTTAAATTTTCGATTCATAGGGTTCGATAGACCCCATTTTTTATATGAGAGTCCTACTTTTGTCACATAAAGAGGAAAAAGTCTTAAGGAATTTTTAAAAACCAAAAAATGTAATACTCCTATTGCTATAATGGGATGTTGAGATGTGAAGACTGCAGTTATTGTAAATTTTTGGTACTGGGGAACAAAATAGTAGTAAAGGCTCGGGACTTTACTATTAATATCAAGGGGAATTACGATTGCAAGTCTAAATTCATTGTGTATCTAGTATTATGTAATTCTTGCGATGGATTTTGCATAGGAAGAACTATACATAGCTTCCATCGCAGAATTTATGAGCACCCGAGGGCAGTTGAAAAACTGGATGCAACTAATGCCCTAGCAAGACATGTCATTAACTGTCATGACAGAGTTAAAGTGGGTTTTAGTTTTACTGTTATTGACCAAGTTTTAAATGCAGACAAGAGATGGGATGCAGAAGTGGATTTAAACTGGAAAGAATGTGCTTGGCAAGTGAGGCTAAACACAGGTGCAGATCCAGGTATGAATGATATGGAAAACTTCAAAGCAGTGTTATGTAAGAAAAGGTTAAAACACTGCTAGTGTTTTGGGTTATGTGACTTGAGCAAACTATAAATGTGAATTTTGTATGTGTGACAACCAGGTCTGAAGAAGTTCTTTGTGAATGAAAGCGCTTACCGGTTGTTTTTTTGTTTTAATAAATATTGAGTGTTTTATTGTCATTCGAACTGCGTATTGGATTTATTACAATTGGAACTGTGGAGATTTATTTGGATTTTAAACTTTAAAAATTCCTTACAGAATACTCTGTCAGAAATACTGGCTAAACATATACGTCTAACTTAAGAAATGATTATTCTGAGCTTGGATACAGGATCTGAATTTTCTAGACATGGTAAGGCATTGTTAAGTATAATTCTGGTAAATGCCAAAAAAGCAATGACTAGAAAATGGAAATCAAAGTCTTAATCATTTGTATATGAAGTATTGAATATTGGAACAGTGATAAAAGTACGGGAAGCGGGATCGTTAGGAAAGGGTAGAAGCAAATTGCATAGAAATAAATATTTTGTTGGTACTATTCCCACAATCACTAATGTTCTGAAGAAGGAATGAGTTTTAAGGGAAGGTAGGAACTGATCAATTAATGTAATGTACTGGCAGTTGTGCAAAATAATCTATGTGATATATATAATGTATGTAACTGGGAACATGTTAGTACGGTTTGCTTTCATTTATATTAATACATATATGCGTATTTCCTATCTGATAACTTAATAAAGGTATTTAAAAAAAAATAGAAGACTGAATTCTATCCACTTCTTTGTTACTTCAATTTGTGATCATTAGCAGCTAGTCTGGCCGCAAATGTCTTTCCTAGGGTTTTTAATGCCATCTCCTATTTTTGTTCTCTTATCTTCCTTGTGTTATCATCTGTGACAACTTTACCTTTCTTTTCCATAATGTCACTGTTACTTAATTTTATCATCACCAGTAATTGGTCTGACTATGTACATATTTTCCCTTTCTCTCATTTTGACTGACACCTTCAGATATTCTTCATATTTCACTGGTGCAGTCCTGATTTGTGGGTTGTCCTGCTGTGAAAGCCCTTGGCCGGCCCAACTACCAGAGAAAACTCTTTCCCTTCCCAAGCTGGCAGACACCCTGATCGATGTCAGTATGCTTGGGTATAAAGGGAGCCAGCCTGCATCATAATATCAGTCTTTTCTTGACATCAGAGCCCGAAGCAGTGTTCATGTGCATCGGTTGGTCTGCACCAGAGAGAAGTTGTCATCTGAATATATGTACTCTGTTGGGGAAATCCTTTCTTTTCCTTTAACTCATGTTAGATAAAGGAAATAATTGTCTCCAGTGTGGTAAACAAACCCCACACAGAGACTTTCACTCCCTTTGTGTTACCTGTTCACGTTCAGACCACGACATCCCTAGTTGCCATTTTTGTGCTTGTTTTAACATTAGGACTATTAGGCTTAGGGCTGAGTTTTTTAGCGGTATTCCTTAGTTAAGAATCTTCTCACTGATGGTGTCCACCGATCATCCCAATTTTGAACAATCTATGCGTAAAAATGATAAAGAAAAGAAACAAAGGCTTAGGTCTTTGGATGACAACCATTAGCTGTCTGTCTCTCCCCCTAGGCTTGTGATTGTTGAAGAAGGTGAGGTGCTTTCGCAGCCTTCTTTGGTGTCTGTAACTGTGATGCAGGCTTCTGTCGAGACCCATTTGGAGTTCAACATTTCATCGGTCCCATCTACTATCTTGCAAGCCCTTGCATATGGTTCGTTGGTTGGGTCCTGGGCCGCTCAACAGGCCTCAGCTTCCGAGGAGCATTTGTCTACCTGTGCCACCCAAACAAGGCCTCAGCCTACACCAGTGCTTTCTCACCACTCTCGAGAGACAGACACCAGACCCAAGGCCAAAGCCACCCCAAAGAAAGGTACTGTAGCAGGGCCATCACCTAGGGCTACTGGCTCCGTTTTACAGGGATCCCAACAGGATTTGATAAGACTAGCGGAGGACCTGATTTCTATTGTTAGGTCAAGAAAGGCCACAGGGGGGATTCCCCACCATGGAAAAGAAAAAAGGATTCTCTTTCTGAAGTTTTCCCAGATCCTTTTCAGTCATAGGAAGATTCAGACCTAGAGGAGTTTGGGTCTGATGATGGCCCATCCTGTACATCCTATGATGAGTCAGAGGAAAACCTACCTGCTGCCTCCCCTCCACAGGATTTCACCTTTGAACAGATCCTCCATGCTATGAGACAGTATTTTCAGTGGGAGGCACAGAATTATTCCCAGTCCAAGAAGAGAGTTTCTAGATTTACCTGAACACAAACCACTGGCTATTACACCCATTTTAGAGGTAGTAGAAGATGTTTTCCTGCATTCCTCCTTGAATCCTAATTCCCTTCCCCGTCCCACTTAAGCCAGCCAGATTTTGTAAGGTACTAGACTCTCACAAATACCTTTTTAAAAATCCTTCTGCTGATCCTCAGGTGGTCACCCAGGGGTCCCAACGGGCTAGAGCCACTTCATCCAGGAACCCTTTGCCTACAGATAACGAGAGCAGGGCCCTTGATAGTTTTGGGCAAAAGGTATATACGTTTGCCACCCTTACTATGAGGGCCCTTAACTATCAATTTTATATGATCAAGTATCAACAAAACACATTTTAGATCAACTCAAGCAGAAGATCACCTCACTAGAGGATAAAATCCTTTCCAAAGAGCTCCTAGATCTCTGTCATTCCAGTGCTCAGGTATCTAAACATTCATTACACTGTGGATGTTCTTCATGTTTCACTGTTGCAGTCATTACATTTGGGTAATCTGCTGGCAGGTTGCCCTCAATCGGCCTGATTAACAAAGTCTTGGGTCCTGCATCGGTTGCTGTCCCTTCTTCCATGACGTCAGGTTGTCAGGGGTATAAAACATGCAGCCGATGCCATTACATCAGTCTTTCTTGCCGCGTGGTGCTCGAAGCAGAAGCAGCTCGCAAGTGCCGGTCAGCCGACTCCTGAAATTTTTGTTTTCGAGTTTCAGAACTAAAGTCTTCAACTAAAAAGCTAAGTACCCCTTTCGGGAAACTTTTTCTTGCTCCTTACCGATGTCAGTAAAAGTTAATAATTGTATTACTTGTTGGAAGCAAATACCTCATAAGGATTTCCATTTGTACTGTATTCCTTGCCTAGGCCCTGACCACGACATACCTTGTTGTCGGTTTTGTGCTTTATTTAATCAGTGCACTATCCATCGTCGGTACATTTTTGCTTCTAAATATTTTGGTTCTTAGTTTAATTATCCAGAAATGATGTGGTTAGCAATCCGACTACCGGAATACCAAAAAAATGCAAAGAAAAAGAGAGACAAGCCGTTGAGGACCAAAACTGCCGACGACGCTTCTCCTAAGCCAGTCACCAGTTCGCCGGTACTCAGTGAGGTGCTTTTGCAGCCCCTGATACCCGCTGCGTCTGATTTGCAGGCCTCTACTGAGACCCATTTGGAGTCCAGTATGCCGTGAGATGCTTCACCTATGGAACCCGCGGATGTCTCTTATCTTGGATGGGTCCGGAGCCGCTGTGCAGCAGGCACCGGCTTCTGAGGGTACATTCAGGCCTACAGATTTGTATATTAAACTGACACCACCTTCAATATTAAGGCCAAAATCTCGCTCAATGTCTAAACAACCAACGCCCAGACTGCATGTTCAGGCCCCTATGCCTAAAAATCAAATGATCAAAATGGCTGAAGATTTAATTACTGTAATCAGGGGTAGTCAACCCCCCCCCCCCTTCTAAGAGGCCTAGGGCTGAACTAGACTATGAATCTTCTGAACAGGACTCTGTTTCTTCTGACTCTTCTAATGAACAGGATTTGTCCACACCTACTTATGAGGACTCTGATGCAGAGGATTCCATTCCTTCTGCTTCTCCCCCTGAGGATTGTTTTTTTGGGGAAACTTTACATACCTTACGGGAACATTTCCACTGGGAAAGTCAGGATTTTCCTGAATCCAAAAAGAGGCTTAGGGATTTCCTTCCTCAGCATAGGCATTTGGCTATACCTCCTGTACTAGACATTGCTGATGATGTGTTTTCAGAATCCAGTATAGCCCCTGATTCTTTGCCTCCAGCCCCTTGTAAGCCAGACAGATACTAGAGGGTTCCTGACTCCCACAAATTCCTTTTCAAAAATCCTGTTGCGGATCCTGAAATCATTTCAAAGGGGCCCACGGGCATTAAGGCTTCTACTGCTAAAAATCCTACCCCTTCTGATAGGGATGCCAGGGCGCTGGATAGATGGGGTAAAAAAGTTTATACTTCTGCCACCTTGGCAATCAGGGCTTTAAACAGTCAATTTCATATGCTAAAATATCAGCAGCATATCATGGGACTGCTTAAACAGAAAATTATGTTGATTTCTGACTGTGTGGAAAATAAAGATTTACAGGATTTTGTTGCACTCAGCTGAACAAGTTGGAAAACATACTTTGCAGTATGGTTTTGAATCTTTGGAGGCCTCTTGCAGGGCTGCTGTTACTGGGTCTGTGCTTAGAAGGCATGCTTGGCTTAAGGAGCAATCTCTGCCTGATCATGTTAAAGCAAAATTGTTGGATGCTCCTTTGCAGCAGGACCGTCTGTGTGGCAATAAGGCTGAAGAAGTTCTAAAAAAGATGGAAGATAAAGCTAAATCTATGCAAACTGTGAAAGATTTCTTACAAGTACAACCTCCAAGATTTAGTAGGCACTGGCCTACTAAGAACTGGTCCTTTCCAGTTCCTTCCGGAGCCACTCAGGCCAAATCCAGACATTCCAAACGCACCAGGTTTCAGTCCCAAGGGACTTTCAGAACTAAACAATGGGGTGCCTCATCTTCCAAATCTGGAAACAACAAGACACCTCCCTATGGTAAACAGTCTCAATGACTTTCCTTTAGAATTACCAAGCACTTACCTTTTAGCCACCCCTTTGGGGGGAAACTGGCACTTCATGCAAAAAACTGGCAACTTATAACCCAGGACAAATGGGTTTTAAATATAGTGTCCCAGGGATACAGATTTCATTTCCACATGTTGCCAACTCTAAGCGGATGGCCAGACCTGCCCCCAAATCAGCAGCCAGAGGCTCAGAAATAAGTACTTTCCCTTTTAAACATGGGGGCTATTCAACGAGTACCAGAAGAGGAAAAGGGACAAGGTTTCTATTCCAGACTTTTCCTGGTACCCAGAAAAGACAAATCATGGCGTCCAATTCTAGACCTGTCTACTCTAAACACCTTTCTGGACATTTCCAAAATTTAAGATGCCGACTCTTCACCAGTTACTTCCTATGCTAGGCAAAGATGCCTGGTTGGCAACTCTAGATCTAAAAGAGGCTTACCTGCTTATCCCAATCAGAGAATCTTGCAGAAGATAACTCCGCTTCAAAGCAGGCTACTTGCATTATCAGTTCTGTGCACTGCCCTTTGCCTAATCTACTGCACTCAGGGTCTTTACAAAGTGCCTGGCTCCAGTAATTGCATTTTGCAGGCAAAGAAATATTCAAATATATCCATACCTGGACGATTGTCTAATTCAGGCAGAAAACAAGGCCATTTTTCTAAAATGTCTGGTGTTTCTAAAAAGGGTTCTAACTTGTCTAGGGTACACCATAAATGAAAATAAATCACAACTAGTACCCTCTCAAAAAATTACATCTGTGGGTGCAAGCTTGAATACAACTCCCCAGATGGCTTACCTTATGCCAAAAAAGCAAATTCAGTTGGTGGCTTAGTTCAAACAGGTAGCCACAAAAACCCTTTTATCTGCAAGACAAATACTGCAAGCCTTGGGATTCATGGCCTCCTGCATTCTTCTAATTCCATATGCAAGACTGCATATGAGGAAACTTCAGTGGTACCTAAAAAGTTTATGGAGTCAACATTATCACAGCCTGGAAACAATGATTTCTATCATACCTTGCCTGCAACTAGAGTTCCTATGGTGGGCAGAGGCCTGCCACCAAAACAAGGGACTGCCATTCACACCACCCCTGCCGCCCAAATCCTAACTACAGACGCATCAGACTATGCATGGGGGGCTCATCTGGCAGGGAAGTGCATTCAGGGCAAATGGAGCCCGAATCAAATGCACCTTCATATCAATCAAAAAGAAATGTTAGCTGTTCAGAATGCACTGACAACCTTCAAGGACTACCTTCATCCAGGGCAACTAATGGTAAAGACGGACAACACCACAGTTATGTGGTACATAAACAAGTAGGGGGGTACACATTCCTACCCCCTCCGCAGACAAGCCATGGTATTGTGGAACATGGCCTTGAGCTATCAAGTACAACTACAAGATCAATTCCTGCCAGGAAAGCTGAATATTTTGGCAAACGAACTAAGCAAAAAATCTCATGGACCCACACGAATGGAAACTGGAACCACAGATTTTCATCATGTTGACATGCAAATGGGGGAGCCCAGACATAAATCTCTTTGCCTCACCCCAGAACTACCAGTTAGATAAATTTTGCACAAGAACTCCTCACAAAAAAGCCTGGAAAGTGGATGCTCTGTCCTTCAGCTGGGAAAACTTATCAGTCTATGCCTTTCCCCCCTCTGCCTTTGCTCTCCAAAGTTCTACTAAAACTCAAACAGGACAAACCAAAAATGATTTTCCGTGCTCCAGACTGGCCTCGCCAACCCTGGTACCCACTCCTACACAATCTGTCACAAATTTCTCCATGGCACCTGCCTCAGACACCTTCCTTACTGTCTCAGCAGAACAACCAAATTCTGCACCCTCAGCTCCAAACATTGAATTTTGCAGCTTGGCTAATCACTTAAATTCCCTCAGCAAACATGTGATGGATGTCATTTTGGAGGCGAGAAGGCCTAGTACTAGAAAATCTTATACTGACAAATGGAAAAGATTCTGTGCCTGGAATCAGTCTCAAGGGATGAGCACAGCAGTGCCCAATTTACCTCAGATTTTGCAATACTTAACTGAGATGCTTCCCAAGGGCCTATCGTTTTCTTCCATAGAAATCCATGCCTCAGCCATTTCAGCTCATTACAACACTGAACCCCCCCTCTTCTCTCATCCTCTGCTAAAGCAGTATCTCAGAGGGGCCAAAAATTTAAGGCCACCCAGGAGAGCTCCAACCCCTGCCTGGGACCTTAGCTTTGTATTGGAGAAACTCACTCTACCTCCTTTCAAGCCAGCTGCTACTGCAGACTTAAAATGTATTTCCTGGAAAACAGCCTTCCTTTTAGCAATCACTTCGGCTAGAAGGATCTTTGAATTACAGGCCCTTATGGCAGTGGAGCCTTTCATCATCTTTCATGCGGACAGGGTGTCACTCAGGACCAACCCATCCTTCATGCTCAAGGTGGTATCCAGTGTGGCTCTTAATCAGTCCATTCATTTGCCAACTTTCTTTCCCAATCTACAGAACAAAGGGGAGTGGATTCTGCATTCATTGGATGTACACAGACAACTTAGATTTTACTTGGACAGGACTAAATCTCGAAGAAAATCTGAACAACTGCTGGTAGCATTTTCTGCATGGGCAGAGGGAAAGGCTATTTCAAAGCAAACCATTTCCAAATGGATAAGCCACTGTATCCATTTCTGCTATAAGCACCATGGAAAACCTATCCTCCATGGGAACTTTGGTGCTGTTGTTCCGGTTGTTTCATGACTTCGGATTCACTGGCACAGTTTCCACGGGTGCTACGTGACACCATGGATGGCTCACAACTTTCTCTGGACAGTTTTGTCAGCAATGCCATGGACAGAGGTGAGAGGCAATTAACTACTAGAACTGGCATTGACAAAGGCAATATATTATGGGACAAGTGGGAAGATGAACGTAAAAAACGCTTCCCTAATCCTTTCTGTAGTGTTGGCAGAAAGACTCTTGTACCTGATAATGCAGAACATAAGTCTCTTTTTGAAAGTTTAGAGAAAAAAATGATCAAAGAAACTGCTACTTTTTTCAACATATGTGGCTTACAACGTTATATTGATACCGAGATAACACCTAGGGGACTAAGGGCTTTTAAAGATCCCACTACGCCCTTTGATCTTTCGAAAGAGTCGGAAGTTCTGTTTCATAAAAGATGGGTGGCTGCAGCTCACAACTGTACTACACAATGGTTACACATTCTTGTAGAAAGAGATAGTTTAAAGCAGAAAGAACTGTGCGCCGATATTAAAAAAATGTGCAATGACATATCTAAATGTGTATCCACATCTTTCTTGGATGATTTTCTCAAACAAATGAATGATAAATTAAAAGATTATGAATTGACACTTATTGACCGTAAAAAAGGCAAATTGATAAGGGATCTGCGTGACTATGAGTTAAATAAGGCGTTTGTATCGAGAACCAATCGCAACAAGGGGCGTAAACATGTGAGATTCCAGCAGGAAGCTGATAGAGTACGCTCCTTGAATTCCTCTGCTTCTGCCTCAGAAAATGGCTATACATCTTATGAAGATGATGGATTGGATACTGACTTTCCACATCTACCAGCAGCTGAGAATCCTGAGCATTTAAGAAACAATTTTCGTGCAGAGTATCCGCAACAGCAGAGAGATAACTCACGGCACAAACGCCAACGTGAATACCAGGACTACACCCCTTCAGAATCGACGAAACGGGGAGGCTTCAAACGAGGGAGATGGTAGTGAGTTATTTAACTCATTGGACTGTTACGTTGTAAATTTATCTAATTTTGAACTTAGTAATGATGAACTTTCAGTACTGAACTTAGGTTTAAAGTTTATTCCAACTGTAGTTTCTAGGTTGTATGACATGCAAATAGATGTATATAAATTTAGTCGCAAATTGTACTTGAAGTATTTTTTTAGTTTAAACACTAATGAGCAATGTGTTGATTCTAATTCTGATGATTCTAGCTCTAATAGCAGCTTTTATTCTTGTTTGTCGGATGAATTTACTAACGCTTATGTTAAGCTTAACACTGAAAAGGTTCCTTCAAAAAGTAACTTTTTTCCTTTAGTTTCTAACCATGATGTCGCTAACTTTACTAAAATGGTTAATCATTCCTTAGAAATGGGATATCATGAATTCATGTTTAACAACAGTAATATTGAATATAATATGTCGAAAAATGAATGGAAGATCTTAATGAATCTTAGTAAGAAAAATAATGTTGTTTTTAAACCTGCTGACAAAGGCAACAAGTTGGTTGTCTTAAATAGTATGGATTATTTAAACATGTGTATGCAACATCTTAATGACAAGAATATCTATGAAAAATGTGAGGTAAATAAATATTATGAGGCCATATCACAATACAATGACCTGATACATAAAGGCTATAGATTGGGTTATTTTGAGATGAAAGATGTGAAAAATAAATTTCAAACAGAAGGTTGTAGTAAGGCTTATTTTTATTGTCTGCCTAAAATTCATAAAAGTCTTAATAAACCCTCAGGTCGCCCTATAGTTTCCGGTCATAATTATTTTTTAAAAAATATAGGTATCTTTTTACATAATTATTTAATCTCTTATGTTAAGAAATTACCTTCTTTTTTAATGGATGTTTTTGATTTTTTGAACAAAATTAAGGATATAAAATGGAATAAAAACCTATATTGGTTATCTGTAGATGTTAAAAGCCTGTACACTAATATAAGCCATGATTTTGGATTAGAGGCATTGAGACGGTTTTTGGGTCAGTCACCCGTCTCTGAATTTGTTATTGAGTTAATATATTTTTCATTAACAAACAATTATTTTGAATTTAACAACATTATGTATCGTCAGAAACAGGGTACAGCCATGGGGGCCTCATTTGCCCCCATGTATGCTAATTTGGCCATGGGACTTTTTGAATATGAGTACATCTACAAACATAGGTTTTTTCAAGACCATGTTATTAAATACTATAGATTTGTAGATGATTTAATTTTTTTTGGTAGAAGGGGGACAATCTATGGCTGTAGAATTTATTTCAGATCTGAAACAAAATAGATTTGGTCTGGATTTTGATGGGTTAACTATGGGTCCACGAATACCGTTTTTGGATGTTATTTTGGACATCTCTAGTGGCTATAAATTAATAACTTCGGTCAACAGAAAGTTTGAAGGCCCTACTGCTTATGTACATGGTATGAGTGGACATGTTCCGCACATTAAATATTCTTTACCTTATGGAGAAATGTTAAGATGCTATAGATTATGTAATGATGAAATAATATTTAAGAATGAATTAGATTCAGTTTATAATTCATTTTTAGTGAGAGGATATAGCACATCCTGTTTGGAGGAATGTCTCAATAAATTATGGGACTATATTAATAATTATAACAAAGAAAATATGATACAGAAAAGAAGATCTGAAGTTTGTATTAATAAAAAAAAGTGGAAAAAACAAACATCTGGTGAAGCTATATATTTTGTCACTACTTATGGCTGCTATACCCCTGAATTTGTTAAAAATGTTTCATTGTTTTGGAAATATTTTAGCTCTCTTGATGAGGTTAAATCATGGTTAAATGTAAATCTAAAATTCTCATACAGAAAGGGCAGAAGTATCAAAGATCTTTTGGTACGAAGTAGATTTAGTGCCCCTACGGACATTATGGTGGCACAAGTTAGATTAAAAGGAACTCATCAGTGTGGAAAATGCAAGGCATGTAGCTTTGTTACTTGCAGTTTTGATTATATAAATGGTATCCCTTTTAAAGTTCATGGTTGTTTTAGCTGTAAAACAGAAGGGGTAATTTATGCATTATCATGTCCCTGTCAGAAATTTTATATTGGAGAAACAAAAAGGCCCTTCAAAATAAGACTATTAGAGCATATCAGGGACATAATTAATGTTAAGAATGAGAGCCCTGTTGCCCGACATTTTTTTGAAGAACATAATAGTGATGAAAGGCTGCTTAAAGCTTCAATTTTGGAGCAAGTATCTAATAATGATGGAGATATGTTAAGAATTAAACAGTCACTATTATATAAGGAAACTGTTTATATTTTAAAGTTTAAAACTTTATACCCAAATGGACTTAATGAAGATTTTAACTGGAAAATGCTGTCTAATTAATTGATTCCTAATATGTTGATTGTTTAATTACTTGTATAATTGGTTCAACTTGTATATAAGACTTGATGGTTTTACTTGTGTTATACTCCTGGAAGGCGAAGGCCGAGACGTCAGAGTGCTTTGTATTTTTCTAAAATAAACCGTGTCTGGTGAATCCTGCCTTGTTGTTTTTTCTACTTCTTCAACTTTGGTGCTGTTGTTCCGGATGTACACAGACAACTTAGATTTTACTTGGACAGGACTAAATCTCAAAGAAAATCTGAACAACTGCTGGTAGCATTTTCTGCATGGGCAGAGGGAAAGGCTATTTCAAAGCAAACCATTTCCAAATGGATAAGCCACTGTATCCATTTCTGCTATAAGCACCATGGAAAACCTATCCTCCATGGGATCAGATCCCATTCCACCATGGCTGCATCTACTTCTACAGCCTTTCTCAGAGGTGTTCCTACCAGGGATATACTAGAAGCTGCTACCTGGAGTTCATTCCATGCTTTCACCAAGCACTATCATTTACCAATTTTCTCTAAATCCAGAGCTGGCTTTGCCACTGCTGTTCACCAGGGCCTTATAGTCGGTCCTAATACTGTATAAATCCATCCTCCCAACCTTAGCTTTGGGAATCTACCCAAATGTAATGACTGCAACAGTGAAACACGAAGAACATAGTACAGTTGTGTACACTTAACATAAATGTAGATGTTCGAGTGTATTCACTGTTGCAGTCCTGGTTACCCTCCCTCTAGCCCCCTGTTTTTTCTCTTACTATGCCTCTCCTTTATTTTACTACATTTAGAAGCCTTTTTGGTGTATTTGCTTTTTTTTTAGAGGCATATATTTTTGTGTTTTATATTATTTATATATTTTGCTCCCCGTTTGGGGGCACCTGGCACCTGACATTTGGGGCAAGAAAAACTGATGTAATGGCATCGGCTGCATGTTTTATACCCCTGACGACCTGATGTAATGGAAGAAGGGACAGCAACCGATGCAGGACCCAAGACTTTATCAGGCCGACTGAGGGCAACCCGTCAGCAGATTACCCAAATGTAATGACTGCAACAGTGAATACACTTGAACATCTACATTTATGGTAAGTGTACACAACTGTACTTTATGATACCATGGAAGCTTCTTGCAGGGCAGCTGCCACAGGTTCGGTTATTAGAAGGCATGCGTGGCTTAGGGAACAATCTCTTCCAGACCATGTCAAGTCAAACCTATTGGATGCCCCCCTCTGACAAAGAGGCATTTCTCAAAAAGATGGTGGACTTCCTCCAAGTACAGACGCCTAGGTTTAGTAAGAACTTTACAACTAAACACTGGTCATTTTCCTCCCAGTCTAGAGGTAGACAGAGAAAACCACAGTGGGAAAAGACCCATAGGTGACAGCAGCAGCTGCAAAGAAGCAGATAATGGACCTCAGAGGCCCAAAGGCAAGGGCGTTATAGGGCCCAAGCCCCTGCCAGAGAGCAACTGTGATTCATCCACCTCATTCTCCCCGCCCTAAGACTAGGAGGAAGGCTGTCACTCTTCAAACAAAGCTGGTGGATCCATGTCACTAAAGACAAATGGGTTCTAGACATTATTTCAAATGGTTACAAACTCACCATCGAAAAGCCTTTAAAATACTCAGGATATCCAGATGTTCCACAAAATCAAAGGTCAAAGATCCTTGCCCAAATTCAGATCTTGTGCTCTCAGGAAGCAGTGGAACCAGTTCCAGAAGATCAAACAGGAAAAGGTTTCTACTCCAGGCTATTTCTGGTTCCCAGGAAGGAAGGCTCTTGGCACCCAATTTTGGACGTGTTCAACCTCAACCAGTTTCTCCTGCTTCAAAAGTTCAAAATGTTGACTCTTCAAAAACTATTACCTATGATAACCCCTCAGGCCTTCATGGTCTCACTAGACCTAAAAGATGCCTAGCTGCACATTCTAATTCAGAAGTTTCAAAGAAGCGATCTTTGCTTCAGGGCTTTCTATAATGTTATTTTATTTTGAAATCACTGTTAAAACTTATCCAACCACAAATATCTATCTTGCTCTTTTTATGGTATTCCTCTTTTCTTATCTTAGATGACCCCTTCAGTTTTCTGTTCCATAGCCTTATTGTTGTATAATTTTCTTGTTGGCTTTATCATTTCTTTCCTTCTCATGTATGGCATCCTCAGTTTTCTGTTGCGTAATTTCAATATTATTTTTTTTATTTTTGTCATCATCAGTAATTCATCTGGGAGTAAATGCCATCTAACTTTAATGTTAGGATCATCTTTCACTTTTTACTTTTTTTTTTTTGAAACAAGTTTTCTTCCACATCTTCACAATTACTTCATTCTTTCATCAATTGCCCTAGTTCTAAGTTCCTCTTTACCATTCCATAATATTTTTCAACATGTTTGTGCTCCTATGCCTACAGACCAGCAGACCTCCCCATATTGGACTTGACCCATTCATTACCCTGTACTAGTGATGTATAACATGGGGTTGAGAGCTGTCCTGAGGGGGACCATCATGCAGGGAGTCCATGAGGGTTGCTTGTGACCTCATCAGCATTCTGACAACTGAGTGCATTTCTGTGTGCTCTAACCCCACCACTGGTGGTAAGGTGAACATCTGTATCAGTGCATTGACTACCTATACCCTCTATCTGTGTATACATGCTCCTTCACACATGCCAAGAGCTACTGTCACCAGTTTGGGTAGACATAACTGGTTGTACAAGCCTCTACATGCATTCAAGTTGTAGAGTCAGCCAGCCTGGAACTACTGCATCCACTTCCAGAATGGACAAGATAGGCAAAGTCATAACTGCTAAAATCTATCCTCTGCTGTTAAGCTGTTCCATTACCCCTGCCACTGTTCAAACTTGAATTGTATAGGTTGCAGTCAGGGCTTCAAAGGTTCATAGGTGTATAGTAGGCTAATGACCACTAGGGCCTTTATAAGCCTAGTTGTGCAACCCAGATTTGATCACAAATTGATGTATATAGGGGTGATTTGGTGACTACCTCTGATCATTAGAGGCATAGGAGCCATTTCAGGGTTGAATTTACCATTACCCATCTATTGCTCCAAGTTGCACTTAAATGGGGTTCAGGAGGAACTCTTCTTCACATGGATGGGGAGCCATTTCAAGAGAATGGGAATTCTCTGAGAGACGTATCTCTCTCTGCAATATATCCTATTTATGTTGCAAGCAAAATTTAGATCTTTTGATCAAGTAGTTCTAATACTGTTTGTTTTGTGGATGTGCAAAAGGTTCATCAAAACCAGGTCCATGGATGCCTTGTATGCCAAGCAAAGTTCACCTCTGAGAAGTCTGTATGATAGAGTAACGAGACAGGGTTTTCAGGTGATCAGCAGTAGGACTTTGTGTTTACTCTTTGTATCCTTTTTGTAAGGAACCTTTGTGGACATTCCAAATTGCTGCACGTGTTTGGTCAGATATATACCGTAGAGGGAATTATACTCTTTGATGGTTCTGATGAGGGCTGACTACAGTAGTATGATGAACTGTCTGTACCTAGATGCCATGCCCTTGCTTATAAGTTGAGCAACTTAAAAGAATTTTCTTACTACATTGGACACATGTTGTTTGAAGGCTAGGTTACTATCTTCATGATTTCCCAGATCCCTGATTAGTGAATCACCTTTTAAGGGTATTTTATTGATGATGTAGTTACCTAGGGGTGGCAGACCTTCCAAAAGGTACTATAATGCATTTCTTGGTATTAAACAAAATTATTGGGATGCCATGAGATAGTGGAAAAATAAACAAAACTCTGAAGAAACCACCACCAAGAAGAAATGTATAAACAGGTTTATTGCAGAACACACAGTAAAATGTTAAGCGCTTTCGGCAACTATTGCCTTAATCAGAACATAGAACATCTTGTACAACTGAACTTTTAAATGCCCTCCTTTCACGACAAACATTAATGAATAGTAATGATTATGCCATATTAAACTTGAATAAAAGAACCATAAAAATGCATGAAAAAATATTCTAAACCTGTGAACAGTCTAAAAATATAAAAAATATAAGATTATTTACACTTGTTCCTATACTGATTTTTGGATTAAACCATTTTATAATTAACACGACTGTTTAATCCTGGGGCACTGTAAGCATGGAATAAAATTTGCCATCTAAGTTCCCTGTATTCTATTTCAATGTCCCTATCACCATTAAAATTCAAAGAAACATAATCTATAACACTGAAAACGAACTTATTGAACTGACAATACTCCACAGAATGTTTTGCTAGGGCATTATCTCTGTTCTTGATGGAAATGGCATGCTGGTGTTCATAAGTTCTCTTTTTTAATGCTGTATGTGTCTTTCCTATAGAAATTGAATCACAGGTGAAACAACATGCCATGTAAACCACATATTGGTTCTGTTTGTCAAAAAAGTAAAGGAATTAATGATCAAATACATTTCAAACAGTTGCTAGTAGGATACACATGAGAAGTCATATCAAAAAGATAACCAACTTCTTTGTACATGGATATTAGGAATGTGAAAGAATTAATGACCACAGTAATGTGTTTCAGGTTAAACAGATATTCTGCCCCTGACAGGCTACACCATATCATTCAGCAATGATTCTCTATTTGCCCTGTGATTTTGTAAACAGTATGACTTCCCACTCCACCCACAAAACATAGCCACCTTCTGTGTGTACCTCTGATATTTGATTTTGAGGAAAACGAAAACATGATCACAATAAGGTATTCCAGCATATTTCTCAGAGCCACATATGCCCTCCAGCAAGCCACATCAGGTCATACAACAGCTGTCCTGTGGTTTCAGACACAGCTTGTCTCCTTACTATCTGTGGCCTTACTTGTACCCCACAGATATTAAAGTGTGAGGACAATGAAAGAAAAAAAAGGCACAATAATGTATTTTAACTTGTGTACATAACTGTGAGACAATGTTTACCAGCTTCAAGCAATCGCAAAACAGAATCACATAACTGTTGTTTACTTTAACCAGCTACTTTAGTTTAAACACCTACTTGCACTCCATCTTTTAGTAGGTACAAGGTAGGTATCTAATCTCAGATGCATTACCAGTCATGTCAGTCTATCGTGGAACACCCACACACACGCACGCACATTCATTCACTCACAACATGCATACATATGGCGTGGGTGGGGTTGAAGAGCCAACAGTTCATTTATGTGGCATGATGGTTATATTTGCTTCCTCAAAGAGCTTGATTCTTTAGTTTGAACCTCAAGTGGGGTGCCTCCTGTGCAGCGTATACATATTTTGCCTTGGTCCACATCAGTTTTCACCTGGCGCAGTGGTTTCATCCCACATCCCAGAGACAAGCTGTAGGTGAAATGCCAACTGGGTTTCCAGGTGTGGTTTAGATTTCAGTCAGTGTACTCTGCAGTCTGTTATTATTCCAGTCAAAATGCAGCATAATTGTTTTTGTCTATACTAACTTCACTGTATGATTTGTAATATGTGGTCTGGTTTGATTATGCCCGAAGAACAGTTAAAAAAAAAAAAAAATCTTATTTACATGCTAAACTTGCTTCAGCAAGCTTGTTGTAGTAATGTTTTTATTTGACCTTTATTGTTAAAACAAAAAAAAAAAAATCATGCTGCTGGAGAGATTTTAATAAACCAAAAATATCCCAGTATTATTTTATCTTATTGTATTTCTTTAAATACATATGTAAATGAAATCAATAAATAGGTAAAGAAATTGTAGTAATGCAAAAATACCCCAATATGAACTAAAAATGTAAAAGCTCACAACACAGATTAAATGCTCACAGCACACACGAGTAACACAGAGATACAGGGCGTGGAAATAAAAATGTAGTTGCAAAACTGGTAACATAGTTGGTGTTGCTAAAGAAAGGACGAAGCAGCTGGAGCTAGATCAATAAGATAGTCTTATCCTGTGTTATAATGGAAAGTAGCGCCACAGAAAGGATCAGATAAAATCCATATATTACAAAAGATTATGCTTGTATCTCTGATCACAATCAGGTTGTGTATTAGAGAAACATCAGGAAATTCACCTATTCCTTTGATCCTGAGGTTAATTTCTCAAACGTATAATCTGGTTATGATTATGGGGATGGATTCAGAAAGTTAACCTTGTGTTGATGTTTCTTGATTTAGAAACAGCCGCTACCATGGATTTTTTAGCATGAAGATGTGCAGCACCACACTGAGCTGTCTCTGTAGTCATGCTAAATGCTAGTGAGGTATTTGGGGGTAGCAGCCTGTACTCATTAGTCGTGTGCTTTCCCCCAGAAATGCCTATGGTAAGGCACTTATGCAGCTGAGTGGCAACATAGCCAAAAGCTCATATTCACTCATCACTGTATTGGTACTTGCTGGCAAGCTTAGCAGACAGATAATGTTGGTGATGTTTGTGCAGGTGTGTATGTGTGTAGCTGCATATGTGAGTGTATGGAGAGATACGAGCCTGTGAGTTTGTGACTGCTTGACAGGTTGCAGTATGTGGTTTAGTTATGGGATAGGCTTGGAATGTGTTTGTGTGAATGAGTGAGTGTGATTGTGTGTGTGTGTGTGTGTGTGTGTGTGTGTGTGTGTGTGTGTGTGTGTGTGTGTGTGTGTGTGTGTGTGTGTGTGTGTGTGGTGGAGTGTCACACCACCACACTTCCCTTAACTAACAATTCAAATCCTATAATATTGGGGGGTGGGGAATGCTAGACACCAGGGATGATATTATATCACTGTTTAAAGACACATAAAATAAAATCGAAAACAGTTTTGCAGCAAGAAAGATGTGGATTGGGAGAATACACTTGACAAAGTGTGATTTGTACATGAAAACTTGTATTAAATTATGTATATTTATATTGTCCTGAACTATCTGGTTTATTTTTATCATTGAGTACTAGACTCCTGGGCTAATTCTGCACTGTGCCTTAAGGGCACTTCAACATTTTTCAAATGTATTTTTTTACTCAAAGGATGGGAGATGGAATATTAGACATCAGGGATAGCTCTTCATATTGTCCTTTAAAGGCATGTTAATAGAACAAAGTGTTGCAGGCAAAAGACATGGGGTGGAGTTGGGGGAACACTATTCACCAAGGATATTCTGTATAATGTGCCCTAAAGGCCCTTTAAAAGATTCAAACCCTGTACCTTCTGCACTGACACGCACCATGATAGTGCTCTATATCACCACTAGACACAAGCAATAATTGTAAACTAGTACTAAGTGTTCAAAAAAAAAATGTTTTTGAAGAAAAAGAAAAGGGTTCAAACTTTGCACCCTTAGCTTGTCAACAAGGAGCCTTAACCCATTACACTAACTCATCAGTTATTGTAGCAAGATTCTTTGTACCTTACAAGAAGTATGAAACTCTAATATGCGACTTTATTCAATGATTGCAAAGGGACAGGGCGGGTATGAGAGGCAACAGCAGGAGCGTCCTATAAAATGAAAGACAGTTGAGGGAGACAGGAAATAGGGGTGTGTCCATGCCAGAGGTGGCTTCTGGACAAAGCCAGGAGGACATCAGGAAGAATTTTTATAGTACTTGGACTCGTGTAAAAAGTTAATAGATCAACAAATCTAGCATCACCTTGTACTTTACAAGCACAAAGATGAATGAAACTCTAACTTTGGCATTATTGACTTACTATAAGCATGCATGGTTTGCGAAGGCAGGGACAAAAAATAAGAAAAGATATCAGGAGCATTCTTTCAACTCAAGGACATGCAAGAGATCTTTCTTTGTGTGTCTATGTCCATGTGTATTTGAATGTGTGAATGAGAGGGGGCAATTAAAAAAAAATGAAATATTACTTGTTTTTGTTATTTTGGTCACAATAAATGGAAAAGTGTTTTTTAAAACTGAATGAGAGGGAGTGCCTGTGCAAATGTGATAATGCGCCAGTTGTGTTAACTACCATGGAAAGTGCTGATTTTCACACGTAGTAGCTAAGGGCTATTCAGAGACATGCAACCTATCTGATAATGAAGTCTTTCCACATTGTGGCTAACGTCTTGGAATCACAAATTCACACATCACGTAAACAGCAACTTTTGGCCACAGCTCTTACTGCCAGCGTTTCTTTCTGAATCTGTGGAAGACTGTGCTCCAAATTGTATTTGTCTATTTTGTCTTAATTTGATCACTTTAAAATGCTGAAACTGTCTCAGTCAGAAAATGCCTTTCTTAATATAGATATGTAGTCCATAGCTATGAAACTGTTGCAGTATATTACAATGTGAAAAGAGGTTCCTCTGCATACACGTCATCCAGTGATTCCCAGTTTAATCTGTTAATACACGTTATCCAGGGATTCCAAGTTTAATCTGTTAATACACGTTATCCAGGGATTCCCAATTTAATCTGTTAATACATGTTATCCAGGGATTCCCAGTTTAATCTGTTAACTTTGCTTGATGAGATCTTCTCTCGTGTTTATCAGAAACATTATGTATGTAAATCAAGTGCAGTCTTGCACACAACAGTGATATGTACCAGGTCGGCATATTAAGCACTTAGTTTCCCATTCTGCTTGCCCAGAACGAATATTTTGTCTTTAGTTCTTTGATGAATTTACATCTTCATTTCACTATGCTGCTCTATGTTTGTTAGTCTTTGACAGTGCATGCATGCATGCAGAAGTGAACCACACATCATATGGCATACAAAGTTTTAGGTACACATGGCATATGAATGTAATATACACAAGCAAACTCAGTGTACTAAGAGTAATTAGTTTATAGCAGGGGTCCTCAAACTATGGCCCCCGGGCCAGATACGGCACTTCAAGCCTTTACAATGGCCCTCCAAATCTTTACCATGGCCTATGTTTGTATAAGTTGAGTAACGTAGGGTTTTCAGTTTTACCTGTTGAAAACAGATTGCTGTACTTATAACGTTACAGAACATATAAATTTTTAAGAACAGAAGTTGTGTTTTATGTAAACATTGTGTTGAATACAAATATAATATGCAGACAGTTAAGAAGAGCCGGTGGCTTGACATAATGTTTTTTGTATGGACCAAGTCCCTTACCATCATTAGCTAGCTGCTATTGGGGTGCCATGGCATTGGTGACGTGTGGACGATCCACTGCAAACGTGCGGATACATACACTCCATACATAGAGCATTCCCAAGCAAAATAAAGCAAAGAAGTGTAATTAGCCATTGTGCATCCATTGGAAACAGTTATTTGTTATGTCAAAGAAAAGAAAAATTGACTCAGAGTGCAGGATATTTAAAGAACAATGGACCTATGATTACTTTTTCATGCAGTGCAAGGAGAGAGCTGTTTGTCTGCTATGTCAGGATTCAGTGGCTATGTTCAAGGAATTCAATTTGCGCCGACACTATGAAACTCGACATAAAGACAAATATGATTGTTTGGTCGGACAAGTGAGAGAAGACAAAATATTAAAACTGAAAAATGGATCGACAACTCAGCAAAATGCTTTTGTGAAGCAGAAGCAGCTAAATATTTCATCACTGCGAGCAAGTTTTCAAGTTGCCAAGCTAATAGCGTGCACTGGCAGACCATTTGTAGAGGGAGAATTTGTTAAAGAAAGCCTTCTTTCTGTTGGAAAAGAAATGTGTCCAGAGAAGGCTGAGCTATTTAGTACAGTGAGTCTTTCAGGACCTACAGTTATACGAAGGATTGAAGAAATGGGGGACAATTTGCAAAACTCAAAAAAACTACTTTTCCTTGGCACACGATGAAAGCAATGATGTTCGTGATTCTGCACAACTTCTAATTTTCATTCGTGGAAGAAATGCACATTTCGAAGTCACAGAGGAGCTTGCTGCACTGCAAAGCATCAAAGGAACTACAACAGGAGAGGACATCTATGAAAAGGTTTGCCAAACTGTGAATGATTTGAAGCTGGACTGGGCTAAACTAGCCAGTGTGACAACTAATTGTGCTCCTAGCATGGTGGGGTCTGTGAAAGGAGTGGTTGCACGCATTAACCAAGAGGTGGACAAACATAACCATTTGCATCCAATAGCCATACACTGCCTCATCCACCAACAAGTGCTGTGTTGTAAATCACTGAAGTGGGACTCTGTCATGAAAGTTGTGGTGTCTTGTATTAACTTCATTAGGGCTCGTGCACTAAACCACAGACAGTTTCAGGAATTTGTGTTTGAGCTGAATGCTGTCTATGAAGATATGCTGTACCACACAGAAGTCCATTGGCTGAGTTGAGGAAGAGTTTTGAAACGTTTTTATGACTTACTTCCACAGGTTTCTGCTTTTCTGCTTTCAAAAAACAAAGTAGTACTGGAGCTTGAAGATGCAGAATGGAAATGGAACCCTGCTTTTCTGACAGATGTAACAGAGCTAATCAGCAGTTTCAATGTGCAACTTCAAGGAAAGGGGAAGCTCATCTGTGATGTGCATTCACATGTGAAAGCATTTGAAGTAAAACTGGACCTCCTCATTAAACAAGTAAAGGAGGAAAACTTCTGCCATCTCCCCACTACTCAAAAGCTGTTGGCTGAAAAACCAGCAGTTCCATTCCCAAACAAAACATGTGTGGATTCACTGGAAATGTTGCAAAGGGAGTTTCAAAGAAGATTTAAAGAGCTTCATCTCCATGAACAGGACATACAGCTTTTCCGGAACCCATTTTCTGTTGACATTGAAATTGTTGATCTGATTTATCAAATGGAACTGGCCAAACTACAGAGTTGTGACTCTCTGAAAGATGTATTCAAGTCAAGCAGCCTTACTAATTTGTATGCATCTCTCCCCTCTGAGATGTATCTTAATCTCAGGAAATGTGCACTCAAAATGGAAACCATCTTTGGCAGCACCTGTCTGTGAACAGACTTTTTCCCTAATGAAACATCTGAAATCTCCAACCAGATCCAGACTAAACTGATGCACACTTGCATCACTTGTTACGACTGGCAGTGACAAACATGGAACCAGACATTAACTATCTCATCAGCCAAAAGCATGCCCACACTTCCCATTGAAATATGCTTGGGGCTATTTTGTCTGAAGAAGTTCTTTGTGCTTTGTGCTTTTGTTTTACGTTTTTTCAAACTAGCAGTAGCATTACCTGCCATTCAGTACCCAGAAACACCGGCCAGCAGCATCACCTGCTATTCAGTAATCAGAAACACAGGCCAGCAGCATCATCTGCTATCTATCCAGTAACCAGAAACATAGGCCAGCAGCATTGCTTGCCATTCAGTACCCAGAAAACACAGGTTCTTTCATGTTTTTTGCACTACAAATAAGATATGTGCAGTGTACATGGGAATTCATTTTTTTTCAAATGATAGTCCAGCCCCCTCAACAGTCTGAGGGACTGTGAACTAGCCCCTGGTTTAAAAAGTTTGAGGACCCCAGGTTTATAGGTATAAACTAAACTATTAGGTGTTCGGTTGTTTTGTTTTCTTGTACATTTTTTGCTCACTCTGCTGTATTAAACTGCAATCTGCATGAACTGTGCAAGTCAAGGATGCATATGTGCACTAACTGTGTACATTATTGATTGTAATGCTGTGCACGTTATTGATTATAATGTTGTGCACGTTGATTGTAATGTGCATGTTTTTGATTGTAATGTGCATGTTTTTGATTGTAATGTGCACGTTGATTGTAATGTTGTGCACGCTATTGGTTGTAATGTGCACGTTATTGATTGTAATGTTGTGCACGTTATTGATTGTAATGTTGTGCACGTTATTGATTGTAATGTTATGCACATTATTGATTGTAATGTTGTGCACGTTACTGATTGCAATGTTGTGCATGTTATTGATTGTAATGTTGTGTACGTTACTGACTGTAATGTTGTAACTAAGTATTCAACAAAATAGCTCAATTAGCAAAACATGAAGTGTATGCAAACTATGTGATATTCCTTTGTAAACTCTTCTAAAAGCCCGTCTTGATACTTTATCATACTCTTCTGTCTTCTGGAAAACTGACAAAACTAAAGGATACAAAAAGAGAAAAAGCCTATTAACTCATACAAGAGTCTTCATTTCACTCACAAAAATTAGGATTTGAAAAATTCATAAAGCTGCAACTTGTAATTTAAAAAAATATACACAGCATGATCTTACTAACTTAGCCTTATTTGCAAACCTCTCAACTGTCCAGATTTCCACAGAATGAGTAGATTTTTGCCTCATATGGTTTAGTATGCTCCTCAAAAAATCTATGGTTTTCTAGCAAACCACTGAGTATTGAAGTCAGCAAATAATGACATACATTAAGTTTCAGACTTCTTACCCTTCAGAAAATGCATGCTAACATAAATCATGTTATTCTAGCAACTTTCTAAGTTTAAAAGAGCAATATTTAAAATGTTCCCTATTTTTGCCCTCCCCCCATTATTTTAAGCTTTGTCAAAATTTCTTGCTGTAAGAGGTATGCTTATATGAAACGCCTGTTTGCAGATCATGTACCATTTGTAGTAAGGATCATGTGGACATCTTATTTAATGCATCTTTTAGGACTGCAGTAAAGTTAAACCAATGCAGAATGAGCTTTATGTAGTAGGCATAGTGTGTGGACTGCTGCCATAATTTTTCAGTCTGAGTAAGAATTCACATGTGAGAACAGTGTAAGACAAGCCATTTTAACTTCTAAAGTCAGCCAGCATATATTATATGATTATTTAAAAAGTGTTAGCTTTAGAGGGCTGGATAAAATTGACCTATAAATATTTAACTTCTGTCAAAAATCTACCAAAATTTCACAGCATTTTTAACTAGTATGCACACGTGTGTGAGTTTGCTATGATAAACTTTCATCCAATCCAGGATTAGTTCCTCTGCCATAGCCCGCTGTGTGCCTGGATAGGGTCTGGCTTGCCCATGCCCAAATTTGGATAAAATGCTCATCACAAAATTAATGCATTTGTGAAAGGGCATGTAAGAAATGTGTAAGTAGTGTCATTCATCTGTTTAAGCTAATCAAGGATAATTAATTAATTATTTTATTTGTTTATTGACATTTGATTTGCCTCACAGCAAGAGGTTCTCCGGTTCGATCCTCGGCTGGGGTGCCTTCTGTGCGGAGTCTGCATGTCCTCCTGTGCCACATCCCAAAGACATGCTTCAGGTGGCTTGGACACTCTAAATTGGCCCTAGGTGTGTGTGTGGGTGTGCCTTCTGTGGAAGGTTCTGGCAACTCGACACCGTAAAACTCCACTGCCATTCAATGTGCGGACAAGGTGATCCGCTGTGGCGACCCCTAACCGGGAAAAAGCCGAAAGAAGAAGAAGAAGATTGACATTTGATTCCTGGGAAAGTCCATCTGGGTAGTAGACCATTTTCAGTGGAGACCCAGGGAGAAAAGCTCCAAAGTATTCTATAACATTTTAAGAAGGATAATTTTACAATCTTCACAGTACTACAAAAAACACAGTTTAAATAATTATACCAAATTAGGCCTAATATGAATTTTTTTTAAGAACAGATTTAAGTTATATGACAATGATTTAATATTTAGAGACATTTAACCAGTTTATAGAGAAATTAAAGGTTTGTGTCTTTCTGCTTTTCCCGGTTAGGGGTCGCCACAGTGGAACTCCAGTCCGCTAATGATTTGTAGTTGATTTTTACGTGCCGAGTTACCAGCCCTGACGCATAACCTTCAATGAAGGTATGCCCACTCACGCATGTCTCCACGCAGAAGACGCTCTAGCTGAGAATCAAACCGGACAGCGTCTTACTGTGAGGCGACAACGCTACCGCAGCACCACCACCGCGGATTATAGAGAAATTAAAGGTATGTTAGTAAAATGCAAACAGGAATTGCAATATGAAGTGAAAGAAAAGCAGGCTTATGATATATTAAGAGAGAAAGCCAGAGGAAGAGAAATTGACAGAAGTAAGGAAGTGAGTGAAGAAGGGAGAGTAAGGTGGTGTAAGGTATGAATAGGTACTTGTTCCCATTTAGGGATATAGTTCATCCTGATGCTGAGCAGGAAAAAGAGCCAGCTTTTGGCTAGGAAATCTTTCAGAATGGTTTTGAAGAATGGGAGAGAGGGTACTGACATGATGGATACAGGTAAGGAGTTCCAGGCCTTTAGGAACATGGTACGAGTATAGACAATGCCCAACAGATTTGCTAGGTTTGTGGACAGACAGGAGTTTTGGGTCATTGGCTCATAATCAACTGTGAACACAATTGTGTAGAATGTTATTTAGTGCTAGACAAGTAAATGGATGCAGGATAATTTTATAGGTGGTAAGAGGTTGTATATATGTTAGTTGATCGGGTAGTTCTAACCAGTTTAGGCTTTTTAGTGTTATACAGTGCTGAGTTCTAAAAGGGGTATTTGCTACAAATTTAGGAACTTTGTTCAAGTTTTGATTTTTGTGATACCTGAAGGTTAGTAAGGATGGGAGCAGCATAAAGAAGTGTAGGGAGGAGATAAGTAGAAGCAAGTATAGTTTTAGTTGCCTTGTTGAGAAAGTTTTTAGCTCTGTAAAGAATCCCCAATTGTTGATGAGTTTTTCTTAATGCAATTTTGTTAGGTGCAGGTCGAATTTAAAAATATCATCCACTATAGTCCTTAATAATTTCTATGAGAAGTGACATCAATGACTGTATTATTGAGCTAGACAATTTTAAATTTATTTATTTATTTTTTCATGAGAAAGGGATTTGGAAAAAAAATAGTAGTTTAGTTTTTTAGGGCTGAGCATGAGTTACAAAGCCATGTTTCAGTGGCTGTTAAAGCATCCTGTGTAATTTTTTGGAGGTTTACCTTGTTGTCAGATGTGCAAATGAGTGTTGATTCATCTGGGCACTGTATTAAGGAGGCCTTTTGTTTGGATGTATTGAGGATGTTGGTGGGAATGTTAAAGAGAGGACCAAGGCTAGAGCCTTTTGGTACACTGGTGGTGACTTGGAGGTATGGGAAGAGGTTAGAGTGCAGTTTCACTGACTGATACCTGTTGGACATTTATCTTATGAAAAACTGCTTATATAGCATAACTTCATCAAATAAAGGCAAGCAAGTTGTGTAGTCTTTTACCATTTTAAGTTAATTATTTCTCCTGTAATAATGGAAACGTTTTCTTTTTTTTCATAGAGCTAGTAACAATTTATATGTTCTGTGCAAGTAATTTCACTTTTTACCTTTATCAGTGTTCATTATATGTAGTAATTTATTTTTTTTTTTTCTTTGTACATTTTACTGTTTTGTTCTTGTTGGATAATATTTGTTGTTGGTGATGCGTCATGGTTTTGTGTATTAAAATCAATAACAGTTTAAGTGAAAAACTAATCTGAGGACATGAGTAGTGCATTTCTTTTGCATTGTTTTACTACTGCCCTTCTGGATATATCTGTTTCATTAATATACATATTAATACTACACTTCGTTGGATGTGGGATAGTTGAGCAAATTGATTTTATTCAAGCCTGTTCTTCAAAAACAAGAATGAATTGCCCAAAGTGCACTTCTGTTAGGAAAAAAAGGCATCTTATGTGTGAGGAAACTTCCCCATAGAGTGAACTAAGCCATCTGTACCCCTTAAATATAATTAGCCGATCCACGATTGCTGCATCTTGGGATAGAGGGTATATTACTCAGTGCAGTTATGCAGAATCATATTGAAAAATGTAAAAAATTTCTGATTGAAAATTATAGCATTCAGTATTTGCATTTGATGAAGTAACCAAGCTCCTTACTTGACTTGCATAGTCAACCTCCATCCCCACCACAAAAGGCTACTGTATCTGAACAACAGTCAGTAGTTTTCATAAATAGAGGCTTTGACTGTTTTGATCAGAAAAAGCTTCTACAAATTCTGCTTCAGTAGCATTCGTTATGCAACTATTTTTACCACCTACTTGACCACATACAACCAGATTTTTTTTAAGTATAGCAACAGCAGAAAAAGGCATCCAGTTAACATTATTGATATTCAGTGAAAAGCAGTTTGGTTACTTTCACACTGCTAGAAAGACTACTAGTTTCATTGGTAATAAAATTAAACAAATTCGGGTCTCTGTAGCATTAATGAGAAAAACGTTTATATGAAATAGGCTGCAGAACAGAAAAGCATAAGCAGATGATGTGGTTGCATCATATCAGCACATGCTTCCTTGGTACGTGGAAGAAAATGCAGTTTTGAATAGAAATCCCACTTTTTAATTTACTTTTAAAATGCTGTTAATGTATTACTGAGAAATATATATGTACGGGATCCATACTGTTCATCGAACGGCCATTTCACCGAATGTGAAACAGCTGAGCACACTTTCGCAAAAGTGCTTTTCACCGAAAATGCACCTTTGTGAAAGTGTGCTTTAAAAAAAAGAAAAACGTGGGGGAATGGCCATTGCTGAGCTTGTAGTACAGTGGGGATAAGGGAATATTCCATTTTTTACACTGTAGTGCAATCTCGGAGTGAGAGTATAAAAGTAGGGGGGGCATAGCCCCCCATATGAGTGGAGAGGGCTTGCCCCCCATTGTTAACGTCAGTGATATGTTTTTTTTTTTTTTGTGCAGTTTAGCAAAAGTGCTTTTTCGGTGAAAAGCACTTTTGGTAAAGTGTGTTCGGTTGTTTTGGTTTCGGTTAGGTAGGATTTTGTGCAATAGTACGAGATACATATGTACTGCAGTGTAAGATGAGTCAGGTCAAAGGATAAAGTCCAGCAGATAAGAGAACAGGTAGAAGAAATAAAGTTTGTGTTCCAAAATTTCTGGAACCAAAAATCCTCACTGCCTATTGGTTTCCCTCCTCCTGGGTCTGGAGTACTTCCACCTCTTGGAAGACCACTCATGACCTGCACTCAGAATTACAAGACCTGTGATATTAAAGTCAACCTAGCAATGTTTTGATCATTTGTTCTTTCAGTAGAGTCCTTTTGAAGTCCTGTATTTATATTTTTATCTTGATTTAGAGAGTTCATCTATTTATAACTATTGTCCGTCATTTTTATATATATTTGATTTTTTTTTAGTACTCGGGTAGATGGTTACCCTGGCATATTGAGAGTCCAGACAAGATTATATTAGCTATGCGTGTATATAGACACACACACACACACACACACACGCACACACACACACACACACACACACACACACAACACCGCCACTTAGCTGTTTTTTTTGGTGGGTTCACAAAAGTTTGTCTCCCTGCACTATAACTGATTTCATTTATATGATTTGTAGTGCTTACATACCTCTCTTTCATCACCCTGCAACTGAGGACTTCATCTTTTCCAGAGTAGTCACATCCTCCTAAGCTGCATTTCTATCATCTGTTTGTCTCATCGTATCACCTTGAGACTGCAATACATTACCTTTTTCTTTTATCTTTTGATGTTTACATGCTTAAGACAGCTGACTGTACCCTTTTAGTTTAAATACCAGCTTCCTGCAATTTTCTTGTTTTTACAAGTGCACGTTTACTGTCTTGCAGATTGTAGAATTAGCCACTCCGCCCCAACGTACTGTTTCATTCCCTACATTCTCATGCTAATATGTAAACTCTTCCACTCATACTGCTGTTTTAGTACCCTTCTTATTTCATACTACCCAAACATTAATTGGGAGAACTACTCAAGTACTAACTCCCTTGCCCAACATTTCCTAGAATTTATAAACTCAAACGCCCTGGAACAACTGGTCAACACTCCCACCAGAGGTGATATATTGGACCTTGTCATCACCAACATGGGTGACCGGTGTTCCACACCAGAGGTCAACCCCTCACTGGTTAGATCTGACCATAAACAAATCACTTTGGATATGCACATTCCGCCCCCACCCCTGGACAAGGAAAGCACCATGAAAAACTTTTCAAAAGCAAACTTCACGTTACTTAAGACGGAGGTGGAAAGTTTCAAAGCCCCCATGCTAAAGGATAACGCTGTCCAAGCTGTAAAATTCTTTACTAATGCATTCTACGGGCACCTACAAGGATGCATGGATCGTGCTATTCTAAGCAAAACCAAGACTCACTCCTCCAAGAAAAGGAAACCTGTCTGGTGGACCCCTGCCATAAACAAGCTATACAATAGAAGGAGGAAACTAGTACAGAAAAGAGTAAAATCCCAAGAAGGGAAGACATCCCTGATCAGTATCAGCAAGAAACTATGATCCCTCATAAAATCGTCCAAGGCGAGCTTTGAAAGAAAACTTACCAAGGACTCCAAAGATAACCACAAGGCATCTTTTAGCTATGTCAAGAATCTAAGTGACAATGCTCAGATCTGCTCAGAGTTAGTGCAGAATGGCACAGAATACACTGAACCAACCAATATTGCCAACAATCTGGCAGACAGGTTCAGTGCAAACTTCATCCCCCTCTCACCCCCAAAAGGGCCCATAACCATACCAGAAGAATGTAGAGCCCCTGAAATCACAGACACTCAGGTTAAAATAGCCCTCTCCAAAGCCAAAAACACAGCATCAATGGGACCGGACGGTGTCCCAGGCTGCATCCTGCACAATCTCAAAGACTTATTAACCCCTCACCTAAACACACTGTTAAAACTCAGCCTTTCCACAGGTTACGTACCCATAGAGTGGTGCACAGCAACAGTTATTCCACTCCACAAAGGTGGAGCCACAACAGACCCTGGGAACTATCACCCTAGAAGCCTGACTAGCTTGGTCTGTAAGGCTATGGAATGCATCATCATGGAACTCATGAACAGAGACATTGGGAACCTCCAAACACTGGACACTACCCAGTTTGGCTTTAAGGGTAAATCATGCCTCCTAAAACTGGTGGACTTCTTTGAGACAGTTACCAAGGCTATAGATGAGGGAACGGTGGTACACACAGCCTACTTAGACCTCGCAAAGGCCTTCAACACCATTCCTCATTCTGGTATTATAGACAGCTCACCAGCCTGAACATAAACCCCTATGTCACAAGATGGGTTGCCAGTTGGCTCATGGACAGAACCCACATGGTGAGAGTTGCGGGAGCTAGGTCTGACTCTAAACCGGTTACAAGTGGAATTCACCAGGGCTCAGTCCTAGGACCCCTTCTGTTCGGCGTATACTTCTCAGAGGTACAGACAAGTACAGGAGGACTATGGCTGACCAATTTTGCTGACTACTGCAAACTAGGGGCTATAATTGACTCACCGGCTGACACAGACATCCTCCAAAAGGGTCTCACTGAGACGGATACCTGGTGTCAAAATCATGGCCTCAAGCTAAATGTCAAAAAGCACATAGTTATTCCTTTTGGAAATAACAAAGTACCTACAAACTACCACATAGGTGGTAGTCCCCTAAATACGGAAAATGTAATAAGGGATCTGGGGACCCAAGTAGATAGTAATCTCTCCTTTGATAATCACATTGCCAAAGTGGTAAGAAAATCCTTCTATGTGGCCCACCTAATCACAAAAGGGTTTGCATCCAGATCAAAAGAGGTCATTGTGCCCCTCTACTCATCACTCATCAGACCCATCATAGAGTACAATGCCCCATTTGGGATGTACCTTATAAGACACCTTTAACAGCTGGAAAGACCACAGAAGTACCTCACCAAGAGGATCACTTGCCTCAAACAGATGCCCTATGCAACTTGACTGAAGAAACTCCAGCTGTACTCAGTTGCATACGGCCTGCTCAGTGATGATCTCTGCCTGACATATAAGGCCATGTCCAACCCAGAATTGATGGATATGCTCCACATAAAGAAAACCTTATCCCCGCGAGCCACACGCTCTAGGGATCTAAACCTCACCACAACAATAAATAGGACGTGATGGGAGGGATAGATTCGTGTCCCAGAGACTTCCCATGCTTTGGAATAAGATTCCAATCTAGATTAGGCAGAGCTCCTCACTAGCACTCTTCAAGAGAAACCTTGACGAGTGGATGGGAAACAGAAAGTTTACCCGGGGATCACTGGTCAGAGGCACAGGGAACTAATATAAGAGGGCGGCGAAAGCCAACACATTCTGGCTAGGCTTATAAATGCCTTCGGGCAGATAGCCTAGTACCTACCGATGAACTGTGTTTTTAACCTGGTAATATCAACCCTTTTGTTTCTCTGTCCAACACTTTTCCTCTTCTTTTCATTATGTGTCCCCCATTGACTTGTCCTTTTTAAGGTGCTTGCCATGTTTGCTTCCTTCCAGCTACCTTCTGTTAGGTGTTTTACTTCAATTTTTTGGTGTGGTGGTGATCTTCCCACTTTCTCACATAAAAAATACAGGTATTTTTTAAATGTTTATGTTGGCTGTTTTATTTTTTGCCTTGAGCAAATAATTGTTTTGAAGAAACGTTGAAGACGTTTTTTACCAACAGGATGAAGAGTTTACATTTTGCTGTTAAGCCACTGTTTTTTGCTAGTAATTCCAGAACACAAAAGGTTTTAGCACAACAGCTCAGGCAGCAGAAAGAAAAAGGGTTGCTGCCAAGTTTAGGGGAGCCTATAACAAGGAAGATGACCAGAGATCCTGTATAGGTATTAGAACAACTTTGGAAATGTTATGAAAATCTGTATAAAGCAGAGAAATGCGGAAATCAATGAAAAGTACAAATGGAAATATTTATGGAAGAATTAAATATTCCAAAGTTCTCCTTCCTTTAATTAGATCTAGTAATAACCCTGAATGCTTTTTAGACTTCGCTAAAACAGCACCTATTCTCCTATTGGCTATCTACATGCACTAGCACTGACTAAAAAAGTCCAATATTCCTAGCCTTGCTACTTTTTCCTCCTCATCTCACTTATGACTGAGACTCCTAATATATACATTCAGTACTTCCAACTTACTAAGTCCAACTTGTGCCACCTAGCCACTCATAGGTTTATAGGTAAGTACTAGGCTATTGGCCCTAGGGCCTATATAAGCCTAGCCAAAAAGGTACCCTGGCTTTCGCCACCCCAAAAAATTATTTTCCTGTGCCCCGTACGTAGTTTACTGTATCAGTTACCTACCATATCTTCTATTCAGTCTTGATGCCTACATAACAATAGCTCTATAGCCATACCTTACTTACAGTATCTTTAATCTCCTGCTGTCCATCTTTCCCTCTGTACTGCAGATCTGTTCACACATTCGCTATTACACAATGTCATCAATTTTATTCTTCTTTGGCTTGCATACTTAAAATCTCACGTCTGTATAATTAGTATTATCTATTTTATTGTATTGCCTATTCTGTAATGTAGTGATGTTATGTAGTCCAATCTCGCCTACATTCTTACCTGTGGGTTTGGAGCCGAACCTCGGCTCTGACTCGGCCATACTCTAGCTCAAAGTCTTTCAATTGGCTGGGCTAAGAGGTATCCCATGCTGCACTGCTCCCTTTCCTCAGATCTCATTTGCCACTCGTAAAGCTCAGACATGGTCTCACTCTTGGCTGTGGCTAAGTATAACTTTTCTTCTTCTTTGACCAAATTTGTTGCTCCAAAAGATATTTACATAGCTAGGTGTGTGTGTGTTTTTGGTTTGTGGAAGCTTTTTTGTTTGGCCTTTTGTGGCCTTTGTCTTGGTATCCCGTTAGCTATCTCCCAACGGGCTAGGCCCATTTCAGTTAGAGGACCTAGTCCTCCCTCCATTTGTTATCTGTTATCCTTCTGTGTTCATTTTTTTTCGGTACCCTATCCCTCCGGGCTAGGTTCGTTTAAGTTAGAGGACCTAGTTCTTCCCTTGTTTCCTGTCTGGACCATTTGAGTTAGAGGTCCTTGTGTGGTGTCTATCGTTTATATAGTGTCTAGTTCCCGCGCTTTGTTGTTGGTGTTGGGTTTGTCAGTTGTGTTGTGTCTAGGGTCCTACCGATCACGTCCAAGGATACAAAAAAACACAAGCCTTTGATATAAGATGTCGATTACTGATGGGCACTCTGTGTGCATTTATTGTTTGGGAGATATCCACCTTCAGGAATCTTGTGCTTTCTGTCACGCATTCAGCCCTCATGTTCTTCAAGAAAGGAATAACAAACTAATTCTGAAAGGATTACTGAAACCCTCCTTTGAGGAAGATCTGGAGAGGTCTTCTAGTGCTAAGTCCTCTCCCTCTAAAAGAGACAAAACCTCCAAAGCAAAAAAATGCTGTCCAGCTCCGTCAGTCTTATCGGAGCCTCTGGAAAAAGTTACTAAGTCTACTGTGGCATCCTCGGCTCCACTGTCTTCGGTGCCGAAGGAAGTTGGTGAATTGACAGAACCCACATCGACTCCCAGCCTCTCGGAGCCAGTGATGAAGATGCTAGTTCAGAGCCGGTCTCCAGTTTTTAGACCGGTTTCTCCTCCTCGCAGGTCTCCTTCTGAGAGGAGGTCTAGATCTCCTACCTTATTCTCTAGGTCCTCCAGGACTCTCTCTGATATGGATGTGGATAGAGTGGTGCAGAGACTGCTCCAATCACCTGTGCTGGCTAAATTGCTTTCGGCTCCACCCCAGTCGGCCCTGGAGCCCGTCACCCATCTATCGTCGATAGATCCTCCTCCGAGCAAATCTCAGCCTTTGGAACCTGAGTTATTGGTGCCATCTGATGCTTCTAGATCGGCTTTGGTAGCCCATTCTGGCTTCTTGGTTCCGATCTCAGCTCTGACCCCATCGGCTCTGTCCACGGTGTCCATGACTCATGGTTCCTCCGTCGGACCCGAGGGGGGAGTCTCGGGATGTTCTCCGGCTCCTAGCCTCCCTCTCGGTGCTTCGGCTCGGGTGAGCCTGACCCTTGCTTTGGACCTTGTCCCTTCTGCTCCGAGGGCTTCCACCGTTAGTCGATCTTCGGAGCCAGGGGGACCAGCTTTCGATGTCATGCGGAGCGTGCTGGCCAGGTCCTCAGCTGCATCATACAGCACCAACACTCTAGCCCCTCCAGCTCTGGTATCAGTCTCTGATTGCCCCCTGTCCTTGGACAGCGGAGACCCAAGGGCTCAGGATACCTCCATGACTGGTCCCCAACTTTCTGATGGTCCCCCAGAGTTTTTGCCTGAGGAGCCACCCAGAAAAAAAACGTGCAAGAGGAAGCACATCAACTCCCAGGAAGAGTCTCCATGTCGGACACCGACCTCGAGGAATCCGAGGGGTCCCCCAAGTCGTCCTCTGAAGATATCTCTTTCACTGATATCCTAGAGATCTTAAAGCAGAGAGGCGACTGGCCCTCTAAATCTCCCTCTGAGGAGGAGTCAGTGTTCCTGAAGGCCTTTGGGGCTCAACCCTCTGCCTCCTTGGTTTCTCCCCCCTTCAAAGAACTCCTGGATCTGGTTTGTCGAAGGGTGTGGGAAACCCCCTGACACTGTGGAACCCGTCCCCAGGAGACCCAACAAATTACTGTCCACTCCCTCTGACAAAGGGTTTCTCACAAAGGGTGTTCCAGTAGATGCCATGGTGGTGGCAGCGGCCACCAAGAAGGAACTGGCTGAGACTTCATCTACCATCTATCCCCCTAACAAGGAATCTAGGACCATGGACTGGTATGGGAAGCGTATGTTTTCTTCTGCAGCCTTTACTCTGCGGTCGCTGAATTATTTGTCACATTTTACACGGCTCCAAAGAGATCTACTGAAAGAGCTTGGAGAGTCACTGCAGGGTAACATTTCTGATGCAATGGCTCAGAAAGTCAACGCTCAGATGTCTACCCTAAATTCCATGAGGCTAATCTCTTACGCAGCCGAAGGAGTGAGTAGGGCAGCGAGTTCTGGAGTTTCTCTCAGGAGGCACTCCTGGATGCGCCTCTGTAATTTCGTGGAGGCTTTCAAGTCTACATTCACCAACGCCCCGTTTGATGGTTCATCGTTGTTCGGAACCAAGGTGAAGGACACTCTCACTAGGTGCGAGCAAGAGGGAAAAACTCTGTCTGCCGTGGGAGTCCATTTTTCCATGCCTTCTAGACCTTATCCCAAGGGCCAGAAGAGTGGGAAAATGTGGTTCAAGAAATCTCAGAGGTTTTTTCATGACACACAAAGTGATTCCCCCTCCAGAGGCAGGGGAGGGGGTGGTAACTCAGGTAGATGCCGCCCTAGAGGCAGAGGAGGCCCATGTAACCAGGGAGACTGTGACTCCTTTCGTGATTCTCCCTACCAGCGCTCCTGATGGGAGGCCCGACTGGGTGTCTCTGGAGCCAGTCGGGGGTCGCATTTCACTATACCCAGAAGCATGGCAACACATCACCCAGGACCAGTGGGTATTAAAAATAGTTTCCGGAGGATATCACATTCCCTTCTCTTCTCCTCCCCCACCAATCAAAAGAATCCCAGATGTTCCACCCAATCAAATTGATTCCGCAGCTTCAGAAGTTCTAAAGCTGCTAGAAAAAGGAGCCATCCAGCATGTCCCCTCAGACCAGATCGGATTAGGGACTTAATCCTGATTCTTTTTGGTGCTGAAAAGAACAGGGGACCTGAGACTCATCTTGGATCACAGCCGCTTGAACTTCCCCGTGAAGAAGTCCAAGTTCCGAATGGTCACATTGCAATCTATTCTCCCATTGTTAGGAAAAGAAGTGTGGATGTGCTCCATCGACCTCAAGGATGCTTACTACCATATAAAGATGGACAGGGCATTCAGAAGTCATCTACGCTTCCAGCTGGGAGTCGGTCATTTTCAATTTCATGCCCTGCCCTTTAGTCTCACCACAGCCCCCAGGGTGTTCACCAAATGTATGGCAGTGGTGACAGCTCACTTAAGATGTCAGGAATTCCAAGTGTTTTTGTACCTGGATGACTGGCTCCTTTCTGCCACCACCAGGCATCTGCTACTACAGTCCCGAGATGCCACTATCAAACTGTGTCAACAATTGGGTATCACTCTAAACTGGGAAAAGTCTGCCTTGTTGCCCTCGTAGTGTGTCACCTTTATAGGCACTGAGTTAGACACCGTGCTCATGAGGGCATTTTTACCACAAGAAAGGATTCAGGGTTTGCAACAACAGGTGTATGTGTTGCTCCCTCTGAAAAAAGTAAAGGCAAAAACGGTTCTCAAATTGTTAGGGATGATGGCTGCAACAATTATGCTGGTTCCTCTTGCGAGGCTACACATGAGGCTCCTTCAGTGGCTGCTCTTCACCCAGTGTTCTCTACAACATCTTCCACTTTCTCATCTTATAATGATCACAGACAATTGCAAGCAAGATCTACGCTGGTGGCTTCACACCAGCAACCTCAATGCGAGAAAGCCCTTCGTCCCACCCCCTCCTGTTGCCACAGTGACCACGGATGCCTCCCAGACTGGGTGGGGGGGGGGGCATTATCTCGGCAGGACAGTCCAAGGCATGTGGCAGGAATATGAGATACATTTGCATATTAATATCTGGGAGATGAGAGCAGTGCTACTAGTCTTGCAAGCACTTCAGAGCTTTCTTCCTCTCATGACAATTGCAATCCACTCAGACAATATGTCGGTGGTATGGTATCTGAACAAACAGGGAGGAACTAAGTCATACCCCCTTTGCAGAGAGGCTGTTTGAGTGTGGCAGTGGGCAGTGTCTTCCCAACGTTTTCTTGTAGCAAAGCACATTCCAGGGAAGTCCAATGTGATTGCCGACAGGTTGAGCAGAGCTATTCTGATGTCTCATGAGTAGTCCCTGAACAGTCAAGTAGCGAAGCAGATTTTCCACAGATGGGGTCAGCCTTGCTGCGACCTATTTGCCAGTCCCCTCATTACCAAGTGCAGCAGCTACTTCACCCTTATGCCCCCTCAGGGGGAATCACCCAGGGATGCTCTAGTTCACGATTGGCCCTCCAGTCTACTTTATGCCTTCCCACCTGTTCCTCTGCTGACAAAGGTTATTCAGAAAGCACAATCCTTGGGAAGCAGAATGATTCTGATTGCTCCACACTGGCCTCGTCAAATTTGGTTCCCCTTTCTCCATCCCCATCTCATGGATGACCCCTGGATTCTGGACCCACAGCCAGATCTACTGACTCATATGTCAGGGCAGTTCCATCCCTCTCTTCAGACTCTCCGGTTGACAGCCTGACTGCTCCAGTTCCATCACTAGTCAGGCTTCATCATTTTTCTCTGGAAGTGGTTCATATTCTGTCCTCCTCCCATAAGCCTTCAACCAGAAAGATCTATTCCAGTAAATGGAAAAGATTCTCCATCTGGGCTCATGCAAGACAAATTTATCCTTATACAGCTCCAATTTCTTCAGTTCTGGAATTTCTCTCCATGCTTTTCAATCAGGGATCAGCAGCCGTAACCATTAAAGTCCAGTTGGTGGCTGTTTCCACTTTTCACATCGCTAATGAACCCAGTCTAATGGTGCATAGACTTTGTAAGGCATTCTTGAAGGGCACTATGCTGCTTCGCCCTCCAGTCTTTGACCCAGTCATGCCTTGGGACCTAAATTTTTTGCTACAATGTCTCACGTTGTTCCCCTTTGAGCCTGCAGCTACTTGTGAATTGAAATATTTGACTTGGAAGACAATCTTTTTGGTAGCCATCACTTCAGTTAGACCTGTCTCTGAGCTCCAAGCTTTGTCAATCAGACCACCTTACTTGGTATTTCACAAGGACAGGGTTTCCCTCAGACCAAACCCTTCTTTTATGTCGAAGGTGGCTTTGGTTATTAATCTCAACCAATCCATTGAACTGCCTGTATTTTTTCCAGAGTTTTCTAATAAGGTAGAATTTAAATTTCACCAGCTGGATGTTCATAGACAATTATGTTTTTATTTGCATAGAACGAAGGATCATAGAAAATCGTATCAGCTATTTGTCTCATTTTCAGACAATAGGATTGGGTCTCCTGTTTCCAAAGTGACCTTGTCTAGATGGATCTCTAGTTGTATTTTCTTCATTTATGCCTCAGGTGATAAGGAGTTACCATTTAGAGTGAAGGCTCATTCTACTTGATCGATGTCTACCTCTACAGCATTTCAGGCCAGGATGTCTATGGATGATATTTGTGCTGTGGCTACATGGGCATCTCTTCACACCTTTATTACTCACTACAAATTGGATTTGATATCCAGAGGCAGATCTTCCTTTGGTTCCACAGTGCTCAGGAGTATTTTCCACTGAGCCTCCCAGGGTTCAGGTGCTGGGGACACTGTCCAACAGGTAAGAATATAGGCGAGATTGGACTACATAACATCAAGAAGTTATGTACTCGCCATAATGTTCGATGTATGTAGTCCATCTCGCCTCACATTCTTACGTACCCCCTCCGGAGGGCCTAGAGGTTAGTTCTGGTTTCAGTACTCCTTTTATTATTCATAATTATTTTCCTTCTCTATGTGTTATGTGTATGGAAGGTGAGTGATTGAGCTTGCAGCAAATAAGATCTGGGGAAAGGGAGCAGTGCAGCATGGGATACATCTTAGCGCAGCCAATTGAAAGACTTCTAGCTAGAGTGTGGCCGAGTCAGAGCCGTGATTCGGCCCCGAACCCACGGGTAAGAATGTGAGGTGAGATGGACTACATACATCAAACGTTATGGTGAGTACATAACTTCTTGTTTTGTACCATCACTGCTTGATTTCTATATTTTGATTCTGTAGCTTTATCATTTTTTATTTTTTGGAGTTTTTCTCCCTGGGCCTCTGCTGAAAACGGGCTCATCTTGGCTCAGTAGACCTCCTGGTAAACAAATGCAAGTAAATAAATAGAGGGAGATGTGGCTCGATTATTAACAGTTAGGATAGAAGGAGTTGAAATAAAAATGATGAAGTATAACCAGCCTACGGGAAAGTCTGCAGGAACAGATGGTATTCCTGTAGAAGTTTGGAAGTTAGGAGGGAAGAAAGTGATAAAGATCTGGAAGGTTTTGTTTTGACAGTTTTTTAAAAGGAGGAGAAGCACCAACATCTTGGAAGAAAGCAGCAGTGAGTGACTGTAATACCTAAAGATGGTAAAGACACATCAGATCCAGTTTCATATAGGCCCATTTTGATTCTAAACCATGATTATAAAGAGTTTGTCTATAATGGCTAAAATAATGTTAAATGTGTTGCAGAATTGATAGATATCAATCGATGTGGTTTTGTGGAGGGAAGGCAAACATTTGACAACATTAATAAAACATTGATGATCTAAAGGGAAGCAGAATAAGAAAATACCACTGTTATATGGTGGGTCTTGATGCAGGGAAAGCATTTGACAAGAGTAAGATAGAATTTTATGAGTAGGGCAATGGAAGCATTTGCATTTCCTGATACAATAATAAACTTAATTAGGTGGATATATGAGTGATCCGTTTTAAAAATTAAAGTGGGGGTTTCCACTGCTAAGTTTTGTTTGAACAGAGGATTGAAGCAGTGGTATCCTATTTCCCCTTTATTATCTGTATTCTATTTAGAACCATTGGCCAAGAAAATAAGGGATTCAGAAATTCAAGGATATAACTGATATGATAATCAAGAAAAGTTGTATTTATTTGCAGATGATATTATTTTGTACCAGGAAAAACAGAAAAGGAAATTTCAGTGTTGTGGAACATTCTGAGGCAGTTTCAAGTCTTTTCAATTACAAAATGAAAAGGCAATAGCTGTAAATTTTATGTACTGACACACAAATTGGTTCAGCAATACCCATGTTTATGGGGGGACATGATAAAATAAAGTACTTATGAATATGGGTTAAAATGATTGCCTTATCACAGCTAAGAATATATGGGAAGAGACTAAACAGAAGTAATACAAAAACTGAGAAACTAAAAGCTCTGTTTTATGGATATCGATAGCAAAATACACGCAGTGAAAATGTTTAGTCCCTTTAGATTTTTTACAGTTCAGGCAGATTTTTATCAACCAGAGCCAACACAGGAATGGAGAAAGGAGATTCTGTTGATAGGGATAATTGCAGTTAGGGGTACAAAGAATAGGCAAGACAGATCTGGAATTTACTGGAGAAAACTGGCAAAGGAACCAAGGTATTAGAAGCAAGTAATTAGAGAGGGAAAGGTAATTGAGTAGGAAGAGGCCAAGAATGCCTTTGGACTGCAAGGCTAAAGGCTGCCTTCCCTATCATGTACAGGCAAAGAGAAAGGAATAGGGGGATCCCACATGAAAGACCAGCACTTTTAAGAGTTTTTAGTTGAGTCTAGAAAAGGAGCTGTGTCAAAGTCATAAGTAGCAAGGTGCATTATAACTATAGGAATCAATCAGAAGAGTTTAGAAAGGATTGGGAAGTGAGATTGGGCAATTCCCAGAAAAACAATGGCAGTGTATTTGTTTGGCTCCCAAATATTCAACTGAGTCTAGAAGATTTATGATTCTTGCTTGGAAGCATTTGCGTTTACATAGGTATTTTTTCTTACTCCAAGGATTTTTTTTCAGGTTGATTACAGATGCTGGAGGTGTGATGGGGAAGAAAGAGGTAATCATGAATATATTTTTGGGAGTGTAATGAGTTGGCAGACTTTAAAAATTCCCTGTAGACTACTCTGTCAGAAATATTGGGTGAGCAGATTGATGTTACTAAGTAAATGATTTTATCAACTATGATACAGGATCTGTATAATCTAGACATAGTAAGGCCTTGCTGAGTTTAATTCCGGTGGTTGCCAAAAAAGCAATTTGTAGAAAAATGGAAATCAGACTAAAAAACAACTGTATTAGAAGTAGGGAATATAGTAACAGAAATAAAAGAATTGGAAGTGGGACCTTTACAAAAGGGTTGGAGCAAATTACATAGTTAAAATGTAAAATGTGAGAACAGTATATGCAGAATAGTGTTTTGGAGGAGGAGTGAGGTTTAAGTGAAGGCAGGAATTGAATGAGCTATGTAATCTTCTCTTCTTCACAATGACTAAATAGATTGTGTGATGTATATTGTTTGCAAGTGAACATATGTCAGCATGATTTGTTTTCATGTATATAAATGTATGATTGTGTCATGAGTGATAATTCAGTAAAGATGTTTTTCTTAAAAAAACAAAGGACAAGGCAGTGCTAGTACATTACATATGGGCAAGTAGACTGGATATTGCAGCTCGGGTCCCTGATCGGAACATGGCAATTCTTAAATTATCTCATAGTGAAAGGCCACATGTCAGCTGTCATCCAAACATCATATGATCATCTAAAGAATGCTGTCCCTGATTGAGAATCTCATTCCGTTGCCAGACCATGCAGTAATGATCATGTACTGATGTTTTCTCAGCTAGGCTATGGCTGTGCCCTTTACCTTAGTCTTTTGGCTAGGGACCTAGTACTGCTGTAAGGAGTGCAAAACTCTACAGAAGGATGATTGGGGGGAGTTTGTGGTCATACCATATCACTTCTCTACTGTGGGATTTGCATTGGCTGTCACTCAGTGATAGCTTTGTGTTTGACTCTTCATACCTTCTGCACACTGCACAGCCCTGGGTCCTGCTTATTTGAAACGGCATCTGGTTTCCTGTCTTACAGCTTAATTTGCCAGGTCATCAGGAAAGGAGCAGCTTACAGTTCTGAAGATTTTTTTCTGGACTATTTTGGCAAGTTGTCTTTTTACCTGTTTCATTTGGCACTTATCAAACCATACTCACTCCCACTAGAAATGACAAAGCATCCAAACGCCAATCAAGCTTGGACTGGATCCTAGTATCTGACCCCACTCAGGCTCAGGCTCACCTATCAGGTTGTCTCCCAGACAGCCTAATTGACCATCACCCAACCTACCTAAATAGGTATAGATCACAATCTATCAACCAACCCATCCTCAGGGAAGTTCGCAACAAAAATAAGTTTATAGCCACTAACTTCATCCAGGAGCAACAGCTAGCCCTAGACGAAGCAGTTGAACATTTCAATACAACCTTCCTAAAGGTCCTAAACCATCATGCACCTTCCCGAACCATTAGCATAAAAACTAACTATGCCCCGTGGCTCACGAAAGAGACTAAAACTAAAATGAAAGAAAGGGACAATGCCTGGACACAGTATCAAAAAAATAAAACCGTATGTCTCAGACAAAACTATCTAGAACTCCGAAACAAAACCAAAAAGCAAATCAAACTAGACAAGGCCAATTACTATAAAACATGCAAGAAAAACATGCTCATAACTCCCAAAAATTCTGGGCCACATTAAATGGCATACTCCAACCCAGGAAAAACCGCCACCCCATCCCTAGTGCTACCTAACAATCTTGAAGACATTCCCACACAATTCAACAAATTCTTTACCGAAACTGTCCAGACCCTGACCAATGCCCAATACAGTACCAGTAATCCCACACCAACAAAGACCCCTACCCTTTTCAATCCTCAACCCACCATCCTCAAATTCAACCTCCACTGCGTGACTACCAGGGTAATTTCTGAACTCCTCAAAAAACTAAAACCAACCACACTAGCAGCTGATAGGCTATCAGCAGTCTTCCTTCAGATATCAGCTGATGCCATAGCCTACCCAGTCTCTATTCTCATAAATAGATCACTGCTAGAAAGCAAAGTGCCCACCTTCTGGATAACCTCACATATCATTCCACTACACAAAGGGGTAAACTCCTTAGAGCTAATTATAGTCCAAATGCAATCCTGTCACCTTTGTCCAAAGTATTAGAAAGAGTGGTTCACACTCAACTAATGCAACACCTGAAAGATAACAGCCTTCTCCCGGCTTCACAACATGGGTTTAGACCATCTCAAAGCACCACCACAGCCCTTCTATCATTCACCGATATACTTAACCACCACAGAAACAAGGGTCTGTTTGTATCCTCTATATTCTTAGACTTATCAAAAGCCTTTGATATGGTTAACCACAGCATTCTTCTTAAAACTCTATCTACCATAAACATAAGCCCCTCCTCTATAGCTTGGTTTAACAGCTACCTATCAGGTCATCAGCAAACAGTTCTCTGGAAAGACCAACTGTCCCCCCCTATTGCCAGTTACCATAGGAGTCCCTCAAGGGTCTATTCTTGGTCCCTTACTGTTCTCCCTGTATACTAACCACATCACTTTATCCTCACCCTCTGTGTCAGTAGTACAATATGCAGATGACTCCTCACTTATTTGTGCCGCCTCCACGCTTTATGAACTTCAATCCCTAACCCAAAACTACATTACCCTCGCAGAAACATGGTTCACCAATATCAAACTTCTTCTCAGTCTTAAAAAAACTAAACTTATTCTATTTGGCCCAGGAATACCACCACCCCTAAGTGATAGCTTCTCCATCAAATCCAAAGGCAACATTCAAATCAGCCCTACCACACACACTAAACTGCTAGGTGTTGAAATTGACAACAGTCCCAAATTCGTTATCCATATTGCTCAAACCATCAAGAAACTTGACAAAAAACTCGGACTCCTTTATAGGAATAAACACTTTATGACTAATATCACCAAAGTAACCATTGCAAGGACCCATCTCCTATCCATCCTCTTATATGCCTCTCCCATCTTAACCAATCTCCTTCAAACCGACCTAAATAAATTGGAATCTTGCTACAACAAAATTACCAAATTTGCTACCGAAGCCTCTTATAGGTCCCATCACTGTCTGTCACTTAACTCAACTGGTTGGAGCTACCTCATATGCTACTACTCAATCAACTATCTACTGCACACAAACTGTAGTACTTTCCCAACCTAACCCATGCACTACAGCAACTCATACAACCACACATCCCCACTAGACCCCTTAGATCCAGCAACCAGAACCTCATAACAGTCATCAAGCACATAAATGATGCTGGCAAATCCCTTTTTGCCAGCGCCATTGCCAAAAAGTGGAACACTCTGGCAAGCCAAACAACCTCTACCACCTCCACTACTCAGTTTAAAAAACTCCTGAAAGAAAATTTTCATAATAATTGGCTATGCTCATGCCACTCACCAGTCTAACCCTTAAAAAGATAATACCTCTGTACCCCAGCTATTCACAGACAGTGTCTCCTGAATACTAAAAACTGCTTTTTTTGATATTCTATACTTCAATGATTGATTATTGTATGAATTCTTAATGTATTCCACATTGTATGTGTCATCTCTTTTTGTGTATGCAATGAAGGCTCTCATGAAGTGAAATGAATGTTCTGTGTAATTACCTTGTATTCTATGTGTTTTTGGAACTTATCTCCCCGGGCATCTGCTGAAAATGGTCCTGTGTCCAGTCGGACTTTCCCGGTTAACAAATCTAAAATTAAAAAAAAAAATGCCCCCAGGGATTAGCTGCATTCCCAGATTTGGATGTGTAGCTCTGAGGCCTCCTTCAGCAACTCCTGTAGGAATAGACCTTTGAACAGAAAATGAAAATACATGTATGCATCACCATAGCTCTCAACTGTAGAGATTTTCACAGAATGTCCAGATTTTTGTCTCATATTTTTGAATGGTTTCTCATAAAATTGTAGTTTTTTTGACAAATCACTAGCAAATCATTGAAGACTGAAGTCAGATGATTTTCAGACTTTGTCCTTCAGAAAATTCATGCAAACACAAATCCTGTTATTCTGTCAACTTTCTAAGTTTGTAAGAGCAATATTTAAAACGTGTTCCTATTTTTAGGCTTTTGTCCCCCATTATTTGTGGCTTTATCTGGATTTCTTGCTGTAAGAGGTTGACAGGTGTGTGCATCACTGATGTTAATCATGGCTGTCATTAGTATTATTGCTTATCTGTTATAGTTGATTTTGCCTTTGAGTATTGCATGCATACTGTCTTTGTTACTTTGATGTCCGGATTGTATTTATTAATTCTGCTTTCATGTATGACTATATTAATGTTTCTGTTTCCTGACATGTCATAAAACAGAATACTGAAATAATATAGGGCATTTAGAAGATGCATCCTGGCTTCATCAAAAGGCACACAGTTAAAGTTTGTTTTCCTAGTAAAGAGGCCTCTGGAATGTTCAGAAACAATTATGCATAATGAGCTTGAAACACAGGGACCCATATGCTACACATCTGCCTACCACGTCAATTGAGCATCCTGCCTTCTGCACAGTCAAAAAGGTGTCATAATTGGGTGGTGCAGTGGTTTCGCCTCACAGGTTCTTTTTTTTTTTATTTTCGGCTGCAGTGCCTTCTTTGCAGAGTCTGCATGTCCTCCCTCTGTTTGCATGGGTTTCCTCTGGGTGCTGAAGTTTCTTCCCACATTCCAAAGACATGTATATGGAGTATTTCTCCCCAGACCTCTGCTGAAAATGGGCTCTGTCCCAGTTGAACTATCCCGATAAACAAATGCTAAATAAAATAAATAAACTGCTAGAAAGACTACTTGTTTCATTGGTAATAAAACTAAACAAATTTGGGTCTCTGTAGCATTAATGAGAAAAACATTTATATGAAATAGGCTGCAGAACAGAAAAGCAAAGGCAGATGCAGTGGTTGCATCATATCAGCATGTGCTTCCTTGGTACGTGGAAGAAAATGCAGTTTTGAATAGAAATCCCACTTTTTAATTTACTTTTAAAATGCTGTTAATGTATTACTGAGAAATATATATGTACGGGATCCGTACTGTTCATCGAACGGCCATTTCACTGAATGTGAAACAGCTGAGCACACTTTCGCGAAAGTGCTTTTCACCGAAAATGCAGTTTTGTGAAAGTGTGCTTAAAAAAAAAAAAGAAAGAAAAACGTGGGGTAATGGCCGTTGCTGAGCTCGTGGTATAGTGGGGATAAGGGAATATTCCATTTTTCCCACGGTAGTGTGATCTCGGAGTGAGAATATAAAAGTAGGGGGGGCATAGCCCCCCCCCCACATGGGTGGAGGGGGCTAGCCCCCCAGCATTAACGTGAGTAATATGTTTTTTTTTTTTTTTTAATTTATTTATTTACATTTTTTTTGTACAGTTTAGCAAAAGTGCTTTTTCGGTGAAAAGCACTTTTGGTAAAGTGTGTTCAGTTGTTTTGGTTTTGGTTAGGTAGGATTTCGTGCAATAGTATGAGATACATATATACTGCTGTGTAAGATGAGTCAGGTCACAGGATAAGGTCCAACAGATAAGAGAACAGGTAGAAGAAATAAAGTTTGTGTTCCAAAATTTCTGGAACCAAAACTCCTCACTGCCTATTGGTTTCCCTCCTCCTGGGTCTGGAGTACCCAGCAATCCTACTCCCACCTCTTGGAAGACCACTCATGACCTGCACTCAGAATTACAAGACCTGTGATATTAAAGTCGGTCTAGCAATGCTCAGAGAATTGAGTAACCATACATTTTAAATTCCCAGATATCAGCATATGTCCAAATAACAGTCTTTTGCCATACCCAAGAGAGCAGTGCACATCTTTGCCAAAATTAAGTCTGAAAAGAACCCACTAATATCTACAGTTTCAGACTGCGCAAACATCTAGTAATCTTTTCCATTGTTTTGATCATTTGTTCTTTCAGCAGAGTCCTTTTGAAGTCCTGTATTTATTTTTTTTATCTTGATTTAGAGAGTTCATCTATTTATAATTATTGTCCATCATTTTTATATATATTTGATTTTTTTAGTACTCGGGTAGATGGTTACCCTGGCATATTGAGACTCCAGACAAGATTATATTAGCTACGCGTGTATATATACACAAACACACACACACACACACACACACACACACACACACACACACACACACACACACACACACACACACACCGCCACTAAGCTGCTTTTTTGGTGGGTTCACAAAAGTTTGTCTCCCTGCACCATAACTGATTTCATTTATATAATTTGTAGTGCATACATACCTCTCTTTCCTCACCCTGCAACTGAGGACTTTATACTCATCTTTTCCAGACTAGTTACATCTTCCTAAGCTGCATTTCTATCATCTCTTTGTCTCGTCGTATCACCTTGAGACTGTAATACATTACCTTTTCTTTTATCTTTTGACGTTTACATGCTTAAGACAGCTGACTGTACCCTTTTATTTTAAATGCCAGCTTCCTGCAATTTTCTTGTTTTTACAAACGTACGTTTACTGTCTTGCAGATTGTATAATTAACCACCCCCCCAATGTACTGTTTTATTCCCTACATTCTCAAGCTAATATGTAAACTCTTCCACTCATACTGCTGTTTTAGTACCCTTCTTATTTCATACTACCCAAACATTAACTGGGAGAACTACTCAAGTACTAACTCCCTTGCCCAACATTTCCTAGAATTTATAAACTCAAACCCTCTGGAACAACTGGTTATCATTCCCACCAGAGGTGACATATTGGACCATGTCATCACCAACATGGGCGACCGGTGTTCCACACCAGAGGTCAACCCCTCACTGGTTAGATTGGGTGGCGAAAGCCAGCGTACATTTTTTGGCTAGGCTTGTATGGGCCCTAGGGCTGATAGCCTAGTACCTACCTATGAACCTGTAAACAAATCACTTTAGATATCCACATTCCGCTCCCACCCCCGGACAAGGAAACCACAGTGAAAAACTTTTCAAAAGCAAACTTCACATTACTTAAGACGGAGGTGGAAAGTTTCAAAGCCCCCATGCTAAAGGATAGCGCTGTCCAAGCTGCAAAATTCTTTACTAATGCATTCTACGGGCACCTACAAGGATGCATGGATCGTGCTATCCCAAGCAAAACCAAGACTCACTCGTCCAAGAAAAGGAAACCAGTCTGGTGGACCCCTGCCATAAACAAGCTATACAATAGAAGGAGGAAACTAGTACAGAAAAGAGTAAAATCCTAAGAAGGGAAGACATCCCTAATCAGTATCAGCAAGAAACTACGATCCCTCATAAAATCATCCAAGGTGAGCTTTGAAAGAAAACTTACCAAGGACTCCAAAGATAACTACAAGCCATTCTTTAACTATGTCAAGAATCTAAGTGGCAATGCTCAGATCTGCTCAGAGTTACTGCAGAATGGCACAAAATACACTGAACCAACCGATATTGCCAATAACCTGGCAGACAGGTTCAGTGCAAACGTCACCCCCATCTCACCCCCAAAAGGGCCCATAGACATACCAGAAGAATGTAGAGCCCCTGAAATCACAGACACTCAGGTTAAAATAGCCCTCTCCAAAGCCAAAAACACAGCATCAGTGGGACTGGATGGTGTCCCAGGCTGCATCCTACACGAGCTCAAAGACTTATTAACCCCTCACCTAAACACACTGTTAAAAGTCAGCCTTTCCACAGGCTACAAACCCATATAGTGGTGCACAACAACAGTTATTCCACTCCACAAAGGTGGAGCCACAACAGACCCCGGGAACTATCACCCTATAAGCCTGACTAGCTTGGTCTGTAAGGCTATGGAGTGCATCATCATGGAACTCATGAACAGAGACATTGGGAACCTCCAAACACTGGACCCTACCCAATTTGGCTTTGTTAAGGGCAGATCATGCCTCCTAAAACTGGTGGACTTCTTTGAGACAGTTACCAAGGCTATAGATGAGGGAAAGGTGGTACACACAGCCTACTTACACCTCGCAAAGGCCTTCGACACCATTCCCCATTCTGGTATTATAGACAAGCTCACCAGCCTGAACATAAACCCCTATGTCACAAGATGGGTTGCCAGTTGGCTCATGGACAGAACCCACATGGTGAGAGTTGCGGGAGCTAGGTCTGACTCTAAACCAGTTACAAGTGGCATTCCCCAGAGCTCAGTCCTAGGACCCCTCCTGTTCGGCGTATACTTCTCAGAGGTACAGACAAGCACAGGAGGACTATGGCTGACCAAGTTTGCTGAAGACTGCAAACTAGGGGCTATAACTGACTCACCGGCTGACACAGACATCCTCCAAAAGGGTCTCACTGAGACGGATACCTGGTGTCAAAATCATGACCTCAAGCTAAATGCCAAAAAGTGCATGGTTATTCCTTTGGGAAATAACAAAGTACCCACAAACTACCACATAGGTGGTAGTCCCCTAAATACGGAAAACGTAATAAGGGATCTGGGGACCCAAGTAGATAGTAATCTCTCCTTTGATAATCACATTGCCAAAGTGGTAAGAAAATCCTTCTATGTGGCCCACCTAATCACAAAAGGGTTTACATCCAGATCAAAAGAGGTCATTGTGCCCCTCTACTCATCACTCATCAGACCCATCATAGGGTACCTTATAAGACACCTTTAACAGCTGGAAAGACCACAGAAGTACCTCACCAAGAGGATCACTTGCCTCAAACAGATGCCCTATGCAACTCGACTGAAGAAACTCCAGCTGTACTCAGTTGCATACGGCCTGCTCAGTGGTGATCTCTGCCTGACATATAAGGCCATGTCCAACCCAGAATTGATGGATATGCTCCACATAAAGAAAACCTTATCCCCGCGAGCCACACGCTCTAGGGATCTAAACCTCACCACAACAATAAATAGGACGTGATGGGAGGGATAGATTCGTGTCCCAGAGACTTCCCATGCTTTGGAATAAGATTCCAATCTAGATTAGGCAGAGCTCCTCACTAGCACTCTTCAAGAGAAACCTTGACGAGTGGATGGGAAACAGAAAGTTTACCCGGGGATCACTGGACAGAGGCACAGGGAACTAATATAAGAGGGCGGCGAAAGCCAACACATTCTGGCTAGGCTTATAAATGCCTTCGGGCAGATAGCCTAGTACCTACCTATGAACAATGTTTTTAACCTGATAATATCAACCCTTTTGTTTCTCTGTCCAGCACTTTTCCTATTCTTTTCATTATGTGTCCCCCATTGACTTGTCCTTTTTAAGGTGCTTGCCATGTTTGCTTCCTTCCAGCTACCTTCTGTTAGGTGTTTTACTTTAATTTTTGGTGTGGTGGTGATCTTCCCACTTTCCCACATAAAAAAAATACACGTTGCAATGAATAAACTCAAGGATACACCACGAGAAATCACGAAAATAGATGAATAAAATCTTGCTTTATTCCAATAAAAACATAAAGTAGGATAAGCGCTTTCGCGTGCACAGTGCACGCTTCATCAGATCAATTAAATTATGTTAAATCACTTCTTATATAGTAAACTTTAACCAATTAAAAGTCAAAATTAGTTAGCAACAAATTAAACTGATTAATCAATTAAAACCTTCTTACATCAATCAAACTTCTGAGACTAAAATTAAATTGATTTTACTATGCTTCCTGCATTATTTAGATTCATAATCAATGCTCGTAAAACGAGCCTTTTCTTACTCTAATATTAATAGCCACTTATAACTTCATTCTATAAGTGCCATCGATTTCATATTCATATGACATATTCACTTAAAAACCATGCTAAATATTCAGATTATTTTAAACTCATCTAGACGTGCATTTAAAGCACCAGATCCCATTAATTACAGTTTGTTGTCGCATAATAGACTATCTCAGTAAGGTCACTTCAATGTACATGGCAAATCTTATATAGTACCATTTATTGAATCATATCGCCAACACATAAAACATGTTAATATTCTATCGTGCATATTCATTGAAAATTTTACAAAGACATATGTCTGGGAATCGTAAGATGTAAATATCAGGTCTTTTCCGATTGTAAATAATGAATCAAGCTAATAGATCAAAATGGTCAAATGTTGCTCATTCATACATATTATACCTCTGAGTTCTATGTTATTCATCTCATTTTTCCATATATAATAAGATGAAATTAAAACTAGCATCATAAAAATCAGTGTTGGAAATCTATACTAAGTATAATAAATAAATAAATGTAATAAATATAATTAATATAATACAAAACTAACAGGTGTATAATACATGATACAATATAGGTATATCGTGTCTTAAGAGACTATGTAACCTTATCTTGTTACTGTTGTTTCTATAATTAATGATGATGATAGAAAAATATTAATTTATATATTTCTATTTACAGAATATTAGACCGTTGACTGTAAATAAGGGCATCCTGCCTATATAATGATTACATAAATTCATTACAAACATTGCAAAGTAAAAAAGCAGAAGATGAAAAAAATTATATAAATGTCCTCCTAACACTCTGCATAATACTATGAAGTATTATGCCTTCCACTTATATTGCTAAAGCTGATGCTAATGCTCATTCTAACTATATACTAAAACACATTATTATATCTTGATTAAAAAATCTTTGTTGGGGCTACGCTAATAAAATACTAATAGAATGCAGGGCCTTATTTTATTTTCATTTTTATTCTTGTTTTAGTTCATTAAGCTTCAATACTTTTTATTTTTTATTTTTTATTACTTTTTATTCATATCAAATATTATTATGAATGTTCCTATAAGCATAATTATACCTTAGTGAGAGACTGGGAGCTATACAAACATAGTGACGATTATCAGCACTATAATACTATCTTTTTTCAAGAATAGGCTTTAGGGACACATAGTTGTTAATTCCTGGTTCCTTATGTACAGGTATTTTTTAAATGTTTATGTTGGCTGTTTTATTTTTTGCCTTGAGCAAATAATTGTTTTGAAGAAACGTTGAAGAAGTTATTTACCAGCAGGATGAAGAGTTTACATTTTGCTGCTAAGCCACTGTTTTTTGCTAGTAATTCCAGAACACAAAAGGTTTTAGCACAACAGCTCAGGCAGCAGAAAGAAAAAGGGTTGCTGCCAAGTTTAGGGGAGCCTATAACAAGGAAGATGACCAGAGATCCTGTATAGGTATTAGAACAACGTTGGAAATGTTATGAAAATCTGTATAAAGCAGAGAAATGTGGAAATCAAGGAAAAGTACCAATAGAAATATTTATGGAAGAATTAAATATTCCAAAGTTCTCCCTCCTTCAATTAGGTCTAGTAGTAACCCTGAATACTTTTTAGACTTCGCTAAAACAGCACCTATTCTCCTATTGGCTATGTACATGCACTAGCACTGACTAAAAAAATCCAATATTCCTAGCCTTCCTACTTTTTCCTCCTCATCTCACTTATGACTCAGACTCCTCATATATACATTCAGTGCTTCCAACTTACTAAGTCCAACTTGTGCCACCTAGCCACTCATAGGTTCATAGGTAAGTACTAGGCTATTGGCCCTAGGGCCTATATAAGCCTAGCCAAAAAGGTACCCTGGCTTTCGCCACCCAAGAAAATTATTTTCCTGTGCCCCGTACGTAGTTTACTATATCAGTTACCTACCATATCTTCTATTCAGTCTTGATGCCTACATAACAATAGCTCTATAGGTATACCTTACTTTCAGTATCTTTAATCTCCTGCTGTCCATCTTTCCCTCTGTACTGCAGATCTGTTCACACATTCGCTATTACACAATGTCATCAATTGTATTCTTCTTTGGCTTGCATACTTAAAATCTCACATCTGTATAATTAGCATTATCTATTTTATTGTATCGCCTATTCTATAATGTAGTGATGTTATGTAGTCCAATGTCGCCTACATTCTTACCTGTGGGTTTGGAGCCAAACCTCGGCTCCGACTCAACCATATTCTAGCTCAAAGTCTTTCAACTGACTGGGCTAAGAGGTATCCCATGCTGCACTGCTCCCTTTCCTCAGATCTCGTTTGCCGCTCATAAAGCTCAGACGTGGCCTCGCTCTTGGCTGCAGTTAATTATAACTTTTTTTCTTTTTTGATCAAATTTGTTGCTCCAAAAGCTATTTTCATAGCTAGGTGTGTGTGTTTTTGGTTTGTGGAAGCTTTTTTGTGTGGCCTTTTGTGGCCTTTGTCTTGGTATCCCGTTAGCTGTCTCCCAACTGGCTAGGCCTGTTTCAGTTAGAGGACCTAGTCCTCCCTCCATTTGTTATCTGTTACCCTTCTGTGTTCATTTTTTTCAGTACCCTATCCCTCCGGACTAGGGCCGTTTAAGTTAGAGGACCTAGTTCTTCCCTTGTTTCCTGTCTGGGCCATTTGAGTTAGAGGTCCTTGTGTGGTGTCTGTCGTTTATTTAGTATCTAGTTCACGTGCATTGTTGCTGGTGTCGGGTTTGTCAGTTGTGTTGTGTCTAGGGTCCTACCGATCCTGTCCAAGGATACAAAAGAACACAAGCCTTCGGGCTTCAAGAAATGTAGTAAATGTGGATATAAGATGTCGCTTACTGATAGGCACTCTGTGTGTGTTTATTGTTTGGGGGCTATCCACCTTCAGGAATCTTGTGCTTTCTGTCACGCATTCAGCCTTTGTGTTCTTCAAGAAAAGAAGAACAAACTAATTCTGAAAGAATTACTGAGACCCTCCTTCGAAGAAGCTCTGGAGAGGTCTTCTAGTGCTAAGTCCTCTCCATCTAAAAGGGGCAAAACCTCCAAAGCAAAAAAATGCTCTCTGGCTCCGTCAGTCTTATCGGAGCCTCCGGAGAAAGTTACTAAGTCTACTGTGGCATCCTCGGCTCCACTGTCTTCGGTGCCGAAGGAAGTTGATGAATTTACAGAACCTACATCGCCTCCTAGCCTCACGGAGCCGGTGACGGTGATGCTAGTTCGGATCCAATCTCCAGTTTTTGGACCGGTTTTTCCTCCTCACAGGTCTCCTCCTGAGAGGAGGTCTAGATCTCCTACCTTATTCTCTAGGTCCTCCAGGACTCTCTCTGATGTGGATAGAGTGGTGCAGAGACTGCTCCAATTACCAGTGCTGGCTAAATTGCTTTCGGTTCCAGCCCAGTCGGCCCCGGAGCCCATCACCCATCTATCGTCAGTAGATCCTCTGAGCAAATCTCAGTCTTTGGAACCTGAGTTGTCGGTGCCGTCTGATGCTTCTAGGTTGGCTCCTGAAGCCCATCCTGGATTCTTGGCTCCGATTTCAGCTCTGACCCCATCGGCTCTGTCCACGGGGTCCAGGACTCATGGTTCCTTGGTCGGACCCGAGGGGGGAGTCCCAGGACGCTTTCAGGCTCCTAGCCTCCCTCTCAGTGCTTCGGCTCGGATGAGCCTGACCGTTGCTTCGGCTTTGAACCTTGTCCCTTCTGCTCCGAGGGCTTCCACCATTGGTTGATCTTCGGAGCTGGGGGGACCAGCTTTCGAGGTCATGCGGAGCGTGCTGGCCAAGTCCTCAGCTGCATCATACAGCACCGACAATCTAGCCCCTCCAGCTCCGGTATCAGTCTCTGATCACCCCCTATCCTTGGACAGCAGAGACCCAAGGCCTCAGGATACCTACATGAGTGGTCCCCAACTTTCTGAGGGCCCCCCAGAGTTTTTGCCTGAGGAGCCACCCAGAAAAAAAACATGCAAGAGGAAGCACATCAACTCCCAGGAAGAGTCTCACACAATGGACACCAACCTCGAGGAATCAGAGGGGTCCCCCAAGTCATCTTCTGAGGATATACCTTTCACTGATATCCTAGAGATCTTGAAGCAGAGAGGCAACTGGCCCTCTAAATCCCCCTCTGAGGAGGAGTTGGTGTTCCTGAAGGCCTTTAGGGCTGATCCCTCTGCCTCCTGGGTTTCTCCCCCCTTCAACGAACTCCTGGATCTGGTTTGTCGAAGGGTGTGGGAAACCCCCTGACACTGTGGAACCAGTCCCCAGGGGACACAACAAATTTCTATCCACCCCCTGTGACAAAGAGTTTCTCACTCCGCCCCCTCTGACAAAGAGTTTCTCACAAAGAGCGTTCCAGTAGATGCCATGGTGATGGCAGCGGCCACCAAGAAGGAACTGGCTGAGACTTCCTCTACCGTCCATCCCCCTAACAAGGAGTCTAGGACCATGGACCGGTATGGGAAGCGTATGTTTTCTTCAGCAGCCTTTACTCTGCGGTCGCTGAATTATTTGTCACATTTTACATGGCTCCAAAGAGATCTCCTGAAAGAGCTTGGAGAGTCTCTGCAGGGTAACATTTCTGATGCAGTGGCTCAGAAAGTCAATGCTCAGATGTCTACCCTAAATTCTATTGCTAACTCCTCCATAAGGTTGATCTCTTATGCAGCCAAAGGGGCAAGTAGGGCAGGGAGTTCCGGAGTTTCTCTCAGGAGGCACTCCTGGATGCGCCTCTGTAATTTTGCGGAGGCCTTCAAGTCTACATTCACCAATGCCACGTTTGATGGTTCATTGTTGTTCGGAACCAAGGTGAAGGACACTCTCACTAGGACCGAGCAAGAGGGAAAAACTCTGTCTGTCATGGGAGTCCGTTTTTCCATGCCTTCTAGACCTTATCCCAAGGACCAGAAGAGTGGGAAAATGTGGTTCAAGAAATCTCAGATGTTTTTTCATGACACACAAAGTGATTCCCCCTCCAGAGGCAGGGGAGGGGGTGGTAACTCAGGTAGATGCCACCCTAGAGGCAGAGGAGGCCTACGTAACCAGGGAGACCGTGACTCCTTTTGTGGTTCTCCCTACCAGCGCTCCTGATGGGAGGCCCGACTGCGTGTCTCTGGAGCCAGTTGGGGGTCACATTTCACTATACCCAGAAGCCTGGCAACACATCACCCAGGACCAGTGGATATTAAAAATAGTTTCCGGAGGATATCACATTCCCTTCTCTTCTCCTGCCCCACCATTCAAAAGAATCCCAGATGTTCCACCCAATCAAAGGGATTCCACAGCTTCAGAAGTTCTAAAGCTGCTAGAAAAAGGAGCCATTCAGCATGTCCCCTCAGACCAGATCGGATTAGGCACTTAATCCAGATTCTTTCTGGTGCCGAAAAGAACAGGGGACCTGAGACTCATCTTGGATCTCAGCCGCTTGAACCTCCACGTGAAGACGTCCAAGTTCCAAATGGTCACATTGTAATCTATTCTCCCATTGTTAGGAAAAGAAGTGTGGATGTGCTCCATCGACCTCAAGGATGCTTACTACCATATAAAGACGGATAGGGAATCCAGAAGTCATCTACGCTTCCGGCTGGGAGTCAGTCATTTTCACTTTTGTGCCCTGCCCTTTGGTCTCACCACAGCCCCCAGGGTGTTCACCAAATGTATGGCAGAGGTGAGGCTCACTTGAGATGTCAGGAATGCCAAGTGTTTCCGTACCTGGTTGACTGGCTCCTTTCCGACATCACCCGGCATCTGCTACTACAGACCAGAGACACCACTATCAAGCTGTGTCAACAATTGTGTATCACTCTAAACTGGGAAAAGTCTGCCTTGTTGCCCTCGCAACAACAGGTGTACGTGTTGCTCCCTCTGAAAAAAGTAAAGGCAAAAATGGTTCTCAAATTGTTAGAGACAATGGCTGCTACAATTATGCTGGTTCCTTTTGCGAGGCTACACGTGGCTCCTTCAGTGGCTGCTCTTTGCCCAGTGGTCTCTACAACTTCTTCCATTTTCTCATCTTATAATGATCACAGACAAGTGCAAGCAAGATCTACGCTGGTGGCTTCACACCAGCAACCTCAATGCAGGAAAGCTCTTCGTCCCACCCTCTCCTGTTGCCACAGTGACCATGGATGCCTCCCAGATTGGGTGGGGTGCATTATCTCGGCAGGACAGTCCAAGGCACGTGGCAGGAACATGAGATACATTTGCATATCAATATCTTGGAGATGAGAGCAGTGATACTAGTGTTGCAAGCACTTCAGGGCTTTCTTCCTCTCGTGACAATTGCGATCCACTCAGACAATATGTCAGTGGTATGGCATCTGAACAAACAGGGAGGAACTAAGTCATACCCCCTTTGCAGAGAGGCCATTTGAGTGTGGCAGTGGGCAGTGTCTTCCCAATGTTTTCTTGTAGCAATGCACATTCCGGGGAAGTCCAGTGTGGTGATTGCCGACAGGTTGAGCAGAGCTATTCTGATGCCTCACGAGTGGTCCCTGAACAGTCAAGTAGCTAAGCAGATTTTCCGCAGATGAGGTCAGCCTTGCTGCGACCTATTTGCCAGTCCCCTCATTACCAAGTGCAGCAGCTACTTCACCCTTATCCCCCCTCAGGGGGAGTCACCCAGGGACGCTCTAGTTCATGATTGGCCCTCCGGTCTACTTTATGCCTTCCCGCCTGTTCCTCTGCTGACAAAGGTTATTCAGAAAGCGCAATCCTTGGGAAGCAGAATGATTCTGATTGCTCCACACTGGCCTCATCAAATTTGGTTCCCCTTTCTCCATCTCTATCTCATGGATGACCCCTGGATTCTGGACCCACAGCCAGATCTACTGACTCATATGTCAGGGCAGTTCCATCCCTCTCTTCAGACCTTCCGGTTGACAGCCTGGCTGCTCCACTTCCATCACTAGTCAGGCTTCATCATTTTTCTCCGGAAGCGGTTCATATTCTGTCTTCTTCCCATAAGCCTTCGACCAGAAAGGTCTATTCCAGTAAATGGAAAAGATTCTCCATCTGGGCTCATGCAAGACAAATTTATCCTTATACAGCTCCAATTTCTTCAGTTCTGGAATTTCTCTCCATGCTTTTCAATCAGGGATCAGCAGCCATAACCATTAAAGTCCAGTTGGTGGCTATTTCCACTTTTCACATCGCTAATGAACCCAGTCTAATGGTGCATAGACTTTGTAAGGCATTCTTGAAGGGCACTATGCTGCTTCACCCTCCAGTCTTTGACCCAGTCATGCCCTGGGACCTAAATTTTTTGCTACAATATCTCACGTTGTTCCCCTTTGAGCCTGCAGCTACTTGTGAATTGAAATATTTGACTTCGAAAACAATCTTTTTGGTAGCCATCACTTCAGCTAGACTTGTCTCTGAGCTCCAAGCTTTGTCAATCAGACCACCTTACTTGATATTTCACAAGGACAGGGTTTCCCTCAGACCAAACCCTTCTTTTATGTCAAAGGTGGCTTTGGTTATTAATCTCAACCAATCCATTGAACTGCCTGTATTTTTTCCAGAGTTTTCTAATAAGGTAGAATTTAAATTTCACCAGCTGGATGTTCATAGACAATTGCATTTTTATTTGCATAGAACGAAGAATCTTAGAAAATCGTATCAGCTATTTGTCTCATTTTCAGACAATAGGATTGGGTCCCTGTTTCCAAAGTGAACTTGTCTAGATGGATCTCTAGTTGTATTTTCTTCATTTATGCCTCAGGTGACAAGGAGTTACCATTTAGAGTGAAGGCTCATTCTACTTGATCGATGTCTACCTCTACAGCATTTCAGGCCAGGATGTCTATGGATGATATTTGTGGTGTGGCTACATGGACATCTCCTCACACCTTTATTACTCACTACAAATTGGATTTGATATCCAGAGGCAGATCCTCCTTTGGTTCCGCAGTGCTCAGGAGTGTTTTCCACTGAGCCTCCCAGGGTTCAGGTGCTGGGGACACTGTCCAACAGGTAAGAATGTAGGCGAGATTGGACTACATAACATCAAGAAGTTATGTACTCACCATAATGTTCGATGTATGTAGTCCATCTCGCCTCACATTCTTACTTACCCCCCCCCCCCCCGCCTTCCCCCTCCTGGAGGGCCTAGAGGTTAGTTCTGGTTTCAGTACTCCTTTTATTATTCGTGATTATTTTCCTTCTCTATGTGTTATGTGTATGGAAGGTGAGTGATTGAGCTTGCAGCAAATAAGATCTGGGGAAAGGGAGCAGTGCAGCATGGGATACCTCTTAGCGCAGCCAATTGAAAGACTTCTAGCTAGAGTATGGCCGAGTCAGAGCCGTGGTTCGGCTCCAAACCCACGGGTAAGAATGTGAGGTAAGATGGACTACATACATCGAACGTTATGGTGAGTACATAACTTCTTGTTTTGTACCATCACTGCTTGATTTCTATATTTTGATTCTGTAGCTTTATCATTTTTTTATTTTTTGGAGCTTTTCTCCCTGGGCCTCTGCTGAAAATGGGCTCATCCTGGCTCAGTAGACCTCCTGGTAAACAAATGCAAGTAAATAAATAGAGGGAGATGTGGCTCGATTATTAACAGTTAGGATAGAAGGAGTTGAAATAAAAATGATGAAGTATAACCAGCCTACGGGAAAGTCTGCAGGAACAGATGGTATTCCTGTAGAAATTTGGAAGTTAGGAGGGAAGAAAGTGATAAAGATCTGGAAGGTTTTCTTTTGACAGTTTTTTAAAAGGAGGAGAAGCACCAACATCTTGGAAGAAAGCAGCAGTGAGTGACTGTAATACCTAAAGATGGTAAAGACACATCAGATCCAGTTTCATATAGGCCCATTTTGATTCTAAACCATGATTATAAAGAGTTTGTCTATAATGGCTAAAAGAATGTTAAATGTGTTGCAGAATTGATAGATATCAATCGATGTGGTTGTGTGGAGGGAAGGCAAACATTTGACAACATTAATAAAACATTGATGATCTAAAGGGAAGCAGAATAAGAAAATACCACTGTTATATGGTGGGTCTTGATGCAGGGAAAGCATTTGACAAGAGTAAGATAGAATTTTATGAGTAGGGCAATGGAAGCATTTGCATTTCCTGATACAATAATAAACTTAATTAGGTGGATATATGAGTGATCCGTTTTAAAAATTAAAGTGGGGGGTTCCACTGCTAAGTTCTGTTTGAACAGAGGATTGAAGCAGTGGTATCCTATTTCCCCTTTATTATCTGTGTTCTATTTAGAACCATTGGCCAAGAAAATAAGGGATTCAGAAATTCAAGGATATAACTGATATGATAATCAAGAAAAGTTGTATTTATTTGCAGATGATATTATTTTGTACCAGGAAAAACAGAAAAGGAAATTTCAGTGTTGTGAACATTCTGAGGCAGTTTCAAGTCTTTTCAATTACAAAATGAAAAGGCAATAGCTGTAAATTTTATGTACTGACACACAAATTGGTTCAGCAATACCCATGTTTATGGGGGGACATGATAAAATAAAGTACTTATGAATATGGGTTAAAATGATTGCCTTATCACAGCTAAGAATATATGGGAAGAGACTAAACAGAAGTAATACAAAAACTGAGAAACTAAAAGCTCTGTTTTATGGATATCGATAGCAAAATACACGCAGTGAAAATGTTTAGTCCCTTTAGATTTTTTACAGTCCAGGCAGATTTTTATCAACCAGAGCCAACACAGGAATGGAGAAAGGAGATTCTGTTGATAGGGATAATTGCAGTTAGGGGTACAAAGAATAGGCAAGACAGATCTGGAATTTACTGGAGAAAACTGGCAAAGGAACCAAGGTATTAGAAGCAAATAATTAGAGAGGAAAAGGTAATTGAGTAGGAAGAGGCCAAGAATGCCTTTGGACTGCAAGGCTAAAGACTGCCTTCCCTATCAAGTACAGGCAAAGAGAAAGGAATAGGGGGATCCCACATGAAAGAGCAGCACTTTTAAGAGTTTTTAGTTGAGTCTAGAACAGGTGCTGTGTCAGAGTCATAAGTAGCAAGGCGTATAAAATATTGCATGATAACTATAGGAATCAATCAGAAGAGATTAGAAAGGATTGGGAAGTGAGATTGGGCAATTCCCTGAAAAACAATGGCAGTTTATTTGTTTGGCTCCCAAATATTCAACTGAGTGTAGAAGATTTATGATTCTTGCCTGGAAGCTTTTATGTTTGCATAGGTATTTTTTCGTACTCCAAGGATTTTTTCTTCAGGTTGATTACAGATGCTGGAGGTGTGATGGGGAAGAAAGAGGTAATCATGAACATATTTGTGGGAGTGTAATGAGTTGGCAGACTTTAAAAATTCCCTGTAGACTACTCTGTCAGAAATATTGGGTGAGCAGATTGATATTACTAAGTAAATTATTTTTTTCAACTATGATACAGGATCTGAATTGTCTAGACATAGTAAGGCCTTGCTGAGTTTAATTCCGGTGGTTGCCAAAAAAGCAATTTGTAGAAAAATGGAAATCAGACTAAAAACCAACTGTGTTAGAAGTAGTGAATATAGTAACAGAAATAAAAGAATTGGAAGTGGGACCTTTACAAAAGGGTTGGAGCAAATTACATTGATAAAATGTAAAATGTGAGAACAGTATATGCAGAATAGTGTTTTGGAGGAGGAGTGAGGTTTAAGGGAAGGCAGGAATTGAATGAGCTATGTAATCTTCTCTTCTTCACAATGACTAAATAGATTGTGTGATGTATATTGTTTGCAAGTGAAGATATGTCAGCAAGGTTTGTTTTCATGTATATAAATGTATGATTGTGTTATAAGTGATAATTCAGTAAAGATGTTTTTCTTAAAAAAAAAAAAAGGACAAGGCAGTGTTAATACATTACATATGGGCAAGTAGACTGGAAATTGCAGCTCGGGTCCATGATCTGAACATGGCAATTCTTAAATTATCTCATAGTGAAAGGCCACATGTCAGCTGTCTTCCAAACATCATATGATCATCTGAAGAATGCTGTCCCTGGTTAAGAATCTCATTCTGTTGCCAGACCTTGCAGTAATGATCATGCACTGATGTTTTCTCAGCTAGGCTATGGCTGTGCCCTTTACCTTAGTCTTTTAGCTAGGGTCCTAGTACTGCTGTAAAGGGTGCAAAACTCTACAGCAGGATGATTGGGTGGGAGTTTATAGTCACACCATATCACTTCTCTACTGTGGGATTTGCATTGGTTGTCACTCAGTGATAGGTTTGTGTTTGACTCTTCATACCTTCTGGACACTGCACAGCCCTGGGTCCTGCTTGTTTAAAAGGGCATCTGGTTTCCTGTCTTACAGCTTAATTTGCCAGGTCATCAGGAAAGGAACAGCTTACAGTTATGAAGATTATTTTTTGGACTGTTTTGGCAAGTTGTCTTTTTGCCTGTTTCATTTGGCACTTGTCAAACCATACTCACTCCCACTAGAAATGACAAAGCATCCAAACGCCAATCAATCTTCGACTGGATCCTAGTATCTGACCCCACTCAGGCTCACCTATCAGGTTGTCTCCCAGACAGCCTAATTGACCATCACCCAACCTACCTAATTAGGTATAGATCACAATCTGTCAACCAACCCATCCTCAGGGAAGTTCGCAACAAAAAGAAGTTTATAGCCACTATCTTCATCCAAGAGCAACAACTAGCCCTAGACGAAGCAGTTGAACATTTCAGTACAACCTTCCTAAAAGTCCTAAACCATCATGCACCTTCCCGAACCATTAGCATAAAAACTAACTATTCCCCATGGCTCATGAAAGAGACTAAAACTAAAATGAAAGAAAGGGACAATGCCTGGACACAGTATCAAAAAAATAAAACCGTATGTCTCCGACAAAACTATCTAGAACTCCGAAACAAAACCAAAAAGCAAATCAAACTAGACAAAGCCAATTACTATAAAACATGCAAGAAAAACATGCTCATAACCTCCAAAAATTCTGGGCCACATTAAATGGCATACTCCAACCCAGGAAAAACCACCACCCCATCCCCAGTGCTACCTAACAATCTTGAAGACATTCCCACACAATTCAACAAATTCTTTACCGAAACTGTCCAGACCCTGACCAATGCCCAAAACAGTACCAGTAATCCCACACCAACAAAGACCCCTACCCTTTTCAATACTCAACCCAACATCCCCAAATTCAACCTCCACTACATGTCTACCAGGGTAATTTCTAAACTCCTCAAAGAACTATAACCAACCACACTAGCAGCAGATAGGCTACCAGCAGACTTCCTTCAGATATCAGCTGATGCCATAGCATACCCAGTCTCTATTCTCATAAATAGATCACTGCTAGAAAGCGAAGTATCCACCTTCTGGATAACCTCACATATCATTCCACTACACAAAGGGGTAAACTCCTTAGAGCTAATTATAGTCCAAATGCAATCCTATCACCTTTGTCCAAAGTATTAGAAAGAGTGGTTCACACACAACTAATGCAACACCTCAAAGATAACAACCTTCTCTCAGCTTCACAACATGGGTTTAGACCATCTCACAGCACCACCACAACCCTTCTATCATTCACAAATATACTTAACCACCACAGAAACAAGGGTCTGTTTGTATCCTCCGTATTCTTAGACTTATCAAAAGCCTTTGATATGGTTAACCACAGCATTCTTCTTAAAACTCTATCTACCATAGGCATAATCCCCTCCTCTATAGCTTGGTTTAACAGCTACCTATCAGGCCATCAGCAAACAGTTCTCTGGAAAGACCATCTGTCCCCCCCTATTGCCAGTTACCATAGGAGTCCCTCAAGGGTCTATTCTTGGTCCCTTACTGTTCTCCCTGTATACTAACCACATCACTTTATCCTCACCCTCTGTGTCAGTAGTACAATATGCAGATGACTCCACTTATTTGCACTGCCTCCACACTATATGAACTTCAATCCCTAACCCAAAACTACTTTACCCTCACAGAAACATGGTTCACCAATATCAAACTTCTTCTCAATCCTAAAAAAACTAAACGTATTCTGTTTGGCCCAGGAATATCACCACCCCTAAGTGATAGCTTCTCCGTCAAATCCAAAGACAACATTCAAATCAGCCCTACCACACAGACTAAACTGCTAGGTGTTGAAATTGACAACAGTCCCAAATTCGACACCCATATTGCTCAAACCATCAAGAAAGTTAACAAAAAACTCGGACTCCAAAGCATCAAGTAAGTTAACAAAAAACTCGGACTCCTTTATAGGAATAAACACTTTATGACTAATATCACCAAAATAACCATTGCAAGGACCCATCTCCTATCCTTCCTCTTATATGCCTCTCCCATCTTAACCAATCTCCTTCAAACCAACCTAAATAAAATGGAATCTTGTTAAAACAAAATCACCAAATTTGCTACCGAAGCCTCTTATTGGTCCCATCACTGTCTGTCACTTAAGCAGCTCAACTGGTTGGAGCTACCTCATATGCTACTACTCAATCAACTATCTACTGCACACAAACTCTAGTACTTTCCCAACATAACTCACGCACTACAGCAACTCATACAACTACACATCCCCACTAGACCCCTTAGATCCAGCAACCAGAACCTCATAACAGTCATCAAGCACAGAAATGATGCTGGCAAATCCCTTTTTGCCAGCACCTTTGCCAAAAAGTGGAACACTCTGGCAAGCCAAACAACCTCCACCACCTCCACTACTCAGTTTAAAAAACTCCTGAAAGAACATTTTCAGAATAATTGGCTATGCTCATGCCACTCACCAGGCTAACCCTTAAAAAGATAACACCTCTGTACCCCAGCTATTCACAGACAGTCTGTCTCCTGAATACTAAAAACTGCTTCTTTTTGATATTCTATACCTCAATGATTGATTATTGTATGAATTCTTAATGTATTCCACATTGTATGTGTCATCTCTTTTTGTGTATGCAATGAAGGCTCTCATGAAGTGAAATGAGTGCTCTGTATAATTACCTTGTATTCTATGTGTTTTTGGAGCTTATCTCCCCGGGCATCTGCTGAAAATGGTCCTGTGTCCAGTCGGACTTTCCCGGTTAACAAATATAAAATAAAAAAAAATTGCCCCGTGGGATTAGCTGCATTCCCAGATTTGGATGTGTAGCTCTGAGGCCTCCTTCAGCAAATCCTGTAGGATTGGACCTTTGAACAGAAAATGAAAATACATGTATGCATCACCATAGCTCTCAACTGTAGACATTTTCACAGAATGTCCAGATTTTTGTCTCATATTTTTGAATGGTTTCTCATAAAATTGTAGTTTTTTTGACAAATCACTAGCAAATCATTGAAGACTGAAGTCAGATGATTTTCAGACTTTGTCCTTCAGAAAATTCATGCCAACACAAATCCTGTTATTCTGTCAACTTTCTAAGTTTGTAAGAGCAATATTTAAAACGTGTTCCTATTTTTTGGCTTTTGTCCCCCATTATTTGTGGCTTTGTCTGGATTTCTTGCTGTAAGAGGTTGACAGGTGTGTGCATCACTGATGTTAATCAAGGCTGTCATTAGTATTATTGCTTATCTGTTGTAGTTGATTCTGCCTTTGAGTATTGCATGCATACTGTCTTTGTTACTTTGTTGTCTGGATTGTATTTATTAATTCTGCCTTCATGTATGACTATATTAATGTTTCTATTTCCTGACATGTCATAAAGCAGAATACTGAAATAATATATTTAGAAGATGCATCCTGGCTTCAACAAAAGGCACACAGTTAAAGTTTTTTTTCCTAGTAAAGAGGCCTCTGGAATGTTCAGAAACAATTATGCATAATGAGTTTGAAACACAGGGCCCCATATGCTACACATCTGCCTACCACGTCAATTGAGCATCCTGCCTTCTGCACAGTCAAAAAGGTGTCATAAATGGGTGTTGCAGTGGTTTCGCCTCACAGGTTCTTTTTTATTTTATTTTCAGCTGCAGTGCCTTCTGTGCAGAGTCTGCATGTCCCCTCCCTCTGTTTGCATGGGTTTCCCCTGGGTGCTCAAGTTTCTTCTCACATTCCAAAGACGTGTATCTGGAGCATTTCTCCTCAGACCTCCGCTGGGCTCTGTCCCAGTTGAACTATCCTGATAAACAAATGTTAAATAAAATTTTGAACTCACAGGATGCAAAGAATGTGATCTCTGCAATTCTTTCCTCTTTCAAGAGGTGTTAATTAGATGAAAAATGTACTAGGCAAAGGATGGATTCTTCAACTGCAGAGACAGAACAAAGAAAATTCCAAACACTGTCTGTTCTGAAAAAGGTTTATATTGCAGTGGAACTGATCTCATTCTGTCATTTGTGAGCCCCCTGAGACATTCTGCTCAGTCAGACTTTGGATCAGCCAGCCAGAGACTTCAGATATCCATGTTCTTGCTCCAGTAAAGCTTGTCTGCTGTTTATAAACAGATAGCAGAAGGGCCCTGCTGAAGGATTGGTGAAGCTTTCTACACTCTGGAAAAGGAACCCAAGACTGTGATATTGCATCTTGCCACCTCTGGGACTGGAAAATTCTAAAAAGCAGATCCATTCTCAGAAAGTGGAAGTGGAGTGCGCCAGACAGGGGTATTTAACCAGAATTACCTAGAAGTGAGCTAGACTTTAGCCTACAGTAGAAGCCAGCATGCAAGTGCCAGGAAGTATAACTTGTTTTGTCGCTGTCCACTAAGGGAGAGTGGACAGAGAATGCAGAACTATTTCACAATCCCCATGAAGGACCAAGAGACTTTAAGGCTGGACATTTTTGTTTGACCACTTGATATGTTGCATGTCTTACCATACTTCTAGGAACTACTGTAAGTAATTTATCTGATTTTTCTGACTTCTGTTCCTGCTCTCTTCCCACCTAAAGTGCACTGTTGTCTCTTTCAAACTTCCCTTCAATCTCATCTACTATCACCTGTGATCACTAACATTATTGTTAGAACAAACACTAAACTTGGATAAACACTTTGACTTGCACTTTTAATTATTGTCTGTATTACTTTTGTCTTTATCTGTATTTTAACTTTTGTGTTTTTAAATGTAGACTCCCAGATTTTGTATTTTTGTATTTGTAATTTAAACTGTATATTTATGCTTTTGTATACTGTATATTCCATACTGTACTTATGTTTTATTCTGTTAACTGCTTTTGGAGCTTTTCTCCCTGGGCCTCCACTGAAAATGGGCTCTGCTTTGCCCAGTGGACTTCCCCAGTCATCAAACTGGAAATAAATAAATAAATAAACTTTCATGTCTATAGCAAGTTAAGTTTTATTGCTTGAGCTTACTAGAAATGTAGTTAATAATTTATTTCTTATGTGCTAATAAATTCCCTTTTTATGCAAAATTCAGTTTGGTGAATGTTAGCTGTTTTCATTTTGGCTTGATGGTAGCCTAGAACAATTGATATGGAATGGCGAACAAATAAGTGTTGAGCCAGCTTATTCTCATTGCTTATAATGTAAAATATTGCATTCCTACCTAATGGATGCTCTTCGTGTTTCACTGTTGCACTCATCACCTTTGGGTTATCCCTGCTGTGGTAGCCCGAATACCAGAGTCAATGTTTTTCTGTGTCAGCTGCTGTCGCTTGTAGACCGACGTCAGGTCATCAGAATTATAAAGAAAGGCAGCTGACATCATTACATCAGTCTTTCTTGCCATGGAGTCCATAGCAGAAGCAGTTCACAAGTGTGCCGGTCGGTCAATACCAGAGCTCAGATTACAGCTGAAAACGTCTAAAGCTAAGTACCTTGTTGGGGATCCTTTTTTCTTGCACTAACCGATGTCCGAAAAAGTTAACAGTTGTCTTGCCTATGGAAAGCAGATCCCACACTGAGACTTTTCTTCATACTGCGTCACTTGTTTAGGCTCAGACCACGACGTCCCCCATTGTTGGTTCTGTGCCCTCTCTAACGCAAGAACCATTAATCGTAGAGCTGTTATTGTAGACAGGTATTTTTGTCTTCCTTCTTCACAAATGGAGTCCATCAGCCAACAATCTGTGGACATTCCGAAAAAACATAACGATGAAGATAGAGACAGACCACAGAAGGCTAAGCTTTCCGATGTCTCTACCACTAAGCAGGTTGTCAGTTCTCCGGAATTCAGTGAGGTGCTTTTGAAGCCCCTGATGCCCAATACGATATCTACGCAGGCCTGTACCAAGACCCTTTTGGAGTCCGGTATGCCGCAGAAATCTTCTTCATCTTCCAAGTCTTTGGTTGTCTCTGGCTCGGTTGAATCCAGAGCCGTGATGCAGGCACCGGCTTCCGAGGAGGCCTTTCTCACTACCGATTCTAGACAAAAAATGACATCTTCTCTTTCGATTACTGTTTCTCTCAGACCAATGAATTCTCTTAGGCCTAGAAGCCAGGCCACTCCTAGAAAATCTGCCTCTAACCACCATTCTACTCCTGCTCCACCAACCCACGACCAAATTATTAAGATGGCAGAGGATCTTATCTCCCTTATCAGGGGCAGTCAGGCCATAACTTCTAAAAGGAAACAACACCCTTCTCCTGAACTAATGACAGAGCAGGATTCTGAGTAATCTGATTATTCAGATTTTGAAGAGGAACAACAACCTCTGACTGCTTATGAGGATTCAGTTGCAGAGGAATCTATTCCTTCTGTCTCCCCACCAGAAGACCTTTCCTTTGGGAAACCCTTCACACCCTCAGGGAAAATTTCCACTGGGAATCTCAGGACTTCCCTCAGTCTAAGAAAAGGCTAAGAGAGTTTTAACACCTGCCCCAGCACAGACCCCCTGGCCACCCCCCCATCTTAGAAGTGGTGGATGATGTTTTCCATGAATCCAGCTTAGCCCCTGATGCCCTGCCACCTGCTCCCAGTAAACATGACTGGTATTACAGAGTACCGGATTCTCACAAATACCTGTACAGAAATCCTGCTGTGGACCCGGAGGTCATTATACAGGGACCTAAAGGAGCTAAGGCTAGTCAGAATCCTACTCCTTCTGACAAGGATGCCAGAGTTCTGGACAGACGGGGTAAAAAAGTTTACACCTCTGCAACCTTGGCTATCAAAGCACTCAACTGTCAGTTCCATATGTTAAAATATCAACAACAAACTTTGGAACTGTTAAAGCAAAAGACTTCTACCTTTCCTGACTGTTCTAATGCTAAAGAGTTATCAGATATACTGCACTCTACTTGTCAAGTAGCAAAACACTCTTTACACTGTGGATATGATGCACTAGATGCCTTTAGAAGAGTACCAGTGTCTGGATCTGTCATTAGGAGACATGCATGGTTGAAGGAACAACCTCTATCTAATCATGTCAAGTCTAAATTAATTGATGCACCCTTGGATAAAGACCGCTTGTTTGGAGAAAAAGCAGAAGAGGTGCTTAGAAAAATGGAAGACAAAGCAAAAACAATGCAAACAGTAAAAGATTTCTTTCAAACTCAACCTCCTAGAGTCAGCAGGAATTTTCTCTCTAAGCACTGGTCTTTTTCTGCACCTAGCAGACAGGGGCAAAGTAAGCCCCGCAGGGACAGACCACACAGGTCCCTGTCCCAGGGACAGCAGAGAACCAAACAGTGGACCACTTCCGCCCCAAAGGCAGGGAGTTTTAAGACATCCCTCTATGGCAAAAACTCTCAGTGACTCCCACTCTCCCCTCTGCTCTCCTTTCACCCACCAAAAGCTAGAAGGAAGGCTGTCTCTCTGCAAAGAAAATTGTCTGTCTGTTGCAAAGCTCCAATGGGTCTTAAAGACACTTTTTCAGGGATACAAATTCACTTTTAACAAACTCTCAATCAGTGAGCAGAGGCATTAAAACAAGTCCAAACTCTCATATCCCAGGGGGCAGTAGAACCTGTTCCTGCAGATCAAACAGGCAAAGGCTTTTATTCCAGGCTATTCCTTGTTCCCAGAAAGGAGGGCACTTGGTGCCCCATCCTTGATCTACCAATTCTGAAGGGAGGTCCCTGGTGGTCTCCAAATTCAAAATGCTAACTTTGCAGCAGCTGCTGCCTGTGCTGACAAAAAATGCCTGGTTAGTGACCCTAGACCTAAAAGATGCTTACCTACGCATCCCCATAAGGGAATCCTGCAGGAAATTCCTGCACTTCAGAGCAGGCTCACAACACTTTCAGTTCTCTGAGCTTCCCTTTGGCTTATTTACTGCTCCCAGAGTATTCACCAAATGTTTGGTCCTGGCCATAGCATTTTGCAGACAGAGAAATATACAGATTTGCCCTTATTTGGACAACTGTCTCATTCAGGCAGATTGCAAAGAAAAGCTGCTCCAGGATCTCCGCTTTGTCAAAATTCTCCTAACTTCCTTGGGGTTCACAATCAACGAGAAGAAATCAAAGCAAACACCCTCCAGGAGGATCATTTTCTTGGGAGCACTGCTGGACACAGCATCCCAAATGGCCTTCCTATCCCCAGTAAAGCAGAGCTTCCTGCCTCTCTACTTTACCCTGCTGGCATCCAAAAGTCAACTCATGGCAAGGAAGTTTCTGCAAGCTTTGGGGTACGTGGCATTCATAGGTTCATAGGTTGATACTAGGCTATCTGCCCTAGGGCATTTATAAGCCTAGCCAGAGTGTGTTTGGCTTTCGCCACCCTTTTAGATTAGTTGACTGTGCCTCTGTATAGTAGGTCACAGAAGGTAGCCCTTTTAAGGTTAGTTTACTGTGCCTCTGTCTAGTAGGGACACAGAAGAGATCCCAGGGGTAAACCTACGATCTCCCATCCATTCATCAAGATTTCTCTTGAAGAGGGTCATTGAGGGGCTCTGCCTAACATGGATTGGGATTTTGTTCTACAGTGAGGGGAACCTCTGGGATATGAATCTGTCTCTCCAGCATGTCCTATTTATTTCTGTGCTGAGGTTTAAGTCCCTGGAGCATGTAGCTCTAAGGGATTTGGATTTCCTGAGGTGGAGCATACCCATTAATTCTGGGTTGGACATGGCTTTATACGTCAGGCACAGATCGCCTCTGAGTAGGCGGTAAGCAACTGAGTAGAGCTGGAGTTTCTTTAGCCTAACTGCATAGGGCATCTGTTTGAGTCCCTTGATCCTCTTGGTGAGGTACTTTTGGGGTCTTTCCAGTTGCTGCAGGTGTCGGGTAAGGTACATCCCGAATGGGGCATTGTATTCAATTATGGGCCTGATGAGTGATGAGTAGAGGGGCACAATGACCTCTCTTGATCTAGATGTGAACCCTTTCGTGATAAGGTGGGCTATATAGAAGGTCGTTCTAACCACTTTGGTAACGTGATTGTCAAAGGAGAGATTGCTATTTACTTGGGTCCCCAAATCCCTAATTACTTCTTCCGTACTTAATGGATTACCACCTATGTGGTAATTTGTGGGCACTTTGTTTTTCCCAAAGGGGATGACTATGCACTTTTTGGCATTTAGCTTTAGGCCATGGCTCTGGCACCAGTTATCCTTCTCTGTGAGACTCTTTTGGAGGATGCTTGTGTCAGTCGGTGACTCGATTATGGCACCCAGTTTTCAGTCATCTGCGAACTTGGTCAGCCATAGTCCTCCCATGTTAGCCTGTACCTCAGAGAAATATATACCGAACAGGAGAGGTCCCAGGACTGAGCCTTGTGGGATGCCACTTGTAACTGGTTTAGAGTCTGACATGGCACCTGCAATTCTGACCATGTGGGTTCTATCCCTGAGCCAGTTTGCAACCAATCTTGTGACATAGGGGTTGATATTTAAGCTGGTGAGCTTATTTATGATGCCCGAGTGAGGTATTGTGTCGAAAGCTTTTGCGAGGTCCAGGTAGGCTGTGTGGACTACCTTCCCTTTATCTGTGGCCTTGATGACTGTTTCAAAGAAGTCGACCAGGTTCAAGAGGCAAGATCTGCCCTTAACAAAGCCGAATTGGGTAAGATCCAGTGTTTGGAGGTTGGCAATGTCTTTGTTTATGAGTTCCATGATGATACACTCCATAGCTTTGCAGACCAGGCTAGTCAGGCTTATAGGGCGATAGTTTCCGGGGTCTGTTGTTGCACCACCTTTGTGGAGTGGGACCACTGTTGCTGTACTCCATTCCTTGAGTACATATCCTGTAGTAAGGCTGAGATTGAACAGTGACTTTATGTGAGGGTTCAGTTCTTCTTGGAGCTCGTGTAAGACGCAGCCGTCCGGTCCCATTGATGCTGTGTTTTTTGCTTTGGCGAGGGCAGCTCTCACCTGTGCATCTGTGATGTCAGAGAGGCTACACTCTGTTGGGATAGACATTTGCTGTTTTGGGGGGGGGGAGTTTGCACTGAACCTGTCTGCCAGGATGTTGGCAATGTCTGTGGGTTCAGTGTATTTTTTGTCATTTTGCACTAACTCAGAGCATATCTGGGAGTTGCTACCCAGGTTCCTGACATAACTAAATAAGGCCTTGTGATTATCTTTAGCGTCTTGTGCAATTTTTCTTTCGAAGCTGGCCTTAGATGATTTTATGAGGGATCGTAGTTTCTTGCTAGTACTGATCAGAGATGCCTTCCCTTTTTGGGATTTTGCTCTATCATGTAGTAGCTTCCTCCTTTTGTTGTATAGCTTATTTATGGCTGGAGTCCACCAGACAGGTCTCCTGCCTTTGGAGGAGTGAGTCTTGGTTTTATTTGGGATAGCACGATCCATGCATTCCTGTAGGTATCCATAGAATGCATTTGTAAAGGATTCTGCGGTCTGGGCCGTATTTTCCACTGGCCCGGGGGCTTTGAAGGATTCCACCTCGGTTTTGAGAAGTGTGAAGTTTGCTTTTGAGAAGTTCTTCACTGTGGTTTCCTTGGCTATGGGTGGGGACGGGATATGGATGTCCAGTGAGATTAATTTATGGTCAGATCTTACCAATGAGGGGTATACATGTTGGTGATGATCAGGTCCAATATGTTTTCCCCTCTTGTGGGAGTGGTGACCAGTTGTTCCATAGCATTTGAGGTTTTAAATTCTAGGAACCATTGGGCGAGGGTGTTGGGGCTTGAGTAATGCTCCCAGTCTATGTTTAAGTAGTTGAAGTCACCCAATATAATGGTGTTTGGAGAGACCTTCATATTTTCCAGTGTTCTCAGGAAAGCCGAATGGGGTTCCTGAGTTTGGGAGGGTGGTCTGTAGCAGGCTACAAACTGAAAGGCAGTTTTGCCCACTGTTAGTTGCACATGGATGGTCTCCAATGCTTTGTGCAATGCCACTAACCTGGAGGTGTGGGTATCATTGATGAATATGGATACTCCCCCTCCTTTTGTGGTTTGGTCCGAGTTTTGGGGCCGAAAAGCATGGTATGAGTTATAACCTGGTAGTGCTGGGGTGCTCTCGGGAGCCTTGAACCAGGTTTCTGTTACTGCACAGATATCGATATTCTCCATACTGAGGAGAGCCTCGAGTGTGTGCATCTTGAGGGTTAGACTTCTGGCAGTGAGCAGCATTACCCTTAGTTTCTTTTTCCTTGTGCTGTCTATGGAGGTGGGTTTGTCTTTTGAGCCTTGCCTAGAAAAGGCACTATGGGGGTGGCAAGAGCCTTAGCCAGTATTCAAAAGCCCAGGGGTGACAGGTGCAAGCCATCCCTAGCAAAGCAACGTGGCTTGCTGAGCATGTCATCCCAGGCTGACAGACACTGGATCCCCTTTGAATGACACCAATACTTTAGCCAATTGTTAAAATTGATCATTTTGTCTTTATACTGTGGCATCATTCTTGGTGAGGGTAAGATGCTACTCAAGGTCAGGGTCATACCGGCCTGGGCTACATGATCAGAGAGCTCCTCTATGTCTCTTTTCATATAGTCCAGGGAGGTACGTCTCAGGTCATTCACACCAGCATGGACAATGATGGAGTCATATTTGTACTTGCTTTGAAGTGACCTGAGTGCTTGTGTTATGTGGCGGATCCTGGCACCCGACAGGCAGCTTACAGTGACCTTCTTGTTCAGCCTGGTGAGTGGGACGTCAGTGTGTCTGACAATAGAGTCACCTATTACAAGTGTATTAGGTGTGTTGTTTAGCCTTAAGGGCTGTGACTGTGTGGCACACTGACTTTGTGAGCTATGTGATACGTGGGTGTTGTTGTAGGGTAGAGGTTGCTTGGATGTCTGCTTTGGAGGTCTCTGCTGTTTGAGCAGATTTTTATTTAGAGCCTCCGAGTATGTTTTTGTGTGTTTAGGTGTTTGGTTTGCTGTTGCGATAGGTTTATGTGAGACTGGGTTTGTGGTGTGTGTGGTTACCTTCTCCTCCTGACTGACTGTAGCAGTACTGGGTTGAGAGAGCTCAGCCTCCAGTTTGGCTATATAGTTGCATCTCTCACATATATTTGAGCTTGTTGGGAGGAGGAGAGGGTGGTCTGTGTACATAAGGCAGTTGTAACATTGCCTCAAGATTCCCAGATTCACCAGCTGGACTGGAGAGTAAACCCAAAACTGACTTTTGGACATGCCAGAATGGTATAAGGAACTACTTTTTGACTGATCAAAAAGGACCAATAGGGAGCCAAGTACTTAAAGGGGTTTAAGAGGGTGTAGTGCTTTAGTTTATTAGTGCTTACTTATAAGATTACTTATACGAGCAACTACAGGGCTTTAGAATGAAAATAAAGTGCTTACTTTGAGATTTAGAACAGTTCTAAGGGAAAAAGTGAAGAGCAGACTTTGTGGAGCCGGGAATAGTTTAAACCTGTTTAAGGGGTGCTGCCCGATGCTGCGCTATGTGCAAAATCGCGCAAATGCAGGTTTTAAAGCAGGGAAACTGAAAGAGATAGGAATTGACCCAAAACGGCCAATAAGCTACTAGTTTCAGGGCTGAGACCACTCCTCCAGGGACAGATAGGCTGCTCAAAGCTCCCCACTCTCACTGGTGAACAGAGAAGCTTCCTCCTATCCAAGTAAGGATATGGGTAACACAGGAAACTATACCACAGTCCAGAATTCAGCAAAACCTGAAATCTGGACTAATCTAGTTCAGCAAAGGCGGGAAAAGAGAATATTTTTTTTTTTCAGGAAACAGCAGAAAAACACACAGAAAACATTGTAAATGCTATAAACAGGCTAGCGACTTTAGTGTGTAGCCTACAATAGTTATACAATACAAAAAGACTTAAACCGATATAAAACAAATGCAAAAACTGTAAAAAGCAAAAGGCAAATGCAATTTAAACTTTAGCACAGATCAGTTAGAAATTTGCTTTTTAGGCGGGAAAAGGCAGTCGGAGCAAAAAAACAGAGAAAAAATACTTAAATCTGGAAAAGTCTCTCTTGGGTCTCTCTATTGCCTGTATCACTCTGCTGGACACCACGAGGAGCTGTGCGGAGTTGTGTACTGGTGCAAAACCGCGCAAATGCGGATTTTAAAGCAGGGAAACTGAAAGAGATAGGAATTGACCCAAAACGGCCAATAAGCTACTAGTTTCAGGGCTAAGACCACTCCTCCAGGGACAGATAGGTTGCTCAAAGCTCCCCACTCTCACTGGTGAACAGAGAAGCTTCCTCCTATCCAAGTAAGGACTGGGGCAACACAGGAAACTATACCACAGTCCGGAATTCAGCAAAACCTGAAATCTGGACTAATCTAGTTCAGCAAAGGCGGGAAAAGAGAATTTTTTTTTTGTTTTTTTCAGGAAGCAGCAGAAAAATACACAGAAAACACTGTAAATGCTATAAACAGGCTAGCGCACTTTAGTGTGTAGCCTACAACAGTTATACAATACAAAAACGACTTAAATTGATATAAAACAAGTGCAAAAACTGTAAAAAGCAGAAGGCAAATGCAATTTAAACTTTTTAAGCACAGATCAGTTAGAAATTCGTTTTTTAGGTGGGAAAAGGCAGTCGGAGCAAAAAAAAAGAGAAAAAAATACTTAAATCTGGAAAAGTCTCTCTTGGGTCTCTCTGTTGCCTGTATCACTCTGCAGGACACCACAAGTAGCTTTGCGGAGTTGTATACTGGTGTAAAACCGCGCAAATGCAGGTTTTAAAGCAGGGAAACTGAAAGAGATGGGAATTGACCCAAGACGGCCAATATGCTACTAGTTTCAGGGCTGAGACCACTCCTCCAGGGACAGATTGGCTGCTCAAAGCTCCCCACTCTCACTGTGAACAAAGAAGCTTCTGCTATCCAAGTAAGGATATGGGCAACACAGGAAACTATACCACAGTCCGGAATTCAGCAAAACCTGAAATCTGGACTTATCTAGTTCAGCAAAGGCCGGAAAAGAGAATATTTTTTTTTTTCAGGAAACAGCAGAAAAACACACAGAAAACACTGTAAATGCTATAAACAAGCTAGCACTTTAGTGTGCAGCCTACAACAATATACAATACAAAATGACTTAAATTGATATAAAACAAATGCAAAACTGTAAAAGCAGAAGGCAAATGCAATTTAAACTTTTAAAGCACAGATCAGTTAGAAATTAAACTTTTAGGGGAAAAGGCAGTCGGAGCAAAAACAGAGAAAAAATACTTAAATCTGGAAAAGTCTCTCTTGGGTCTCTCTGTAGCCTGTATCACTCTGCAGGACACCATGAGGAGCTGTGTGGAGTTGTATACTGGCACAAAACCATGCAAATGCGGGTTTTAAAGCAGGGAAACTGAAAGAGATAGGAATTGACCCAAAATGGCCAATAAGTTACTAGTTTCAGAGCTGACACCACTCCTCCAGGGACATATAGGCTGCTCAAAGCTCCCCACTACCTTCTAATTCCTCTGGCCAGGCTTTACATGAGGAGGCTTCAATGGTATCTAAAGAACTTTTGGTGTCAACCCTCACATCCTCTAGAGACCTCTCTCCCTCTGATCCCCTGTATAAGGGCTAGGTTTCTCTGGTGGGAAGGGGCCTGTGCCAAGAACAAGGGATGTCCTTCATGGATGCATCTGCAGTCATAACAAGTGGGTTGTCCTGTCGTCAGGCAGCCCTGCAGTCGGCCGGATTCCAAAGTCCGGGTCCGGCTTCGGCTGATGTCGCACTCCACCCGTATCTCTGTTGGTCTTCGGGTATAAAAGCATCAGCCGACGCCATTTTCCTCAGTCTTTCTTGCCGCGTGGCGCCCGAAGCAGAAGCTGTTCGCAAGTGCCGGTCGGACGGATCCAGAGATTACTTCTGCAGAATACTACCAAGACTTCTAAAGCTAAGTACCCGTTGGGGACTCTTTCTTGCCTCAGCCGATGTCAGAAAGTTAACAATTGTTTAACCTGTGGGAAACAAATACCTCATAAAGATTTCCACTCTTACTGTCTGCCTTGTTTAGGCCCAGCCCACGACGTAGCAGCCTGTTCGGCCTGTGCCTCTTTCAACCGGCACGCTTAGGCCGGTCGGAGTTTGCAGAACAGTTTTTCGGTACTGATTTTGCATACATTATGCCGGCGGATCCTCCGACTACCCAATCTACCAAAAAACGCAAAGATAAAGACCGACACTCGCGGTCCGCAGTTTCGGCCGAAACCACGGTAAACAAACGCGAGTGTCTCGGTTTCGCCGAAACCGAAAACTGATCAAAGTACAGCTGAACCTGTTCTACAACTGAGGCCCCTGCTACAACTCTTGAATCGACCTCAGAAATTTTACCCACTACGGTGGTTGACTTATCAGACACCATCCCTTGGATGTCTCTACCCCAGCACGTGGTGCTGCTAGGCCTCCAGCAGCCATGTCCATTAAGGCCTTCGCCAGGGCCAAAGCAGCCAAGACTACTAAATCAGTGCCTGTTAAACCCCCACATCCAGGCCCTCTTCTAGTTCTCAAATGCTTTCTTTGGCAGAAGATTTAATTTCTTTAATTAGAGGATCTCAATTCACCCAGACAGGGCCTCTCAGCCCCAGAGAAGAGACCTAGGCAGAGCCCCTGAGCCAGTGTCTTCTGATGATTCTGCTGATGAATCAGACATAACTGACCAGCCAGAGGCTCCCTTCTCCAATTTTGAAGATTCTGATGCTGAAGAATCCATTTCAGCTGTTCCCCACCAGAAGAATTCTCCTTTGGGGAAACCTTGCATGCCATGCGAGAACAGTTCCAATGGCAGCAACAGGATTTTTCAGACTCCAGAAAAGACTTAGGACCTTTCTGCACCTCCCACAGCACAGGCCCTTAGCTATACCTCCTGTTCTCTCTGTGGTGGATGATGCTTTCAATGATGTTTGCTCCGCTCCAGATTCTTTACCCCAGCCCCTGCCAAACCAGACAGATTTTACAGGGTGCCAGATACTCATCACCACCTTTACAAGGCCCCACTTGCAGACCCAGAAACTATATCCCAGGGTCCCAAGGCAGTAGCCGACCACAGCTAAAACCCTATTCCTTCTGAAAGGGAAGCAAGGTCATTAGACAGATGGGGTAAAAGGTCTACACTTCAGCTACTCTCTCAGCTAGAGCTTTAAACTGTCAGTTTCACATGATACAATACCAAGAGTTTATGCTTGATCAGTTAACTAAAAACTAACCACTGATGAATCTCTTGATAAGAAATATGTATTAGAGATGGTAAATAACATACAACAGGTTAGCAACCATTCCTTAAAATGTGGCTATGATGCACTGGAGGCTTCATTTAGATCAGCCATGACAGGCACAGTGATAAGAAGGCATGCATGGCTAAAGGAACAAGCTTTACGGATCATGTTAAAGCTAAGTTGCTAGATGCTCCTATGGACAAGACAAGTTTGTTTGGTACACCTGCCCAGCAGGTTATGAAGAAAATGGAAGAAAAGGCAAAATCTGTTCAAACTGTTAAAGATTTCTTGCAGGTTCAACCCCAAGGTTTAGCAGGAACTGGCCTGCCAAAATTGGTCCTTTCCTGACTCACAAAATTTCAAAGGGGCAGGAATAGACGTTCCAGAGGCAGAAACCAATCCAGAGGAGGTGCCTACAGAGGACGACAGTGGCAAGGTAACAACAGAGGCACAGACACAGCCACTGCCACTACTTCAGCACAACCACAGTGACTTAATCCTAACTCCGCCTACCAGGAACAAATAGCAGCTCCTCTAGGCGGAAAGTTAACCTTATTTTCAAAGAACTGGCACTACATAACAAAAGACAAGTGGATTTTACAAACCATAGATCAAGGTTACCGGTTTCACTTCCACACTTTACCAGTCAAAAGAGGAATGCCAAATCTACCTCCAAATCAAAAAACAGAGGCTCTACACCAGATAATGGAGTTAGCAAACATGAGAGCTGTGGAAAGAGTGCCAACAGCAGAACAAGGAAAGGGGTTCTATTCAAAGCCAGGGTGACAGGTGCAAGCCATCCCTAGTGAAGCAACGTGGCTTGCTGAGCATGTCATCCCAGGCTGACAGACACTGGATCCCCTTTGAATGACACCAATACTTTAGCCAATTGTTAAAATTGATCATTTTGTCTTTATACTGTGGCATCATTCTTGGTGAGGGTAAGATGCTACTCAAGGTCAGGGTCATACCGGCCTGGGCTACATGATCAGAGAGCTCCTCTATGTCTCTTTTCATATAGTCCAGGGAGGTTACGTCTCAGGTCATTCACACCAGCATGGACAATGACGGAGTCATATTTGTACTTGCTTTGAAGTGAGCTGAGTGCTTGTGTTATGTGGCAGATCCTGGCACCCGACAGGCAGCTTACAGTGACCTTCTTGTTCAGCCTTTTAAAGCAGGGAAACTGAAAGAGATAGGAATTGACCCAAAACGGCCAATAAGCTACTAGTTTCAGGGCTGAGACCACTCCTCCAGGGACAGATAGGCTGCTCAAAGCTCCCCACTCTCACTGGTGAACAGAAAAGCTTCCTCCTATCCAAGTAAGGATATGGGTAACACAGGAAACTATACCACAGTCCGGAATTTAGCAAAGCCTGAAATCTGGACTAATCTAGTTCAGCAAAGGCGGAAAAAGAGAATTTTTTTAGTTTTTTTCAGAAACAGCAGAAAAACACACATAAAACACTGTAAATGCTATAAACAGGCTAGCACACTTTAGTGTGTAGCCTACAACAGTTATACAATACAAAAACGACTTAAATTGATATAAAACAAGTGCAAAAACTGCAAAAAGCAGAAGGCAAATGCAATTTAAACTTTTTAAGCACAGATCCGTTAGAAATTCGTTTTTTAGATGGGAAAAGGCAGTCGGAGCAAAAAAAAAGAGAAAAAAATACTTAAATCTGGAAAAGTCTCTCTTGGGTCTCTCTGTTGCCTGTATCACTCTGCAGGACACCACGAGTAGCTTTGCGGAGTTGTATACTGGTGTAAAACCGCGCAAATGCAGGTTTTAAAGCAGGGAAACTGAAAGAGATGGGAATTGACACAAGACGGCCAATAAGCTACTAGTTTCAGGGCTGAGACCACTCCTCCAGGGACAGATTGGCTGCTCAAAGCTCCCCACTCTCACTGGTGAACAGAGAAGCTTCCTCCTATCCAAGTAAGGACATGGGCAACACAGGAAACTATACCACAGTCCGGAATTCAGCAAAACCTGAAATCTGGACTAATCTAGTTCAACAAAGGCAGAAAAGAGAATATTTTTTTGTTTTTTTCAGGAAACAGCAGAAAAACACACAGAAAACACTGTAAATGCTATAAACAGGCTAGTGCACTTTAGTGTGCAGCCTACAACAGTTATACAATACAAAAATGACTTAAATTGATATAAAACAAATGCAAAAACTGTAAAAAGCAGAAGGCAAATGCAATTTAAACTTTTTAAAGCACAGATCAGTTAGAAATTCGCTTTTTAGGCGGGAAAAGGCAGTCGGAGCAAAAAACAGAGAAAAAAATACTTAAATCTGGAAAAGTCTCTCGTGGGTCTCTCTGTTGCCTGTATCACTCTGCAGGACACCACGAGGAGCTGTGTGGAGTTGTATACTGGCACAAAACCACGCAAATGCGGGTTTTAAAGCAGGGAAACTGAAAGAGATAGGAATTGACCCAAAATGGCCAATAAGTTACTAGTTTCAGAGCTGACACCACTCCTCCAGGGACATATAGGCCGCTCAAAGCTCCCCACTACCTTCTAATTCCTCTGGCCAGGCTTTACATGAGGAGGCTTCAATGGTATCTAAAGAACTTTTGGTGTCAACCCTCACATCCTCTAGAGACCTCTCTCCCTCTGATCCCCTGTATAAGGGCTAGGTTTCTCTGGTGGGAAGGGGCCTGTGCCAAGAACAAGGGTCTCCCCTTCATCCTCTGCCCTACCGGGCAGACTATCACCACCGATGCCTCAGACATTGCTTGAGGTGCTCACCTAGCAGGCAGGTGCACCCAAGGTCTTTTGGATGCCCAGCACCTTCCCTTACATATCAACCAGAAGGAAATGATTGCAGTATAAAAGGCTCTGACATTCTTCCGGCCCCATCTCAGGCCAGGGGTTCTCCTTATCAAAACAGACAACACCACAGTAATGTAGTACATCAACAAACAGGGAGGGACCCAAACTCACCCTCTGTGCAGGCTAGCCATGAACCTCTGGCTGACTGCCTCCATGGGATTACACCTAATAGCCCAATACCTACCAGAGATCAACAACACCCTGGCAGACCACTTAAGTAGAAACTTACTGGACCCCCATGAATGGCAGCTCCACAGAAAGATCTTTTTGCAAGTCACTCAGGAGTGGGGAAATATGGAGGTGGATCTCTTTTTACTTCGTACCTCAACCACCAGCTAAAGAAATTCTGTACCAGGGAGTATCACCACCTAGCATGGAAGGTGGATGCCTTGACCTTCCCCTGGAATTCCCTCTTCGTGTACGCATTCCCTCATCTGCCTCTTATACCCAAGGTACTGATCAAGATAAGGGAGGAGGGACCGAAGGCCATCCTCATTGCTCCAGATTGGCCCAGATAGCATTGGTACCCCTTGCTGCACAGCCTGACATCATAGCCTCCCAGGCAGCTTCCACTGATCCCAGACCTCTTGACTCAAGTTGGGGGGGGGTTGCTGCACCCAGGCTTACAGACTCTCAAACTATCAGCATGGCTAATACTCTAAAGCAAGCAAGGGGCACCTGTTAAGCAGACAGGTCCTGGACATTATCACAGAGGCCAGAAGGCCCAGCACCAGAAAATCTTACGCAGGGAAATTGAAAAGATTCTGCTCCTGGAGCCAGTCCAGAGGGGCCACTTCCTCACAACCTTCTGTCCCTCTTATCCTGGACTATCTAGCGGAGTTACTCAGTAGTTTCCTCTCCTTCTCTTCTGTTAAAATCCACGCCTCAGCCATTTCAGCTCATTTTGATACAGACCAGCCCCTCTTCTCTCACATACTTTGATTAAACAATTCCTCAGAGGGGCTTCTAATATCAGACCTCCCAGAAGGCCACCCACACCAGTCTGGGACCTGAATTATGTTTTGGAAAAACTAACCTTACCACCCTTCGAACCTGCTGCTTCAGCAGAACTGAAATATCTCTCCTAGAAGACTGCTTTCTTACTAGCCATCACCTCAGCCAGAAGGGTTTCAGAACTTCAGGCACAGATGGCCATTGAGCCCTTCATAATTTTTCATGCAGACAAGGTCTTCCTTAGGACTAACCCCTCCTTTATGCCCAGTGTGGTATCTAATGTGACTGTCAGCCAGGTCATTCATCTGCCCACCTTCGTCCCTAAGCCTGAAAACAAGGGAAAAAGAATTCTACACTCACTAGATGTGCACAGACAGCTCAGATATTACACTGGACTGTACTAAACCCTTCAGGAAAATGGACCAACTTCTTGTCAGCTTTGCCCCAGGGGTAGAGGGGAAGCCTATTTCCAAGCAAACCATTTCCAAATGGATATCACTCTGTATCCATTTCTGCTACAGATTACACGGGAAACCACCCCTAAGTCGATTCATACCCATTCCTCTAGGGCAGCCTCCACTTCACAGCATTCCTCAGAGGAGTTCCCACCAGGGACATCTTAGAGGCTGCCACCTGAACCTCGGTCCATACCTTTACAAAGCATTACCACCTTCCTCTTTTCTCTAAGGCTAGGGCAGAGTTTACCTCTGCAGGTCTACAGGGCTTGCTTACCCATGCCTAGGTCTCTATCTAATCTTCCACCCCTCTCCTTAGCTTTGGGAATCCTTCCACAGGTGATGACTGCAACAGTGAAACACGAAGAACATAGTACAGTTGCGTACACTTACCATAAATGTAGATGTTCGAGTGTATTCACTGTTATAGTCCTGGTTTCCCTCCCTCCTTCCCCCTTATAGCCTCTTTCCTTAGGGAGATATAAGCTTCTTAGGGTGATTTTTAACCACTAGGACCACTTTGCCATATTTCCTTGGGCTTCTGACTGGTTAGGGCAAGAAAAACTGATGTAATGATGTCAGCTGCCTTGCTGTATAGCACTGACGACCTGATGTCAGTCTACAAGTGACAGCAGCTGACGCAGAAAAACATTGAGTCTGGTATTTGGGCCTGCCGAGGCTACCACAGCAGGTATAACCCACAGGTGATGACTGCAACAGTGAATACAATTGAACATCTACATTTATGGTAAGTGTACACAACTGTACTTTCTGATAGTCCCAGAATTACAATCTTTTTAGGAGACTGTCTTACACAGAGAGCTACTTTTGGTTTAATAGTGTGTTTTAGTAATTTATCTTCATTTTGCCATATTTATTTTTAGTCTGCCTGTGTAAGTTAATGTAAAATTTCCTTCATTTGATGTTGTATAGTGCTAAGATTCATGTTAGATAAAATAAGTAAACTACTTAGTACTACTCATTTCTTTTGCATGCAGTGACCTGTCTTGGATACTGTGTATATGGCATATCCTTATTGCATAATGATTGTTCATTTCTTCATATGAGTGGCCAGTTGTAGAGGGTTTCAGTTTTTTTTTTCCTTTCTGCTAGGTGTAAAAAATTATAATCTTTGGTTTTGCTAAGAAGTTTCTGATTTGGTTATGTTTCTTATGGTCTTTCATCCCCTGTGTCTTGGGTAGTGCTGAAGGTATGTAATTCAGCTTCCTGTTAGATAGCAGTATCTACAGCACAGATTTATTTTATGTGGTGCTTTCTGTTATACTGATGTACCTTCTGCCACTACTGGAGTATGGTTTCTTAATAGTTAACTTGTATGTTGAAAAAAGGTATTTGCTTATTAGTTCACTGCCCAAGAAACCTACAGAATCTGTAGCATATCTTGTCTCCCAGGTCCCTGATTGTTCCATAACTTAGTTAGAGGCTAACATTTCTAGTATAGTTCCTTAGCACATATTTTGCTCGGGTCTATATTAGAACATCGAATGTTCTAAATAGCGAACGCTCACATGAGCGAAAATGCAGGACCTCGGTTTTTTTTTTAATGGCATTACAGTGGAGATCGGAATATTTGCCCTTTCCTCACTGTAGTGCGATCTATGAGTTAGAATATATATTTAGCGGGGGGGGGGCAGCCCCCCACAATCACGTTTTTTAGGTCCTGCACTTTCACTCATGTGAGCGTTTGCTGTTTAGAAATTTGGTGTTTTAATATAGACTCATTTTGCTCCAGCTTCTAGCTGTTTACTTTTCTGCTTTGCATGATGTTGCAGGTTGTTGATCTGGTGATTCAGGTAGTTTTTGGAACAATAATGATCCTAATTATTTATAAAATCTTGTTTTCCACATTTACTATTACATTTGTCATATGTATTTGGTCTTCCTGCTGGTGATGGCTCATGTATCCAGGTCTTCTGTGAGGTATTTTTGATCATAGTAATGTTTTTTCTAAGGGAAGTTTTCCAGGGAATTTTATCTGGAAGCTGAGTCTTGTAGGTTCCTGCAGCTGGAGCTCTGTAATATTAGATGTGAACATTGTAGGTAGCTATCCAGAGATCCGACTGTGAAAAGCAATTTACCCAACTTCTCTGCTTCATTGGCTTTTTTTCAGTTTCCATTTGGTCAAAAACAGGAGAAGAAGGAGGAAGCAGTACATTACAGAATGGGCTGAGAGTGTAGGTGCCTAAGAAAAATTCTGTGCTCTGAACATTCTTAATGCCAGTAGCACAAGTCTTACAGGCTCCTGCAGCTTAGAGCTGTACCCACAAAGCCAGCATTATAGTACGTATCCAGTATTCGGGATCATGGGTGTGTGCGCATTTGTATATGTATAATTGGTGTATACATGCATGTACATTTTGTATACATAAATAATGTGTTTACACATGTTGTGCACGTGTATGTGTGTGTGTTATTTATTTAGCTGCCTCCCTTATTACTTTGCATTTTAGCTTGTATGGGGAAATTTGAAGCAAAGGACATTGAAAAGGAAAGCATTTACCTTGAAGCCATAAATTAGCTTAAATGTATTGATCATGTCTAATCAAGTTTGTCTAGGCATCTGTCTGTCTAGTCCAATGCAACTTTTAAAGTCACTAGTTTTAAAGTAAAACTACACTGATCTGTGTTTCAGACTCCTGGTGATGCAAAGAGAACCAACTCTCCAGATACCATATCACAAAATTGTCCTTCAGAAGCATCCCTGCAGATGGCTGAAAATAGCATCTATTTTTCAAGAGACCAAGGTAAGTTAAAAAATATTTTGATTTCCTTTTCTTCTGTAAGTCAGTAGGCAAGCAGAGTAGGCATGCTGAGCCTTTATGTACTGGAAAAAGATGTGTGTTAAAGCAAAGATTTCCCATTACTATTGCCTGAACAGTACCCTGCCTACAGGGACTTTAGATCATAGGAAGTTACTAAGCTATTGACCCTGAGGCCTTTACAAGCCCAGACAAGAATTTAATTTATTAAGACCCAAATGTGATAAAATGTAAGTGTGGCATTCATTTTAAAATCATTCTTATAAGAGTTGCGTTTAAAGTTAGCCGATCACTGAGCAATATAAATTGAATTGGGGCTTCTTCAGAACCATCACAGCTATTGTTTTCTTGGATAGGAAGGACGGGCATATTTAAGATTTTATCTACTGATTGCCTAGAGTTACTTTTGAAGGACCATATCCATGTATCTAAATTTTATTGAAGAGAAGTTGGACACATCAGTTTTGTGGCACTAAGTCTCACTTACAACCTGAGCAGATGTGGCACTGTGGCACAGAATAACAAAGCGTGCTGTTTCGTGTTGCTGATTTGTGTTCACTTGTGAATCCATGATGTAAGGGAACAGTATCAATGGGGAAAAAATATGAGTATATATTTTGATGTCCCTCCGTGAGGCTAGAGTAACCTCTGGAAGCGATGGGCATGTTCAAGTGCAGTTCTGTAGGGTACTAACATAACAGTAGGTCTTTGAAGGCAGAGCGTTGTAACTGCAAATCTTAACATCTGGATTTGCCCATTTTCTGTATCTCATTTTGCAGCTGGAGTTTTCTCAGCAGTGCCTATTTTTCCTGCAAGGAACCATCCTAGGTCTTGCACCATGAAAGGTATTGACATATATCTGGCACAAAACTCCCTTATAGATTCCAGCTGTTCTTCACTGTCTTCAGTTCTGCATGCTAGCATGTCCTTCACGGAAATGCATTTGTTGTATGCAAAGTCCAATGCTTATCAGCACTTATATGAGTAAGTATCATAAAACATTTTTTTTCAAACAATTTTGTAGCACATCTCAGTAATAAAGTTGCAGCTATCCAAATATGAAAAAATGTGTCATAATGTAGAATGGTGTTTTGGCAAAATCATAAACTGACAATTACCACATTATAAACTAATAACAGTGTGTACTTTCTCCATGGGGGAAGGTGAGGTGAAAGCTTTTACTGCTAACAGCGATCTGTCCTGCCTATCTGCTGTTGTTATAAAAAAACCTTGCACATCTGTGAAAAAACATAATGTCTTTAGGCAGGGTCACCCTAAAAGTGTATCATAACATTAGGACAAATTCACAAGCTCCCAGGTAGTGCAAATATATGGTGGGAGGTTGAAAGTCACAGTACTACAGTACTAGCTCTGTTACAGTATTGGGATCTTATGATTTTTCTGAAGACAAAATGCTACTAATTAGTTTTTGACAAAGCCATGTCTAGTTTATAAGAAAGTTAGCATTAGTAGGTGGCACTGTAGTAGAATAGATAACATCAGGGTACCTTGAAGAGGCAGATTTTATCAAATTAAAAGGTAATAGAATGGGATAGACATGTCCAGTTTGGTAAATCACAGATGTACCTTATTCTGCCTTGATTAAAGAAAATAATGAGCTCTGTTCACTTATGTAATAATCACTATGAAACCCAATCATGAAGGTGAAGAGCTTTGCTGTGGTACCTTATAAGTAACACTGACATAAAGTCATTAATTATAGTCTTTAGAGGCATGTGGATCTAAAACAGTACTCAGCAGTGGGTTTGCTCATGAAGGGTTGAAAGGCTGATACGTCAGTACCTTTGACGCTTCTAATAAAAGGTTGTTAGCAAGAAATACCGTGGCGACCCCTAACAGGAACAGCCGAAAGAGGATGATGATGATCCTCTGTAACAACTGGGTAATAAAGAGGGGTTTTGCTGCTGTGATGTGAAAAATCTGATCCTAAAATGAGGAGAGGTTGACTTTGTTAGCTGTAATATGGAGTAGTTGTATCTGGTTTATTGAACTGAAGTAGATAACAAAAAGTAGAGTAAGCACCAAGTAACAAGGTAGCTTTGTCACTTGCAGCAAGTAACAAGATAGCTTTGGCACTCGCAGCAAGTAACAAGATAGGTTTGGCAGTCGCAGCAAGTACCAAGGTAGCTTTAGCAGTACCTTTGGCACTCGCAGGAAGTATCAAGATAGTATTGGCACTCAAAGCAAGTAATAAGGTAGCTTTGGCACTCACACTGTGTAACAGGGTAGCTTTGTCACTCACATCATGTAACAGGGTAGCTTTGGCACTCGCACCATGTAACAATGTAGCTTTGTCACTTGTACCATTTGACAAGGTAGCTTTGTCACTCACACCATGTAACATGGTAGCTTTGGCACTTGTACCATGTAACAAGGTAGCTTTGGCACTCGCACATGTAACAAGGTAGCTTTGGCACTCAAACTCTTCCATGTAACAATCGTTTTATATTTTGTAAATAAAACTTATTTCTTAACAGTTTGCTGATGCTAGAGTGTTGTGTGAAATTAGAAGAAGAAAGCTGCACTGTGAATGGCTAGACCTGAAACTAGGTGTTTCTGAATAATGTAGCATGTTAACAAGTTAATAGAATCATGCAGATCATGAAGCTAGAGTTGTTTGAACTTCAGGTGATGTTTCTGGAGCAGGAGTTGTTTTGAATATTACTTATGATGGTGCCAATTATTTATACATTTGTTAAATGGGTAGATGTGCTGGCTTCCCATTTCAGGCATGGTCCCAGGCCAAAAAGCAAAAATAAGACAGCGTGTTGCATTATGTTGAGATGCAAGAATAATTACAGAAACACAACAGTGACACTCTCCTATTGTATGCAGTTTAGGGTTGCTACCTTTTCAAATGCCCAAACTGGGACATTTTTGGTACAAACATCAGATTTTGCAGGCCAAAACATTCCCAGGGCCAGTACAAAGGACAGAGCTTCTTGTTGTAGCATTTTAGTTGCTTATTCTATTTCTGATAACATTTAGGTGTTTCAGATACAGAATAACTGTTTTATGCAAGTATTACATAACATATAGAGATACATTTTGTCCTAATCTCTGAGGACATTAGCCATTTTGTCAATTTTTTGGCAGGATACAACTGCCCAAAGTGGGACAGGTGGCAACTCTAATGCAGTTATATAATGATGAAAAACAGCAGAGCATAATTAGGAAATTGTATTTAGCAGAAATTGTGCCACCGAGTTGTAAACGTCAAGGGGGTACAGTAGTATATCAAAAAATGAAATTAAAAATATAATTAATATATATATATATATATATATATATATTTATATATATTTTATGTATATATATATATATATATATATATATATATATATATATTTATATATATATATATATCATATGTAAATAGTATTGCTGTACCAAATTATATACATGTCCATGAAGGTTTGGGCTTTCTATCAGAAGTTTAGAAGTATGTTGGCCAGTGAAAAAAAATTAGTCATTGTTCATGCTTTGTAATTACTTATATTGAAAAATTATTTTACTTCAGAAGAAGTCCAAGCTTCCCTTCCGAGCCAGGAAGTGCAGGAACTAAGTATTGAAAAGCATGTTTTGCATTGTCACTGAGTTAATAAAGTCTTGCAGAGAAGCAGAGTTAATTTAAGCTGACTCTTCTGTAACTTAGTTTGTGATGCGTAAGAGCAGTAAAAAAATAAAAAAAGATACTTTGTTAACATTAAAAAATGAAAAAAATGCATTTTAATGGGCTCTGGCCTCTATGATGCTCTTCTTTGCTCCTTGATCCATGTTTGTATGATAAAAAAAAAACAGTTCTGAAACTATCCCTACCTGTCATCCCCATTCTTGATTTTATTTTATTTTTTAATTTTAAGTAAAAAAATAATAATAATAAAAATATTTAATCTGTTGGTGCCTTTGTGAAAGAAAACAATGTAGTTACTGTTCTTCCAGCACAAATGTAAAAGTACACAGCTCAGCAAGCATTTACATGTCTACTATTCAGTGTTGTATGTAAATATGGCCATGTAGGAAAAGAGGAGGTGTGAAGGTAGGTGCTCCCCATTAGGTCCATTAACCAGTGCAATAAGTAGCCTCCCTGAAGTGAATGCTTTCTGTTTTTAGAAGAACCTTGGGTTGATTAAAGATCCCCCTGAGATAGGTTACCACTGCATCATTTGTCTTCTGGTTGAAAAGATGCAAGGCAGCCTTAAATTGGTTTCTAAATAAAAGCTTTATTCTTCTTCTTATTCAGTGGAAACTGATTTAAGCCTGCTTTGCATCCTTACAACCAGATGGCGAATGAGGCAGTGGCAACTGATACTCAGTAGGAGAAACCACGCATTGTAATCTTCAATCAACTCATGTTTCAAAAGAGCAGAGGGTAAGTAACAAAAGTCCTTTTCAGGACTACCAGCATATCTCTGTTTAGTGACAAAGAAAGAAGATTCAAGGAGACCAGTTGTAGATCTTTCAGTTCTCTGCATTACCCTTGGGTTGTCTGTTGCTCCAAGGGTATTTACAAAGTGTCTAGCTTCTGTAATAGCAGATTGCAGACTGTAAGGCATTCACATTTTCTTTATTCAGATGGCTTTCTTATCTTTGTTTAGTCTTTTTCAAAGTGTCAAGAATCTCTTGCTTGAATGAAAGATATTGTGCACAGACTGGTGTTCCAGGAGAACATCCAAAAGTCCTTTTTAACTTCTCAGAAGACTGTTTTATGAAGTGTCTCATAGATACCTCAGTTTAAATATCTTGTCTTTCACATGAAGTAGTAGATCTGCATTTAAATCTATTCCTGAGTTTTTCCACTTGAATCAAGGCTTCAATAAGGGAATTTCTCAGTATGCTAGGATTCATGGCATCAGTGATTCTCACGATTCCTCTAGCAAGACTCCACATGAGGAAAATTCAATGGTACGTAAAATCAGTGTGGTTCCAACATCAGCATCCCCGAACATTCCAGATTCCAGTTTTGGGGTTTGTGAGGTGCGAGATTCTTTGGTGGCAAGAGAGTTTTACCCGAGTCCAGGTCTCTCTTTTTCCCTTTTGGCTCCAGTACAGGCTGTAACAACAAGCACCTCAGACATTGCTTTGGAGCAGTGTCTATTGGGTAAAGGTGCAGAGTCTTTGGAACAGAAAAGACAGACTAAAACACACAAATGTAAGAGAGATGTTGGTACGTTAAGTATCTGAGATGTAGTGGGCCCTGAAACATGGAGACTGGCTGAAAAACCGACTTGTATAATAAGTCTGATATGGCCATTTCTCAGGATATTCCCTTTTCTCCGAGGTATGGCAATCTCAGAGTTGGTATATATAAGTCTGGGGAGTCTCCCCACATTGCGGGTGGTTGCAGGAGGGCTTGCCCCCTGTAAAAAAGAAGTTTAAAGGAGAACAGCAATGTTTAATGTTTGCTCTTCCCCTGTAGTTTCAGTCTCTTTTTTTGGCTTGTCACACTTGGCATTTTGAGTGCTGACATTTCAGTAGGGAGCCTGTTGGCACTCATAAATGCTGGCAACATGCTGAATCATCTGTGGTCTCCTGGACCATTACAAATGTTCACAGACAGCACCACAGTGATGTAGTACATAAAGATGGGGGAAACAAATTGTGCCCTAAGTGCAGACTATCCATTGTTGTCTGGGGTATAGATCTGATGCTATCTGTGTCATTATTCATCACAGATGGGTCTTGGATCCAACCTCAGATCTGACCCGGCAACTGTAGGACAGATCCAGAGCTCAAGCACCTCCCCTTTCCATAATCCCTTGTTAACCTACAACCCCAGATCTCATTTGCAGCGGAAACATTATGGACGTCACTCCAGCAGCTCAGGTGAAAGTTCAAATAAGTGCTATGTTTTTTTTTTTTTTTTTTTTTGCTCCAGTAATGTGCCAGTAGTCTACCCTTTCTTCTTGGATAGTTTAAGGTATTCTTCCCCTCCAGTAGCAGTTTAAAATTATTTTTGTTGGTTACCACCCTTTTTACCAGTCCCTTCCTAGCTAGTCAGGTTTTCCCTAGCTAGTCCCTCTCTTCTTCTCCCATTGTTTTTTGTGGGTTGTGATCCTTGTGTGTGAGTGCCTTTTACCATGTCCGATAGGCCATTGGGCTTTAAGAGATGCTCCTCATGCGGACGGAAAATGCCACATTCTGACTTGCACAAGGAGTGTGTCTACTGTTTAGGAGAGAGTCACTTGGAGATTGAATGCGACTTTTGTGCCACATTCAACCCCTGGGCTCTCATGGATTGCAGGAATAAACTCCTGCTTGAGGGGCTTGCTAAAGGGGGCCCTCTAGCCTCCAGTTCCCTCTCTAAAACCCTCCTGGATCGCAAAAGGAAGGACTCCTTCTGTACCTCGAGGGATTCCCCTGCAAAAAAAAAACAACGCTGTTGGATCGCAGATCCCCAGATCTCAGCCCAGCCTCTTCGGTTTCAGATCTGAGCTCTACATCTCCAAGAGCCTCTGGTCACCCATTGGATCTGAGTCCCTGGATCCCAGGAGGCCCCAGATCCGACTTGGCACTTGCCGTCTTTGAATCCAACCCCTTTATCGGACCCGTCTTCAGTGCCGATGAAACAATTAGATCTGAAGGTCCCGTCAGATCTGATTATTATAGACAGTTCACCCTCGAGGTCTAGAGGTTCAAACCCGAGGCATAGGAGTCTGTGTCCCTTCTGAGACCACAAGACAGCATCAGGATCTGCAGCCAAATCAGGATATTCATCAGTGTTCTCCAGATATTCCAGAAGTCTGCTCCCCACCAACATGGACAGGATGATGAGTAGTTTCCTGAAAGCTCAAATCAAGTTGGGTTTGTTACCTTTCCTATTTCAGTTGCCCAGGGGATCTTCCCCATCCAGGGGACTCCACTCTCCTTGTCTGATCCCCCCAGGCTTGGACTTCCAGGATTGGAGCATCCCCTGTGAGAGGCTGTCAGTGTTGAATATTCCCCCCTTGCCGACATCATCAGGGTCCCTGGCAGGCTCAGTTCCAGTGCACTCAGAACTGGCTGTACCTCAGCCCCTTGAGGTCTGTGTGGGTTCCTAGATTGTTGGATCAGGACCAGAGTATTCAGACTGTTCCCTTCCCTTGGGGGCCTCTGAGCTGGACAGCTTGGAACTGATATCGTCCGGAGGCATCGGTGCCAGGTCGGAGTCCTTCCTTTCCATATGACTACGGCTGTGGGGGAGGACAGAGGGGCTTCATCCACCCCATCAGCTGTCAGTGCAGTAGAGAGGACCTTCACCAGCTGGACAGTTACCTCTCCTTAGGCTCTAGATCCTCCACAGCCCATCTCTTTTGGGCAGTGAGCCTGCATCATCCTTCCAGGGTCATCCCTCCCATGAGTGCCTTCAGATGGGCATTACACCACTTTGGGTCCCTGCCTCTTCCAAGGCCTCCCCAGAGCACACAGTGGAGGAGCCTTCTCAGAAAACAACACGCAAGAGGAGGCACTTGGGCTTCACTAGAGAGTCCCTCAAGGAGGACATGGACTTCAAGGAGGGAGATGGTCCCCCACACTTCAGTCTGAGGGGGACCTCCTCAAGATCTTAAAGCAAAAAGGCGGTTGGTCTTCCCCCACCCCGTCTTCAGAGGAATAGGTGTTCCTGAAGAACTTCGGGATGGGCTCATCTTCTACCTTGGTGTCCCACCCCACCCCCACCCCCGCCCCGCTGATGAGCTCATACAACTTATCACCAGCAGGGTGTGGAAGGAACTAGGCACAGTGGAACCAGTTCCCAAAAAGACACATTTCACCCATCTGCCAAGGGATTTGGTCTCGGAATTCTCCACTTCTCTTTCAGAGTTACTGCCTCTAGAGAGACTTAAGTTGATCTGCCCGAAGCTTTCTACTCTAACTTCCTTGGCTAGCCCTTTGATGAGTTTGCTCTCCAGTGCAGCAGAGGCCACCTCTTGATTGGCGGGCACAGGCATTGCCATTAGACGGCATTCACGGCTTCATCTTTGTGGGTTTGCTGAACCTTTCAAGGCATCCTTTACCAATACCCCTTTTGATGGGTCAACCTTGTTTGGCCCATCCGTCAAAGAGACATTGACCCACAGTGAGCAGGAGGGGAAGACTCTGTCCGCAGTCAGGATCAAGTTTTCTACTCCTCTGAGTTCCTCTTCTAAGAATCAGAGGGGGTAGTAAGAAACTTGGTTCAACAGGATGTAGTCCTCCGTCCAGGATGCTCCTCAGGAATCCTATTCTACTGGCCAGGGTAAGGGGATTCAATGGTAGATGCCACCCTAGAGGCAGTGGAGATCCACAGAACCAGGGCTCCAGGGAACCTTTTTCAGAGATGCCCACTCAGTGCTCCTGAGGTGTTGCCCAGCTGTGGGGGATGACTCTCCATTCACCCACTAGCCTAGACAGGTGTCACTTCAGATCAGTGGGTGCTAAAATCATTTCCAGTGGTTATTTCATACCCTTCTTTCAGCCCCCTCCTATCCCAAAATCTCTCCCGGACATTCCACCCCTACAGAGGGAGTTGGCCTAGCTCAAGGTCCAAGACTTTATTCAGAAAAGAGGCATTCAAGAGGTCCCTGCAGGACAACAAGGATCTGGAATTTACTTCTTTTTGATCCCAAAAAAGACCGGGGACCTACTTCCCATTTTGGACCTCAGCCAGCTGAACCTGTCAGTCAAGAAGTCCAAGTTCCAGATAGTCACTGTACAGTTCATTCTGCCTCTTCTGCGCAAGGATGATTGGATGTGCTCAGTGGATCTTAAGGATGCATACTATCATAACAAAATCGACAGACACTCCAGGAGGTACCTGCACTTTCAGCTAGGGACCAATGATTACCAGTTCAGAGCCCTGCCCTTTTGACTCACCACAGCCCCCCAGTGTTTACCAAATGCATGGCAATGATAGCAGCTCATCTTCAACTGCAAGGATTCCAGGTCTTCCCATATCTGGATGATTGAGTACTCTCAGCCCCCATGAGGCATCAACTGTCTATGGCCTCCGACTATACTCTCCACCTCTTTCACCATCTGGGAATCACCGTCAACCTCACAAAGTCAAATCTTCCATCCTCTCAGAATCTGGAGTTATTGGGGTTCTTTTAGTCACCATGTCAGAGACTGCAGCATTCCCTCCCTGCAGGGTTCAAATCATTCAGGACCAGGTCCGTCAGCTGATGACTCTCGATCATCCCTCTGTCCATTTAGTTTTGCAGGCTCATGGCTCAATGGCAGCAGCCATTCAGCTGGTGCCTCTAGCCAGATATCACATGCGGGTACTGCAGTGGACCCTGCCAATTGAGTAGTCAGCTCAGGTTCACCCCCTGTCCATGCCCATCAGGATTTCTCGGGTGGTCAAAAGCCATCTTGCTTGGTGGCTTTAGATTCAGGCTCTATTTACAGGCAGGCCCTTTTGTCTTCCCCAACCCAAGACCACAGTGACTACTAACACCTCCCGACTGGGGTGGGGCATTTTCGAGGAAGGACAATTCAAGGCACATGGTCCCCCGTAGAGACCAAATTGCATGTAAACATCCTGGTGATGAGAGCAGTCTTTCTAACGTTGCAAGCCTTTCAGGAGTGTCTCCCTCTCTGGACTATACCAGTTCAGACAGACAACGTGGCAGTAGTCTGGTACATAAACAAGCAAGGAAGAACACGTTCTTATCCCCTGTGCAGAGAGGCCATGAGAGTGTGGGAATGGGTGATGTCTTCCAGGCGCTTTCTTCTTGCAACACATATTCCCAGCAGTTCCAGCGTGTTAGCCGAAAAACTCAGCAGGTCTATCCTGAGTCCTCACGAGTGGTCCCTGAACCCATCAGTGGCACATCGGATGTTCAACCATTGGGGTCTTCCTTGCTGCGACCTGTTTGCCTTCCCTGTCAACCACAAATGCAGCAATTACTTCACCCTGATCCCCCCAGAGGGAGAGTCTCCTAGGGATGTTCTGGTTCACAACTGGCTGTCGGGAATCCTGTATGCTTACCCTCCAACTCCCCTTATCCGCAAAGTACTGCAGAAAGCCCATCACCTGAAGACCCTTCTTATCCTCATTGCCCCCTTTTGGCCTTGCCAGCGGTGGTTCTCCCTGCTTTGGTCTCATCTGAATCATCCTCCCTGGATATTGGATCCCATTCTGGATTTCATGTCTCACCCTTGGGGGCTTCCTCTACCCAGTCTTCAGTCCCTTTGGTTAACCGTATGGTTCCTCCAATTCCACTGATTCTTGCCCAGTCCAGGCTTTCCTCTCTGGTGAAGAATATCATCTTAGCCTCTCAGAAACCATCTACTATAGTATATTCCAGCAAGTGGAGAAGGTTCTCTATTTGGGCTAGACAATGTAACATTGACCCTTTCTCAGCCTCTATTCCTGACATTCTGATGTTTTTAGCTTCCCTTTTTCTGGAAGGGGCTAGTTTCTCCATGATTAAACTTCAGTTGGCGGCCTTCTCAAATTTTCATCTGAACAAGAGTTCCAACTTCTCTTCCAGACTCTGTAAAGCCTTCTTTAAAGGAGGAGTCTTCTTCCTTCGACCTCCAATCAGAGATCCCTCCATGGGATATCACCTTGGTGTGCAGTCTTTGACACAAAAGCCCTTTGAACCCTCTGCATTTTGTGATCTTAATTTCCTGTCCTGGAAGACCGCTTTTCTGGTGACTATTACTTCAGCTAAGAGAGTTTCTGAGTTGCAGGCTCTTAGTATCAAGCTTCCCTTTCTGGATTTTCGTAAGGATAGGGTATCTCTCAGAACTAATCCTTCTTTTATTCCCACAATTTTGTCAGAGGTCAACCTTAAGCAATCTGTTCAGCTCCCTGTTTTCTTCCCTAATTATTCCAACAAGGGGGAATATACAGTGGATATAAAAAGTATACACACCCCTGTTAAAATACAAGGTTTTTGTGATATTAAAAAATGAGACCACAATAAATCATTTCAAAACATTTCCCACCTTTAATGTGACTTATAACCTGTGCAATTTGATTGAAAATCAAACAAATCTGTTAGGGGAAAAAATATAAAAAATAAAAAATGTACAATAAGCTGGTTGCATAAGTGTGCACACCCTTAAACTAATACTTTGTTGAAGCACCCTTTGATTTAATTACAGCATTCAGTCTTCTTGGGTAAACACCTGCCATCAATTAAAGAGACTCTGATTGACCCGAAATAAAATTCAGTTGTCCTGGTAGGATTTTCCTGACATGTACTCAGTTGCCTGCTACAGCAAAAGCCATGTTTTGCAGAGAGCTTACAAAGTATCAAAGGGATCTCATTGTTGAAAGGTATCAGTCAGGAGAAGGGTGCACAGAAATATCCACAGCATTGGATATATCATGGAACACAGTGAAGACAGTCATCAAAAAGTCAAGAAAATATGGGACAGCAGTGACATTGCAAAGAACTGAACTTCCCTCCAAAACTGATGAAAAGACAAGACAAAAACTGGTCAGGGAGGCTGCCAAGAGACCTACAGCAACACTGAAGGAGCTGCAGGAATTTTTGGCAAGTACTGGTTGTGTACTACATGTGACAACAATGTCCCGTATTCTCCATATGTCTGGAGTGTGGAGTAGGGTTGCAAGATGGAAGCCTTTTCTTACACAGCAAAATATCCACGCCCGGCTAAAATTTACAAAACAATACATCATCTCCCATGTGGGAAAGTGTTTTATGGGCTGATGAGACCAAGGTTCAATTTTCTGGCCACAATTCCAAAAGGTATGTTTGGAGCAAAATCAAAACTTTGCATCACCAAGAGAACACCAGCCCATGGTGAAGCATGGTGATGGCAGCATCATGTTTGCTTTTCTTCAGCTGGAACTGGGGCTTTAGTCAAGATGGAGGGAATTATGAACAGTTCCAAATACCAGTCACTTTTGGACCAAAACCTTCAGGCATTTGCTAGAAAGCTGAAGATGAAGAGGAATTTAACCTTTCAACATGACAATGACCCCAAACATACATCCAAATCAACAAAAGAATGGTTTCACCAGAAGAAAATTAAAGTTTTGGAATGGCCCAGCCAGAGCCCAGATCTAAATCCAATAGGAAATCTGTGGGGTGACCTGAAGAGGGCAATGCACAAAAGATGCCCTCGCAATCTGACAGATTTGGAGCGCTTTTGCAAGGAAGAGTGGGCACATATTAACAAGTCAAGATGTGCCATGCTGATAGACTCTTACCCAAGAAGACTGAATGCTGTAATTAAATCAAAAGTTGCTTTAACAAAGTATTAGTTTAAGGGTGTGACACTTCTGCAACCAGCTTATTGTAGGTTTTTTATTTTTTATGTTTTTCCCCTAACAGATTTGTTTGTTTTTCAATTGAATTGTACAGGTTATAGGCCACATTAAAGGTGGGAAATGTTTTGAAATGATTTATTGTGGTGTCATTTTTTTAATATCATAAAAACCTGGCATTTTAACAGGGGTGTTGTGGAGGATGTTTTCCTGGAATCCAGTTTGACTCCTGACACCCTCACTCCTGCACCCAGAAAACCAGACAGGTACTACAGAGTCCCTGACTCACACAAATTTCTTTTTAAACATCCTACTGCTGACCATAAGATAATTTCTCAAGAGCCTAAAGGAATTAAAGCAACCTCTGCTAAGAATCCCACCCCCTCAGATAGGGATTCCCAAGCACTAGACAGATGGGGTAAAAATATATACAACTCAACTAGTTTTGCTATCAGAGCACTAAATTGTCAGTTCCTTATGCTAAAATTTCAGCAACATACCCTGGAACTCCTATGTCTTCCTTTCTTGCTTGTGCAGAATCTAAAGAGTTACAAGAGTTAATGCATTTTGCAAGTCAAGTAACCAAACACACCTTGCACTGTGGTTTTGACACCCTAAAAGCTTCTTGCAAGGCAGCAGTCACCGGATCTGTCCTTAGAAGGCATGCATGGCTTAAGAAACAGCTCTTGCCAGACCATGTCAAATCTAAATTGTTGGATGCCCCCTTGCACAAAGACAACTTATTTGGCACTAAGGCAGAAGAGGTCTTAAAAATATGGAAGCAAAAGCAAAATCTATGCAGACAGTTACGAATTTCTCACAAGTCCAGCCACCTAGGTTCACCAGGCATTGTCCCACCAAGCACTGGTCCTTTCCTGCTCCCACCAGGCCAGTTCGGCCCAGACCCCGGGGAACCAAACCCCCCAGACAGCAGCCATAGGGAATGCAGAGATCTAAGCAGTGGACTACATCCACTTCAAAACCAGGGAGTTGTACACCACCCCCTTATGGTAAGAACTTACAATGACTTATCTCCCTATGCCCACCTTCACTTACCCCTAGGAGGAAAGCTCTCCTTTCACAAAAGCACCTAGGCCACCATTACCAATGACCGCTGAGTTCTCAACATAGTGTCCCAGGGATACAAATTTTCTTTCCACACCCTTCCAACTCCAAAAGGGTTCCCAAATCCACCTCCAAATCAGTGGGCAGAGGCACAAAAACAAGTCCTTTCCCTGCTCTCTATGAGGGCAGTAGAGCACGTTCTTGCAGAACAGAATGGCCTAGGTTTCTACCCCAAACTTTTTCTGGTACCCAGAAAAGAGTGCACCTGGTGCCCCATCCTTGATCTATCCATTCTAAACACCTTCCTGGTGATCCCAAAATTCAAAATGCTCACCCTCCAGCAGCTGCTACCCATGCTCTCCAAGGATGCTTGGCTAGCCACTCTAGACCTAAAAGAGGCCTACCTCCACATTCCTATCAGGGAATCATGCAGGAAATATCTCCGTTTCAGGGCAGGATCTCAGCACTTTCAGTTCTCTGCGCTTCCCTTTGGCTTATCTACTGCTCCCATAGTTTTCACAAAGTGTCTGGCTAAAGCCAATGCCTTTTGCAGACAAAGGAATATCCAGATTTACCCATACTTAGACGACTGCCTTATTCAGGCAGACAGCCAGGAAAAGCTGCTCAAGCACCTGGCCTTTGTAATGTCCCTACTAACCTCCCTCGGGTACGCAATCAACAAAAAGAAATCCAAACAGGTACCCACCTAAAAGATTATATTCCTGGGAGCAAGCCTGGACACAGCATCCCAGATGGCATTTTTTACACCAGAAAAGCAAACTTTTCTGACAACCTACTTCTCTCAACTAGCCACCTGACCCCAGTTATCTGCAAGGAAAATCCTGAAAGCTCTGGGGTTCATGGCTTCTTGCATTCTACTCATTTCATATGCCAGACTGCATATGAGGAAACTTCAATGGTACCAAAAAAGCCTTTGGGTCAACACTCTCTCAAGACCTGGAGACTCTTATATCTATAATACCTTGCCTCAGAAAAGATTTTCTTTGGTGGGCACAGCATGCTCCCACAACAAGGGACTACCTTTCTCACCACCCCCACTGCCCAGACCCTCACCACAGATGCATCAGACTGTGCCTGGGGAGCACTCCTGGATGGCAGATGCATATAGGGCCAATGGAGCCCACAGCAAATCCATCTGCACATCAGCCAAAAAGAGATGATGGCTGTCCAGCATGCCTTGATAGCTTTCAAGCCCCTTCTCTTCCCAGAGGCTCTCCTGATCAAAACAGACAACACCACTGTGATGTGGTATATCAACAAGTGGGGAGGGACTCACTCCTACCCTCTATGCAAGTTGGCCATGACCATTTGGCACACAGCCTCTGCCATGCAACTCCACCTGTTAGCACAATTCCTACCAGGTTCTCTCAACTCTCTGGCAGACCACTTAAGCAGAAGTCTTCTGGACCCACATGAGTGGCAGCTCAACAGATGAACCTTCACCCTAATAACTCAGAAGTGGGGCACTCTGAAGGTCGACCTGTTTGCCTCCCACACCAGCCATCAGCTCAGCAAGTTCTGCACCAGGGACCATCACTGCATGGCTTAGAAAGTTGATGTCCTGTCCTTCCCCTGCATCAATCTATTGGTCTATGTCTTTCCTCCACTACCTCTCATCCCCAGGGTACTGCTCAAAATAAAAGAGGAAAAAAACAAGGACAATTCTTATAACTCCAGAATGGCTGAGCCAGCATTGGTACCCCTTGCTGCGCAGCCTGTCCCCACTGCCACCATGGCATCTTCCTCAGATTCCAAACCTCCTGACCCAGAGGGAAGGGGAATTCATACATCCCCAATTGCAGACAGTCAATTTGGCAGCTTGGCTTATTCCCTAACCCCCAATCAATCTGCCAACCTCAGTAAACGGGTTCTAGATGTTGTACATGAGGCCAGATGCCCTAGCACTAGAAAGTCTTATGCTGACAAATGGAAACAGTTCTGCACCTGGATTCAGGCTAAGAGAGCCAATTCAGGACAGCCCTCACTCCCTCTCATCCTGGATTACCTAGCTGACCTGCTACACAGTGACCTCTCATTTTCCTCTGTTAAAATTCATGCCTCTGCTATCTCTGCTCATTTTCCCACTGAGCTGCTCCTTTTCTCACACTCTTTGATCAAACAGTTCCTAAGAAAGGCTAGCAACTTGAGGCCACCCAGAAGAGTACCAACCCCAGCTTGGGACCTTAACTTTGTGTTGGAAAAGCTCACCCTGCCCCCTTCGAACCAACCTCTTCGGCAGAGCTAAAATTTCTCTCCTGGAAGACAGCTTTCCTTCTGGCCATCACTTCAGGCAAAAGGGTCTCCGTGCTGCAAGCAGTCATGGGTGTGGAACCCTTCATCATCTTCCATGCCCAGTTCCTCAGGACTAACCCATCCTTCATGCCAAAGGTGGTGTCCAGTGTGGCTCTCAACCAATCCATTCATTTGCCCACCTTTTTTCCTAATCCACAGAACAAGGGGGAAAGGATCCCGCAGTCTCTAGATGTACACAGACAGCACAGATTCTATCTAGACAGGACTAAATCCTTCAGAAAGTCTGATCATTTGCTGGTTAGCTTTGCTGCAGGGGCAGAGGGCAAAGCCATCTCCAAACAAACCATTTCCAAATTGATAGCACGCTGCATCCATTTCTGCTACAAACAACATGGAAATCCTCACCCCAAGGGGGTCAGGACTCACTCCACCAGAGCAGCCTCCACCTCTGCAGCTTTCCTCAGAGGAGTCCCCACCAGGGACATCTGGAGGCTGCCACCTGGACATATGTTCACACCTTTACCAAACATTACCACCTGCCTATCTTCTCCAAATCCAGGGCAGAGTTTGCCTCTGCAGTATTGTAAGGCATCCTAGCCAGCCCCAAGTTTCCTTGACTGTCTCCACCCATTTCCTCAGCTTTGGGAATCAACCCAAATGTGATGACTGCAACAGTGAAACACAAAGAACATAGTACAGTTGTGTACACTTACCATAAATGTGGATGTTAGAGTGTATTCACTGTTGCAGTCCTGGTTTCCCTCCCTCCATCCCCCTCTTCTTTCCTCTCTTTCATTACAAGGGACATATTGGTACTTGCTTTCTACTGGTGGTCTTCTTCCACCAGAACTTGGCTCCCACTTGGGGGGTCCTGACAGGTTAGGGCAAGAAAAGCTGTCAGCAGTCTTACTTTATACTACTGACGACCTGATGTCAGTCCTGAAATGACAGCAACTGACGCAGAAATACTAAGCCTCTGGTATTTGGGCTGGCTGAGGGCTACTCTGGCAGGGATAACCCAAATGTGATGACTGCAACAGTGAATACACTCGAACATCTACATAATTGTACACGACTGTACTTTCCTTGCCTCAGATCAAAATGTAAACGTTGTCACCCCTTTAGTTAACTGCCTCTCACTTTGTGACATCACCATCTATTCTTAACCATGTATCACCTTACTTTGCTCTAGTTCTTACAGATTGGTATAGTAGCACTTTGCTTTTATGCTCTGGCCTCCTTGTATTTTTAAATAATAATTGCAAGATCTAGGTACTTGGACTAGTGCTTTAGCATAGGTGTTAATGGGATCTAAAACTCCCAATCTTCAGGGTAGTCTTTTTCTGCTTTAGCCATTTTATAGAGATACCTCTGCAGGCAGTGGTAACATTGCACAGTGGCTGCAGTGGTCCATTTTTATTTTTCATTGCCTTTTCATGGATAGGGCTTAGGATGACTCTGAACTACAGCAGTTAATTCTTGGCACTACACAAAGTAAAGCGCTTACAGATCTGCTATGTATAGGCGCTAATCTGAGTGCTTAATCAAAATCTGTTAAGCAGAGCAGAAGCTGCTAATGATCAGGAACAGTTTCTCTTGCAGAAATTTTGAACTGACAATAGTCTAGATATATCTGTGGACAGTTGTTGTTGTTGTCTTTTGGCTTTTCCTGGTTAGGGGCCGCCATAGCGGAACTCCGGTCCGCTAATGATTGGCAGTAGATTTTGACGAACGCCGAGGTGCCAGCTCGACATTCAACTTTCAATGAAGGCATGCCCATTTACGCACGTCTTTCGAATGCCCACCCAACTGCGGGGAGGACATGCAGACTCCACACAGAAGGCACTCCTCGCAGTAACTATACATTAATTTTTTTCCTTCTTTAAGTAATCATGGTTCAGAATTGGGATGGCTGTGAACATTCTTCTCAACTGTACCTGGATTTGCAGAATATTCCTGATTTTGCCTCATATTTTTACCATGTCCATCTTAAAACTTTTTGATTTTGCAGTAAATCACAAGTGATTTTTGACAGTAATACCACAAATTGCATTGTGAAATTTAAGTGAATTTGAGTAGTATTTTCATACAAACAGAGTAATGTGTGTGAGTTTGTGTGTGCGCGCACATGCATGTGTTTGAGTGAGAGAGACGTCATCATGTGCTTCAGGTGCTCTCAAGTTAAACACTGAGGAGTGAAAATTAAAAGCAGGAAGCCTTATGAGATGCATGCTTCACAGTTAAAAAAAATTATTAATTAATTTTTCTATACTGATATGGATTATCTTCATCATGGTTATGGTATGACCATGATTAGGACAAAGCAGGTAATCAATGTAAGGTGGGGTAGGTATTGTAAAACATTACTGTCACAAATTTCTCCAATCACTTGCCATTTGAAATAATTCTGCAGTTGCAGTTCCATCTTTAATTCCTTAACTGCTGTAAAGCTTTTTAGTTTCTTTCATGCTTCTATATTTTTTAACAGCAGTAAAAGTTGTTTTGTAATTTAGCACAGTTACAAAACAAAGGACTTTTACAGTAACTACAGAAAAAATATTTCAAGCAAGTGATTTGCCAAATTACTTTGACTACAAAACTTTGTTTCAACAGGGAAGTGAATGGGGACAGCATAGTAATAGATGAAGAATGGGAAAAGGATGACCAGTAAGCAAGTATCTGTCAGTATGTGAAAATGCATCATTTCAGCTGCTTTTTTATTATGCTGATGCCATTTGTTTGAATGAATGTTGACTGATAGTATTTTTATTGCTTTCCTTGATCTGTTGCTTATCGGAACATTGGCTCATTGAAAACACTAGATTTCCTAAGGTATTCAGATAAGTTTGGGTTCCAAAATATTTGCAGAAGTTTTATTTTTATTTTTCATTTATTAACCAAGTAGTCTGGTCATGGTGCATTCTTTTCATTCACAACTCAGTCCATATGGCTGAGAGTAAAAGCAGTATGTATGCACACTTCAGAGTTGGTAGTCAGTTAGTATATTTTGTGGTAGTAAGGGAAAATGGAGCAGCCATAGAAAAGCACGCAATGTCAAAAAATACAAACTATACATAAGCAAAGTGACCACAAATAAAAATTGAACACCAGACCCTGCAGTTCTGAGCTGTAGAATTTAACTACTGAGCAACTGTGCTGCCCATGGCTTGCTTAAAACTTATTCCCAACTGAAACAGTATTTGTCTGGTACTTTTCTTTAAACTTTGTAATTTTTTCTTTCATATGTACTAGACTAAAAAAGACATTCACAGAGAGCAGACAGTGGCAGTTGAAACCACCTTATCTTCCAACTACAGTGCACATGAGCAGTCTCCTTTTATAGTTATACACAGCTGTACTTACAACTCCTCTCTCAGGTGCACCACACCTGCACAATTATCATCACCTGTCACATAGGCAAACTATGTGGCTACTTAGGGTACTATTCTGCTACAGATGCGGTTCCACTTTTCTTTCTTTACTTGTTTTAAATAAAAAAAATAATTTCTTTACTTTAAAATATTAGCCCATATTGTTTGATTTCAAAGGAAAATCTGCTATGGTGCCGTAGGTGGTAAGTATTGTACAATCTGACCTCTCAATTTGTGGGCTTTCTCCGCTGTACCATCCACAATCTACCTGATTTGCTGCCTAGTTTGTGAGTAGGATGGTGCAGAAACCCAACAAATATGAAAGTGTTCAGTGGATGGTATAGCTGCTGTGTGAGAAAAGGTGAAGATTCTATCAGTGGCTTTTTTCTTTTGTTTAAGATGATAGCATATAACCAGATATGGGCAGTGGACAGCTTTGCAGGCTTGGACTGTCCATACCTCTCAACTATATCACATTTCAAGGAACATTCTTCATCCACACTGTTCCACACTGAAAGAGTGTGTCAAGTATTCATTGTTAATATTTTTTAGCAAATATGCATTAAATTGAATTTGGAACCAAGGAAATGTGAACAGGGCCCACCAACTAAGCTGTGGTTTGCAGCTTATTTATTTATTTGACATTTGTTGACTGGGTTAGTCCATCTGGGCTAAGGCCCTTTTTCAGTGGAAACCCGGGGAGAAAAGCTCAATGATTACAAAAATATGTACAGTTTACACAAAGGAGAAAAACTGTTTCTAGTACATGAAGAAGAGTATTTAACAATGGACAGCACGTATACAATAACAATACTGATACCGGATAGCATCCACTGGAAATCTGTACAGTGAGTATGAAATTTCAATACAGATTACAGTTAACATACACTGATGGCTAAATACCTTCAGGTAGGTAGACTAGGAGAGATTGAAATTAAAGTAGAAAGAAAAATAGAGGGCAGTGGATGGGTAGCAGTGAAAAAAAGAGGGATAAGACTGCAGGATAAGTATGTTGAATATTCTACTGAGTAGGAAAAGGTTTTTGAGGGGGAGAAGGGGGGAGTTAGGAAAGTAGAGTTGGGTCAGAGAGAAAGAGGTGGGGGGAGTAAGGAAGGTAGAGTTGGGTCAGAGAGAAAGAAGTGGGAGATGGGTCTAGAGGGGGAGATAGGTTTTATAGATGGTGATAGTTGTCTTCACATTGCAATGTATTTTTGTCTGCTTTCAGATGCTTTCTCCTAATAATGCTGCTGCCTTCATATTAATTTACTAGAACGTTTGTTTGTGTTAGTATGAAGAAACCATTATTAACCATGCTGTGAGCACTCTTGTTGAAATTACTAGTAAATGTTCCACATTTTGTCCAGTTATAAGATATAATGTCCCATATTTTAGAGACAGATGATTGAAAGCTGTGAGGCTAGCAACGGTGTGTTTGTGCATTTGTTGTATAAAATAAATTTGAAATTTATTATTGCCATTAATTTATTTATTCACTTTATTGTAGTCAAACATCTAACAAACAGTGAAGTATCTATAATAGCTTTTATAGGGCTGTCTGAAGATGTGAATGGCTCACCCTGCTGTCACTGGTTATTCTGGCATTGCAATGCTAATGAGATTTGTAAGAAGTAAAATGGAAAACTTCAGCTAATGTCTGTGTGAAACAAGGCAGAAATGCCTTAATGTGATCATTATTAGGCGCTACTGGAGCGTGGCATGGTTAAACTATGCTTGTGTGAATGGCTCACCCTGCTGTCACTGGTTATTCTGGCATTGCAATGCTAATGAGATTTGTAAGAAGCAAAATGGAAAACTTCAGCTAATGTCTGTGTGAAACAAGGCAGAAATGCCTTAATGTGATCATTATTAGGCGCTACTGGAGCGTGGCATGGTTAAACTATGCTTGTGTAAAACAAAACTGAAAGGCATTACTGTTGCTATTATTTTTTTTTTAATCATACGCATGAGGTGTACCCAGTGAACAAACTGTCAATAAATGGTGGTAAGGAGGGCCTTTCTGTGAATACAAATGACTGTTCCTTTTGTTATTTGCACAGTGTAACTGTCACTAATCTGGCTTTGCAGGGTTAGCATGCATTTGTACAAAGTATGTTGGAATATTTTACCTTCTGTCCAAGTGCATGAAACAAAATTTAAAATACATTTCATTGGTTATTATAAATTTTTTACCACAGCCGTCTGAAGTGAATGCAGTCAACAGTGTGGCTATAACTGCTAGGTACGGGTGTAAATGTGGATGCAGAAAAAGGGCCCTGCTGACACAATCAAGTTAAACAGTCCATTAACTGGCAGTACAGGATTAGCATGCATTTGTTTAAAGCAATTTGGAATACTTTGCTATGGCCATTTTATATCACAGTTGGGCAACCAAGATGTCCTTCATGGATGCATCTGCAGTCATAACAACCGGGGTTGTCCTGTCATCAGGCAGCCCTTCGGTCGGCCGGATTCCAAAGTCCGGGTCCGGCTGATGTCGCACTTCACCCGGCGTCATCTCTGCTGGTCGGTATAAAGGCATCAGCCGACGCCATTTTCCTCAGTCTTTCTTGCTGCGTGGCAGAAGCTGTTCGCAAGTGCCGGTCGGTCAGATCCAGAGATTACTACTACCGAATACTCAAGACTTCTAAAAGCTGACTCTTTCTTGCCTCAGCCGATGTCAGAAAAAGTCAATAACTGTTTAACTTGTGGGAAACAAATACCTCATAAAGATTTCTACTCTTACTGTTTGCCTTGTTTAGGCCCAAACCATGACGTAGCAGCCTGTTTGGCCTGTGCCTCATTCAACCGTCGGAGTTTGCTGAACAGTTTTTCGGCTCAGATTTTGCGTGCATTATGCCGTCGGATCCTCCCACTACCCAAATTGTTAAAAACGCGAAAAGACCGACACTAACCATGGTTAAGCGAAACGAAAACTGATCAAAGTACAGCCGAATCAATGACTACTTCTGAGGTTCCGGCTACTTTACTTGAATCGGCCTCAGAAATTTTACCTACAACAGTGGTTTCTAGTGACTTATCAGACACCATCCCTTTGGATGTCTCTACCCCAGCATGTGGTGCTGCTAGGCCTCCTGCAGCCATGTCTATTAAGGCCTTTGCCAGGGCTAAAGCAGCCAAATCTACTAAATCAGTGCCTGTTAAACCCCCCTCAACCAGGCCCACTTCTAGTTCACAAATGCTTACTCTGGCAGAAGATTTAATATCCTTAATTAGGGGATCTCAATCTCACCCAGACAGGGCCTCTCAGCCCCCAGAAAAGAGACCTAGAGCAGAGCCCCCCGAGCCTATGTCCTCTGATGATTCTGCGGATGACTCAGATATTACAGACCAGCCAGAGGCTCCTTTCTCCAATTATGAAGACTCAGATGCTGAAGAATCCATTCCAGCTGCTTCTCCACCAGAAGAATTCTCCTTTGGGGAAACCTTACATGCCATGAGAGAACAATTCCAATGGCAGGAACAGGATTTCTCAGATTCCAGAAAAAGACTTAGGACTTTTCTGCACCTACCACAACACAGGCCCTTAGCTATACCTCCTGTTCTCTCTGTTGTGGACGATGCATTTAATGATGTTTGCACTGCACCAGATTCCTTACCTCCAGCACCTGCCAAGCCAGATAGATTTTACAGGGTGCCAGACACTCATCATCACCTATACAAGGCCCCACTTGCAGACCCCGAAACTATATCCCAGGGGCCAAAGGCAGTAGCCTCGACCACAGCAAAAAACCCTATTCCTTCTGAAAGGGAAGCCAGGTCTTTAGACAGATGGGGCAAAAAAGTTTACACCTCTGCTACTCTCTCAGCTAGAGCTTTAAACTGTCAGTTTCACATGATACAATACCAAGAGTTTATGCTTGATCAGTTAACTAAAAAGCTATCCTCTGATGACTCTATAGATAAGAAATATGTATTAGAAATGGTAAATAACATACAACAGGTTAGTAACCATTCCTTAAAATGTGGCTATGATGCACTGGAGGCTTCATTTAGATCAGCCATGACTGGCACAGTGATAAGAAGACATGCATGGCTGAAGGAACAAGTCTTACCGGATCATGTTAAAGCTAAGTTATTAGATGCTCCTATGGATAAGGCCAGTTTGTTTGGTACACCTGCCCAGCAGGTAATGAAGAAAATGGAAGAAAAGGCAAAATCTGTACAAACGGTTAAAGATTTCTTGCAGGTTCAGCCCCAAGGTTTAGCAGGAACTGGCCTGCCAAAATTGGTCCTTTCCTGACTCCACAAGATCCCAAAGGGGCAGGAATAGACGTTCCAGAGGCAGAAATCAATCCAGAGGGTGCCTACAGAGCAGTGGCAAGGTAATAACAGAGGCACAGGCACAGCCACTACCACTACAACAGTACAATCACAGTGACTTGATTCTAAGAGCCCCTAACAGTGAACAAATAGCAGCACCATTAGGCGGAAAATTGACCTTATTTTCGAAGAACTGGCACTATATCACAAAAGACAAGTGGATTTTGCAAACCATAGACCAAGGTTACCGGTTCCACTTCCACACTTTACCAGTCAAAAGAGGAATGCCAAACCTGCCTCCAAATCAAAAACAGAAGCTCTACAGCAGATAATGCAATTAACAAAGATGAGAGCTGTGGAAAGAGTGCCAATAACAGAACAAGGCAAAGGATTCTACTCCAGACTATTCCTAGTTCCAAGAAAGGAAAAAGTTGGAGACCTATTCTCGACCTGTCCACCTTAAACACATACATCATTGTCCCAAAATTCAAAATGCTGACCCTACAGCAACTTCTTCCCATGCTGGGCAAGGAGTGTTGGCTGGTAACTCTAGATCTCAAGGAGGCATACCTGCGACCAATTTGCAGAAGATACCTCAGATTTCTTGCAGGATCAGAGCACTATCAATTCTCAGCACTGCCCTTTGGCTTATCTACTGCTCCCAGAGTATTCACAAAATGCCTGGCATCAGTAATCGCCACTGCAGACTACAGGAATCCAAATTTATCCATACCTGGACGACTGCCTGCTACAAGGGGACAACAAAAGCAAGCTGACAACAGATTTACAAAGGGTCATTTACTTGCTACAAGCACTGGGATACACAGTCAATTTACAAAAGTCAAGGCTGATTCCATCCCAAACAAGGACATTCTTGGGCGAATTGGACACAGTAAAACAAATGGCATTCCTAACTGCAGAAAACCAAAAAGAACTCCCTCTTTACTTCTTGGCACTAACAAACCACAACAAGCTAACAGCAAGAAAAGTTCTGCAGGCCTTGGGCTTCATGGCATCATGCATAATCTTGGTTCCACATGCCAGACTGCATATGAGAAAACTACAGTGGTACCTAAAGAATTTATGGTCCCAACACAGGCACAGCCTAGAAGCAGAAATTCCACTAATCCCATGCCTAAAACAGGAGTTCCTATGGTGGGCTCAAGCATGCCAGTCAAACCCAGGCCTACCCTTTCACAACTATCAAGCAAGCCAAACCATCACAACAGACGCCTCAGACCTAGGATGGGGGGCTCACATGCTGGACAAATGCATAAGGATTGTAGGACCAGCTTCACCTGCACATCAACCTAAAAGAAATGCTAGCAGTAAAACTGGCAATCCAAAAATTCAGACCATTTCTCAAAGAAGGCCATTTGATGATAAGGACAGACAACACCACAGTCATGTGGTACATCAACAAACAGGGAGGCACTCATTCATACCCCTATACAGAATGACTTTGGACCTTTGGAACCTGGCACGCTACAACATCCAGTTACAGGCAATGTTTGTACCGGAAAGGAGAACACTCTAGCAGACATGTTAAGCAGAACCACCTCGGATGCTCACGAATGGATGCTACACCCGGACATCTTCAAGACCATCGCAAAGAAATGGGGAATGCCACAGATAGATCTATTCCTCTCAATCACCAGCTCAAAAATTCTGCACAAGGACATTCCATCCACTTGCATGGAAAGTGGATTCGCTCTCCTTCAGCTGGAAAGGTCTGACAGCATATGCATTCCCACCTCTTCCCTTGATACACAAGGTATTACTAAAAATCAAGGAGGAACGTAAGGATAATCCTGATAGCTCCGAACTGGCCAAGACAACACTGGTACCCATTGCTGAGGAGCATGTCTCGGGACAAAATGTGGTCAATACCCTGATGCCTTTGATGTTAACTCAGAACAACTACAGCATCATGCATCCAAACCTAAAAACGTTGCAACTGACTGCATGGCACATCACATAGCAGCAACTAATCCAGATCTCTCCCAAAGGGTTAAAGACATTATCCTTGAAGCCCGCAGACCTTCAACAAGAAGGAACTATGCAGGAAATGGAAAAGGTTTGTCATTTGGAGTGCTGAAAGAGGAAAAGATGTGTCGAATATAGATATTGCTAACATTCTGGAGTACTTGGCAGAGCTTCTACATACAGGCCTGTCCTATTCCTCCATCAAGATACATGCATCAGCTATTTCAGCAGAATACAGCTTTGATCCACCTGTCTTCTCACATCCTCTACTCAGACAGTTCCTCAGAGGGATCAAGAATGTAAAACCTCCTAGGAAACCACCATTGCCAGCTTGGGATTTGAACTTTGTGCTAGAAAAGTTGACACTGCACCTTTTGAACCAGCAGCAACAGCAGACCTACAGCATCTATCATGGAAAACTGCTTTCCTACTGGCAATAACCTCAGCAAGGAGGGTTTCTGAACTTCAGGCCCTAATGGCAGTACAACCCTTCCTAATCTTCCACCAAGATAGAGTGTCCATGAGGACTAATCCTACATTTATGCCTAAGGTGGTATCCAGAGTGTCTTTAAACCAGGCAATCCACCTACCTACCTTCTTCCCCAACCCACAAAACAGGGGAAAGAATGCTGCATACCTTGGATGTACCCAGACAGCTACGCTAGTACCTGGACAAAACAAAAGTAACAGAAAACTGACCAGCTTTTTGTAGCCTATGCAACAGGAAGGGAAGGAAAAGCAATTTCCAAACAGACAATCTCCAAATGGATAGGAAATTGCATACGATTCTGTTACTCCTTCCATGGAAAACCAATTCCACAGAACATACGGCCTCATTCTACAAGAGCAACAGCCACTACCACAGCCTTCGAGTGGCAACCAAGGACATTATTGAGGCGGCTACTTGGACCTCCGTGCATACATTTGCCAAGCATTATAATTTACCTCTGTATTCCAGATCCCGAGCAGGGTTTGCCACTGCTGTACTGCAAGGGATCCTAACCACCATAATCTATTCTTCCTCCTCCCTAGTTGGCTATGGTATTCTACCCAGTTGTTATGACTGCAGATGCATCCATGAAGGACATAGTACAGTTTTGTACCTACCATAAATGTAGATGTCCGAACTGGATAGCATCTGCAGTCAGGATTACCCTCCTTCCCCCTCCTAATAGCTAGCTGGTGGGGAGTCTCTTATGGTGTATTTGTTTGTATATATGTACATACATGCTTATTTTTTGTGTTTGCCTTCTATCTTTTTGGAAACATTGGCATTTACCCAAAATTTAGCCTTCCAAGAGGGCAATTGGCATCTGGGGCAAGAAACACTGAGGAAAATGGCATCGGCTGATGCCTTTATACCCGAAGACCAGCAGAGATGACGTCGGGTGAAGTGCGACATCAGCGGACCCGGACTTTGGAATCCGGCCGACCGAAGGGCTGCCTGACGACAGGACAACCCCGGTTGTTATGACTGCAGATGCTATCCAGTTCGGACATCTACATTTATGGTAGGTACAAAACTGTACTTTCTGCATACTCAGTAAAGTGGTTGGTTAATGGGTATGGAAGCTGTCTGTAGATAAGTGCCTTACTCCTGTTGTTGTTTAGTTATTGTTAAACAGTCATTAATCTTACATAACTCTGTGTGCTGCATTTGCTGAAATCTGTAAAATGCTCATTGCTATGGTTTATGCTTGCAAGTGTATGGGTAGGGGTATTGCCATCTATTTAAGAGTAACAAGTTGGCCATAATTTCTTCTGCTTCCCATCACAATCATATATCAGCATTGTACACAGTAAATAGCTGTATTGTTGGTTTGGGGAGGATATTTATGAAAGTAGCTGATCACTGATGCAGTGGCATAGTGTCCTACACTTCTATATCACACTGCTTAGCTTCCTAGATGATTACAAAAGAGGAGCCATAGACAAGTAGTGTAGGCCACCCTGTCACTACATCTGTTTTATCCCACATGCTCTGGTATTCTTTAACACCCTAAAGATAAGTAGTAGTGGTGTTTCTTTAATTTATCTTTAGGTAAACACTGTGTGTGTGTGTGTGTGTGTGTGTGTGTGTGTGTGTGTGTGTGTGTGTGTGTGTGTGTGTGTGTGTGTGTGTGTGTGTCTTTTGTAAAATTTATTTTATTTATTTATTTTACATTTGTTGACCGGGCTAGTCTAACTGTATACATGTCCATTTTCAGTAGAGGCCCGGGGAGAAAAGCTCCAAGCATAAGAATAACAATATAACAAAAAGCAAACAAGTGAAATAAAGTAATAAAGCAACAGTACCATAGTAACATAGGTAAAATGAGAAAAGCAAATGGGACTAACAAACAGTGACTACAAAACATTTAGGCAAAAGCCAGACCAGACATAAACAAGCAAATGCACTAGACAGCACCAGGGCAATTGCAGAAAGAACAAAGTTCCCAAATCCTATCAAATTACTAAGAATAAAGCAAGAGGAGAGAAATAAGTTTTGGAGGCAAGAGGGAGGGGTAGGGTTGGAGTAGGAGTGAAATACAAGTTTCAGTCTGGGTTTGCACAAGGACAAAGCCACTTAGTTTTTAGATGTTCTTTTATTTGTTTTTTGAATTGAGAAGCAGATGCTAGGGTAGATAGTTCAGGAGGGAGCTGATTCCATTTTTTTCCTATAGTGTTTGAGAAAAGAGAGTCACCAGCTTTGTTGTTTGCTTTAGTTAAGGAGACAAGTAGTTTATTTGCAGAACGTAGTGTGGGGAGCAAAGCCCCACACATTAGATAATGTTTTAAGTTTATTTATTTATTTATTTGTGGACCAGCGATTTTTTTTTTCCCTGGGAAAGACTTGACTTGTCAGTGGCAGTGTGTGTGTGTGTAAAAAAAAAATCATTTTTTTCTGTGGACACATACAGTGTTAGCAGGTATATCCATACATCATCTGGGTAGTAGAAAAATTAAGTCATTATCTTTCAAAAAGAGGGCATAAAATTCATCACAAAACATTAAACCCTCAGAGATTCTGGTGGCCCACACACCCTGGCTATATAAGTTGGTTTTGATACCATCATAGAAGGGGCCACTGCCCTGGGTCTCATCAAGTCTAAAACTGTCCCTACTCAGACGAGTGCAAAGATGGTCACTATAGCTTTATTTATTTATGTTTATATATCCTTTGTTGACCAGGTTAGTTCCATTAAACTGATAGCCTCTTTTTTTTAGGGGGGGGGGGCCCAAGGTCGTATTTATACTACTAGGGGAAATTTGGTCAGGGTATTTGAGGAACTTCCCCTACTCTTTTTGGGGTCTATGTTGAATTAGCGAACGCTTAGAAAAGTGAATGCTAATTCGACCATTTTTAAGTGAAAGCTTAAAATCTCGAACACCCGTAACAGCGATTTTTTTCCCAGGGAAAAAAATCGCTGGTCCACAAATAAATAAATAAATAAACTTAAAACATTATCTAATGTGTGGGGCTTTGCTCCCCGCACCCCCCTACTTAAATATACCAACTCCAAGATCGCACCACAGTGGAGGAAATGGTGAACTCCCAAAACCGTCCCAGCAATTTTTTATCCCTGTGAAAAAAATCGCTGTTCCAGGTGTTCGAGATTTTAAGCTTTCGCTTAAAAATGGTTGATGAATTAGCATTCGCTTTTCTAAGCTTTCGTTAATTCAATATAGACCCTCTTTTTGATGGGTGCCATGGGACTTTTTACATCTACCTGAGCTGCCGCCAACTGAGGCAGTTTAACGTCTCATCTGAAGGATGAACATTCAGGAATGCAGCACCCCCCCTTATGTTGCACTGCAGTGGCAACAATTAATTTACCTGATGTGGGAGTAGAACCCATAGCCTTTTGCACTAACAGTGTGTGTGCTACCTGTTTTGCCACTGACACCTTTTGTATGGTATGTTCAGGATCCAGGCGGTTAGGGACATTGTTGTCATTATTTCTTTAATTTTCCTCACAAGTAGACCTCACAGGTGTTCACAAGTCACTACAGTTTGTGTAGGGACAGTGCTTTGTCTAGGAGCAATAAGGGGGAATACAGTACTATGATTTTTTTGTTTTCTTTTGTTACAGTTGAACTTGAGACGTATACAAGTGGCTGTTTTAGGGGGGTATGGGTAAAGGAGGCATACTGTTTATATATGTCTGACAGCTGAATGGCGGATGATATATGTTACTGTGTTCTAATTGCTCTTTCAGTTTTGTTCAAGTTTGATATTAGGGGAGTACACAGATGGGGGAACTGTCTTTTGAGGGTAAGGGTTGGGTGGCATGTTATATAGATGTATAATAGCATCAGCTTGTATTATATCACTGTGATCACTTGTTCTTTCCCTTGTACCCCAATGTAGTCTGAGAGGTGTACACAGAAGATGGCTATATTTTCATTTCTCTGGGGTTAATGGAGCAGAAACTATTCCCAGATGTGATTTATATGTACTTGAAAGCTTTTGTCATCACATTTTATAGTTAGCTACTATTTAGTTTGCTTTGCATATTGAATCTTGAACATAACTTATTTATTCCTTAAAAAGAAAAAATAAGACTATTTTTTGCCTTGGTTATGATTTCTCTTCTGGCTATTATTGGATCAAAATGTTGAAAAAAGCTGTAATATGCACCTTAGAGCATCCAGAACCCCACAGCTTCTGTCTTAATTCAGTTCTTTCCTTCACAGTTATTACATTGCAGTCTTGTCCATTTTGTATGTGCTGAAATGAAACAGGAAAAATCTGAAAAGTAAGAGAAAATCTGAGAAGTGAGAAGAGGTAATCTGGGTAGTGCGGGGTGGGTGTGGCCAGAATAGGAGGAAAAAAACAGCCATGGGGCCCTGTGATGTAGGATGGATAGTACAGAGGAAGTGCCATGGAGTCATTTGCTTTGCAGCTCTATTTCACCTAAAGTGAGCCCTGGAAACTAACTTTTACAGGATTTTCAAAATTAACTAATGATAATGCTTATGATGGATAAAATGGATAATGGTTACTTGTATTGCAGTCCTTCTATTTTTGCTTTTGTTTTGTTAACACTAGTAATGTGTTTTTAATACTCTCATTTTGGATGTCTAGATATTTTAGATATCCTCTTTGTGATGAGGTGATTGGGTTGTCCTGTTTTCGACGCTTGTGTCAATGTCCCCAGGCAGGGTTACCACCTGTCCCACTTTGCGAGGGACAGTCCTTCTTTCGGAAGTTGTGTCCTGCAAAAATCTTGAAAAAAATGGCAAATGTCCTGAGATTTTTAGGAGAAAAATATTTCCTACATTTTTTTTAATAATTGCATAAAACAGTTATTTTGTATCTGAAACACCTAAATATTATAAGAAACTGACTAAGAAACTCAAAAGCTACAAGAATACGCTTTTATTTTGGCACAAAAGTGAAGTTCTGTTCTTTGTGCTGGCCATGAGTATGTTTTGCCTTGCAAAATCTGACGTTTCTGCAAAAAATGTCCCACTTTGGGCATTTGAAAAGGTGGCAACCCTACACCCAGGATGCCTCTAGTTTGAGATGTATCACATTTGACATCCTGTTAGAAAACCCAACGGCAGACCCTGAGCACACTGAAGGGTCTATAACTCTGTATTTAGAAACACTAGGGATGACAGTGGATCAGCTGCTGACTGTTACTTGGTGTAGGTAACTTTGGTCATCTGTCCAGAGCATGCAGCCAGCTCTGCCCTCATTACCACAAGCCGATTGAGAAATGCATACAAATCTGTGTGTATTTTTGTGAAAGTATGCATTAATCAAACAGTCTGGAATTTGATCTTTTCCAGAATGTTTATTAAGGTTGCACATTGTATCTCTGTTGTTACCTAAGGAACTGAGCCAAAACTGAAAAAGGCCCTTGGACAAACTCATTTACCTAGTTATCCCCCCCGGGCAAACTCATCGTCCCAGTTATCAACTGAAAATAAAAAATACCTAAACAAATAAATTGAATTGTACACATACACAGTGTCATCGGTTTATAAGAAATAGCAAACAATATTGGACTGAGTGAAGTTCATTTTTTTTATATATAACTGGACAGCAGATTTAATGTGACCTTTACTGATCATCATGACTTGAAATTATCATCAAACTTTTTTAAAAGTTTTCCATTATCTGCTGCATTTTGTAAAGATTTTCTTTGCTTTGAAACAATAATGTCACCATATGAAAGAGTAGTTCTATAACTATGATCAGAACCATAGTGCCTCCTAACATCTTGCACCTGGGGCCATTCCCCCATCTTAGTTCGAGTTTCTACTAAAAATAGAAGACAAACGTCTCTAAAATGTATTCCCTTTCTTAGAAATGTGTAGTCCTTTTAAAGGGACTCTGTACAAATTTTAACTAGAGTTCCATGCCTTGGACCATATTATACATCTTGGCACCCATTTTAACTGCCTTCCACTCTGTGACATCACTGTGATTTCCTACCCGCATATCACTTTCCTTTGCATACCCTGCCCCATTCTTGTTTTCATTTTCCCATATAAACGAAACAGTCACTGCACTAGCTCCTATGGATTTTCAACAACAACTTTTGGTTCTTACTTTCTCCTAGGCATTGCTATACTTATTTAAGTAAGTAATTAATTAATTAATTAATTAATTAATTAATTAATTAATTAATTAATACTTCTTTTTATGACAGCTGCAGTTACCGTCTATTTGCTTATGTAGAGTAGCCCATGTAAGTGCTTCACCCTAGTTGTTAATAGGAGCAAAGGCTCACAGTCATCATAAATAGTCTTTTTTTCTTTCAGTTATTACAGTAAAACAGATCTGTCCTCTGACAGAGGCAGTAGTAGGCAGTGTGCATTACTAATACAAATGATTCATGCATTTATTCATTTTTTTATCTTAATTATATTATAAAAGTGATTAGTGTTGCAAAGGACATCATAAACAGCAACAGAAAATTGCCTTATAGGATGAATGAAGCACTAGAGATTGGATAACTAGAACGGCTAATCTGTATGCATACTCAAAATATTAACGGGAGCAAAAGCTCCTGATCTTCAGACTGTTTTTCTCTTGCACGCATTTTTTAAGAACACTAGATACGTCTGTGTACAGAACACTAGTCTCTGCAACTAGATATTATTTATTAAGTTTCTTTTTTTGCTTTGTAGTGGTGATTGATATCAATGACAACAGCTAGTCTTGGTAAATCCTGAAGTAAGCCCTAGAAATTGGTTGCCTAGAGGAAACAATCTCAATGCTTACCTAAGATATTAGGACCAGATGCATTCAATCTTCAGAGTTTGAATTTTCCTTCTTGCAGGCATTTTTTTTTCAATTAATTCTGGCAGGTCATGAGCTAATGTATCTGTTAGCAGTTTAACTCTACACACTGCCTGCAGAGATCCATTTTTAGGATTGTTGTGAATTATGTCAGCAAATGCTTGTTACTCTGGGAAGTAAGCACTGCAGATCAGAGCCGATCTCCGTGTTTACCCCACCTTTTAACTGGAGCAGATACTTCCAATCTTTAAGGACAGTTTTTTGTTTTTTACTTACCAGAATTTCTGTCAGTGCTGGCATGACACCAGATACAATTGTGTGGGTAGTGACGAGCATATACACATCCAGAGAAGTCATTCATTATTTTTTTTCTTTTTTTCCTTTAGTTGTTACAGTGATTTGGTAGACTTCTCAGCTGTCCCCAACTTTACTGATCACCCACAATTTTACCTCATATTTTATCTCTGTACCTCTTAAAATTTTAGTTTTTCTAGTAAATAATGGAAGATTATAGTCATCTGTAATTTCATACTTCAGTGTTTCATACTTCTATTAACATTTTAAGCAAATTAGAGTTGTTGTTGTTTGTCTTTCGGCTTTTTCCCGGTAAGGTGTCACCACAGTGGAACTCCGATCCACTAATGATTGCCAGTAGATTTTTACGAAAAGCCGAGGTGCCAGCTCGACTCCCAACCTTCAACGAAGGCACGCCCATTTACGCACGCATGTCTTTCAAACGCTACCCAACCACGGGGAGGACGTGCAGACTCCACACAGAAGGCACTCCCAAGCCGACAATCGAACGGGAGAACCTCTTGCTGTGAGGTAACAACGCTACCGCTGTACCACCATGGCATTTTTTAAGCAAAACTATGGACAATTATAATTTATAAATATTACTTTAAGCAAATTAGAGTCTTCTTCTTCTTCTTTCGTTTTTTCCCGGTTAGGGGTCGCCACAGTGGATCACCTTGTCCGCTCATGATTGGCAGTGGAGTTTTACAGTGTCGAGTTGCCAGCCCAGCGCTCAACCTTCCACAGAAGGCAGACACACGCACACACTCACACCTAGGGCCAATTTAGAGTGTCCAATCCACCTGCAGCATGTCTTTGGGATGTGGAAGGAAACCGGAGCACCCGGAGGAAACCCACACGACCACAAGGAGGACATGCAAACTCCACACAGAAGGCACCCCAGCCGGGGATCGAACCGGAGAACCTCTTGCTGTGAGGCGGCAATGCTATATTGTAAATTATAATTGTCCATAGTTTGGGGCCTCTGTCCGCACATTACCATGTAATTCTTGAACAAAGAATTTATAGGTATGGTTACTGGAGTTGGGATGCTGTGAACAACTGTCCATGAGTTTCATAGTTTCATAGTATAGTACTAGGCTATCTGCCCTGGGGCATTTGTAAGCCTAGCCATAGTGATGTGGCTTTTGCCACCCCATGAAATGGTACAAAAATGTACAGAATAAAATTAGAATACTGTGCCTCTGTCTAGTAGTGACCCAGTGAAGGTCCCCTTATATAATAAAATTAGTTTACTGTGCCCCTGTCTAGCAGTGACACAGATGTGACCCCTGGGGTAAACTTACGATCTCCCATCCACTCATCAAGATTTCTCTTGAAGAGAGTCAGTGAGGGGCTCTGCCTAATACGAACTGGGATCTTGTTCCAAAGCGTGGGAAGCCTCTGGGTTATGAATCTATCCCTCCAGCATGTCCTATTCATACTTGTGCCGAGGTTTAAGTCTTTAGCTCTCGTGTTCCTGATGGATTTGGATTTTTTGAGGTGGAGCATGTCCATCAGATCCTGATTGGACATGGCCTTGTACATCAGGCAGAGATCACCTCTGAGCAGGCGGTATGCTACTGAATAGAGCTGAAGTTTCTTTAGTCTGGCAGAATAAGACATATGTTGGAGACCCTTGATCCTCTTGGTGAGGTACTTTTGTGGTCTCTCCAGCTGTTGCAAATGCCAGGTGAGGTACATACCAAATGGGGCATTGTACTCAATCATGGGTCTGATGAGGGAGAAGTATAGGGGTACAATGACATCCCTGGATCTGGATGTGAATCCCTTCATGATGAGGTGTGCAAGGTAGAATGTTTTTCTAACAACTTTGGCAATGTGGGTGTCAAATGAGAGGTCGCTGTCGACTTGGGTCCCTAGGTCTCTGATTACTTTTTCCGTACTCAGTGGGTAGCTGTCTATGTGATAATTTGTGGGTACTTTGTTTTTCCCAAAGGGGATGACTATACATTTTTTGGCATTTAGTTTAAGGCCGTGACTCCGGCACCAGTTGTCCGTTTCTGTGAGGCCTTTTTGTAGGATGTATGTGTCCGCTGGTGTATCGACTATGGCGCCTAGTTTGCAGTCATCTGCAAACTTTGTCAGCCACAACCCTCCCATGTTTGCTTTAACATCTGAGAAATAAATGCCGAACAAGAGTGTTCCCAGGACAGATCCCTGTGGGTCACCACTTGTGACCGGCTTTGAGTCTGACATTGCTCCAGCGATTTTAACTTTATGGGTTCTGTCCTTTAGCCAGTTTGCAGCCCATCTAGTGACATAAGGGTTTACGTTTAAGCTGTTGAGCTTATCTATGATGCCTGAGTGGGGTATTGTGTCGAAGGCCTTAGCCAAGTCCAGGCAGGCTGTATGGACTGCTTTGCCCTCATCAATGGCTCTAGTGACTGTTTCAAAAAAGTCAACCAGGTTCAAAAGGCAGGATCCGCCCTTTACAAAGCCGAACTGGGTGGGGTCAAGTGTCTGTAGGTCCCCTATGTCTCTGTTTATGAGTTCCATAATGATTCTTTTCATAGCTTTGCAGACCAGGCTGGTTAAGCTTATGGGGCGGTAGTTTCCAGGGTCTGTAGAGGTACCCCCTTTGTGGAGTGGGACCACTGTTGCTGTACGCCACTGTTCAGGTACATATACTGAAGTAAGGCTAAGGTTAAATAGCATTTTTATGTGTGGGTTTAGCTCCTCTTGGAGTTCACGTAACACACAACCCGGGATACCGCCAGGTCCCATTGACGCTGTGTTTTTAGCTTTGTTTAGGGCAGTTCTCACTTGGACATCTGAGATGACAGGGAGATTATATTCAGCTGGGATAAGTATTTCTTCTTTTGGGGGTGAGGGAGGAGAAATTTGCACTGAACCTGTCAGCCAGAATGTTGGCAATATCTGTGGGTTCAGTGTATTTTTTGTTGTTGTGAACTAACTCTGAGCATATCTGAGGGTTTCCGCCCAGGTTTCTAACATAGCTGAAGAAGGCTTTGTGGTTATCTTTAGTGTCCTTGGCGATTTTTCTCTCAAAGTTGGCCTTGGATGTTTTTATGAGAGAACGTAGTTTTCTGCTAATGTTGATCAGAGATGTCTTCCCTTCATGGGATTTTGCTCTGGCGTGCAGTAGCTTCCTTCTTTTGTTATACAATTTGTTAATGGCTGAGGTCCACCAGACAGGACGCTTGCCTTTGGTGGAGAGGGACTTGGATTTGTTTGGGATTGCATGATCCATGCATTCTTGGAGATGTCCATAGAAAGCATTTGTGAAGGATTCGGCATTGTGGGATGTGGTATCCACTGGCACAGTGGGCTTAAAGGATACCATCTCAGTCTTAAGAAGAGTGAAGTCTGCTTTTGAGAAGTTTTTCACTGTGGTCTTTTGTGCTGGGGGTGGAGGTGGGATATGTATATCCAGGGTGATTAGTTTGTGGTCAGATCTCACTAGTGAGGGGTCTACTTCCGGTGTGGAGCATTTTGTCCCCATGTTTGTGATGATCAGGTCTAGTATATTATCTCCCCTAGTGGGAGAGGTGACTAGTTGTTCCAGTGCATTTGAATTTATGAATTCCAGGAACCTTTGGGCTAGGGTATTAGGGCTAGAATAATGTACCCAGTCTATGTTTGGGTAGTTGAAGTCTCCCAGTATGATGGTATTTTGTGATACATTCATATCCTCCAATGTCTTCAGGAGGGCTGAGTGGGGTTCCTGAGATTGGGAGGGCGGTCTGTAACATGCTACCAGTTGTATAGCAGTTTTGCCTATGGTTAGTTGCACCTGCATGGTCTCTGATGCTTCATGTGTTGCTACTAACCTGGAGGTGTGGGTGTCCTTGATGAATATGGACACTCCCCCTCCCTTTGTGGTTCAGCCTGGGTTTTGGGGCCGAAAAGCATGATACGAGGTTATAGCCTAGTAGCGCTGGGGTGCTCTCAGGAGCTTTGAACCAGGTTTCAGTTACTGCACAGACGTCGATGTTCTCCATGCTGAGGAGTGCATCGAGTGCCTGCATCTTGAGATTTAGACTTCTGGCGTTGAGCAGCATTACCCTTAGTTTTTTTCCATTTTTGTTTTCTAAGGAGGTGGGTTTGTCTTTTGAGCCTTGCCTAAAAAAGGCACTATGTGGGTGGCAAGAGCCTTAGCCAATATCCAGAAGCCCAGTGGCGACAGGTGTAAGCCATCCCTTGTGAAGCAGCGTGGCTTGTCCAACATGTCATTCCAGGGTGACAGACATTGGATCCCCTTAGAATGACACCAGTACTTGAGCCAATTATTAAAGCTGATTATCTTGTCTTTGTATTGTGGTATCATTCTTGGTGAGGGCAAGATGCTGCTCAGGGTCAGGGTCATACCAGCCTGGGCTACATAATCGGAGAGCTCCTCTATGTCTCTTTTCATGTAGTCCAGGGAGGTATGTCTCAGGTCATTCACGCAAGCATGGACAATGATGGAGTCATATTTGTACTTGCTTTGGAGTGACTTGAGTGCGTGTGTTATGTGGCGGATCCTAGCTCCCGATAGACAGCTCACAGTCACCCTCTCCTTGTTCAGCCTGGTCAGTGGGACATCAGTGTGTCTGACTATAGAGTCACCTATTACTAGTGTATCAGGCATGGTGTTTGGCCTTAAGGGCTGTGATTGGTTGACACACTGATTTATTGAAGTATGTGTTGCATGTGTTTTGTTTTGAGGTGGTGGATTTTTGGATGTCTGCTTTGGGAGCCTCTGTTGTTTTGGTAAGTTTTTTATTAGAGCCTCCGAGTATGTCTTTGTGTTTTTATGTGTTTGGTTTGCAGTTGTGGTAGGTCTATGTGGGACTGGGATTGTTGTGTGTGTCGTTACCATCTCCCCCTGTCTGGTCATGCCAGCTCTGAGTTGAGAGAGTTCAGCCTCCAGTTTGGCTATATAGTTGCATCTCTCAGATGTATTTGTGTTTGTTGGGAGGAGGAGAGGGTTGTCTGTGTACATGAGACAATTGTAGCATTGTCTCAAGATACCCAGCTGAACTGGAGAGGACGCCAGTAATCTACCACTCGACATGCTAGAACAGTATAAGGGAGTGCTGTACCTTTAAGGGAAGTGGATATTCACAGGGGTGGTAGGTAGATGTAGTGCTTTACTTAGTGCGAGAGTGCTTACTTAGTAGAGAAGTATTGAGAACAAGTGCTAGGCTTATAATATAGTGAGTAGTCTGATTATACTAAGAGTAGAGCTTCCTTAAGGGAAAATTTGAAGAGCAGACTTGGCGGAGCCAGAAGAAGTTTAACCTTGTTTAACCAGCGCTGTGCTATGCGCACAACCGCACAAAGCCGTGCAAATGCGGATTTTAAACAGGGAACTACAAAAGAGCTAGAAATGGTCCAAAACAACCAATTACTACAGCTTCTTGTGCTGAGGTCACTTCCTGCAGGGACAGGTAGGCTGCTCAAGGCTTCCCACTCCCACTGGTGAGCAAAGAAACTTCCTTCTATCCAAGTAAGGTAATGGACAACACAGGAACTACACCACAGCCCAGAATACAGCAATGCCTGTAAACTGGTCTAAACTAGTCGAGGAGAGGCGAGAAAACAAGGATTGCCTCATATTTTTCCCTGTCCTCGTATAACATTTTTGATTCTCCATTAAAATCACTGAATAATGCATTTAATAATGACATTAGAGCTCTTTATTGTGTAGACAATGCATGTTCATAGAAATTAAGTGCTATTTAAAAATATGCCCCACATAATTTTTGGCTTTGTCCAGAATTCTTCCAAAAGAAAGTTTGAGGTTTCTCAGTGAACAACAACAGCACACTGTATTATTGTGTGACGTAAGCACTAGCTGTGGGTTACCTTTTACTATGCGACGTAAGCACTAGCTATGGGTTACCTAGAAGAGCCAATGTCTGCTTACCCAGGAGGTTAATCTTCTGATCTGTGGGACTGTTTTTGCATTTCAAGAATTTTTGTAAATGTTGTCAGTGCAGCAGAGATACATTTTGGCAGGGATCAGTGACAGCACAAAGCCCTGTTGTTAACTGTACTATCTCTAGTGTTTATTTCAAGTGTGTAATCTTACCATAACAGTAGAGCTCCTTGCCTTCACTGCTGCAGTATTCATCATGTATGGGATTCACTGCCATGGAAACCCAATGTCCAGTCAGTCTACCAAAGCCTACCATTGCTTTAAGGTATGTTGAACGTCACCCAAACGTTCATCATGTAGCGTAGGGCATAAAGGTGGCGTTCATGCATACCATCCTCAGAGCTTCTTTGCCGCCAGTCCGAACACTGTTTCTAACTGTCGGTCTGTTTGCCTATGTCCGTTTTCTGCTTTTTTGTATTCCGGTGATTACTCCTGTTTGTTGAAGTCCTCGCCATTGCGGATAAGTACCCAGTTGGAGTTTTGTACTTTTTTTTTTTTTTTAAATTTCTGCTGTTTGAGGTTAATGTCATCCACGAAGGTTAAATGCCAATGTGGGAAACAGATTCTCCATAAAGATCGCCATGATAAGTGCCTTTTTTTTTATCTAAGATCATTTCACGACCATATGTCTTGTTTGATTTGTCAGGCGTTTGTCCTGAAAACCCTTCATAGTAGACTTTCTTCCATTTCATTGTATCTTGAGAACCAGCATCTTAAGCTTCTTGATAAAGAAAGGAACCCAGAGTGTCAGCCATCAGGGAAGAAGGTGAAAAAAGTAAGACCATAATCTTCCGCTATCCAGCCTCTGCTGGGTGTTTCTTCCGAAAGTAATGTCTAGTAACCATTATTGAAATAAAAAGTAACAGAACAAAGTAACACTATCAGTTTTGACAACACGGTTGAGTAAATAGGTAATGTGATGTTTGACATGGACAGCTGTAGGCATAAGCTAACTAGGTAACTGTTGTAGGGTGCTGCTCCTTGCATCTGTAATAGGGGTGATTTTCAGGAATTTTATTTTGTATAGTAAAGGAATGTGTCAGTTCTTTACTACAATAAGTAAATTAATTAAATTAATAAATGATGTAAACAAATTCCTACCAGAGTAGTGAGAGCGCTGTATATTCAGCCATTCGATTTATTGGCTTTCTGCTCACCCCACCCACAAACTACCTAGACAAAATATACAGATTTGATAAACATTCAAGGATACTTTCAATTGCAAGTCTGTCAGTAAGACATACAAAGGCTGTGGTTTACAAGCCACATGAATCTTAAGCATAGACTATATGTTGCACATGTTATTTTCAGATATGTACATATGTATATGGGGAAATGTATTGCCTACATTTGCCTCATCAGTCAAACTTTTGGGGAAGGAGTTAAAGCTGAACGACAACATCTAGAATCAGCTAATGAGAAAATACTTTTGGTATAGTAATCAGATTCATTTCCAAAGTTTCCTGACATTTTTTAGAAAAAGAAATCTTCAAAAGATTTCATTCTTCTAAAATATTAGGACATTTGCAACTAAACAGGTTTGTTTGCAAGACAGAACTATCAACCCCCACACCCACTGAATTTTGTGTAATCTGACTTGCAGTATGCTAACAAGATTCTCTGAAAACCCCTCCTCTGTGTAAACATGTGACTTGCACAACTCTACAACAAAATCTATGTCAAGAATGATACCATCAGCATTAGGAAACAAGGAGGCATGTGGCAGCTGACATGACTTGGCATATACAGACAGTGAAACAATTGTGGGGTAGTCAGGGCTTGAGCAACTGGTAGATATTTGAAGCTGTTATGAAAAGTATGAAATATTTTCAAAATTTTAATTAGTAATACAAAGGTGAGGTGTGATAGTGGCTTGTTGGGGATACTTGTGAAAGCAGTGTGTGTTGAAAAAAAAAATGACAGAAGCTGAGTAAGATAAACGAATCCCACACTGACACAAATGTTCTCCAGGAAGAGCTGACATAGACAAACAACTGGTATCAGAGCCATGGGCTAAAACTAAATGCCAAGAAATGCATAATAGTATCCTTCAAGAAGTCATCCACCCATGATAACTATCATGCAGAAGCAGTTCGCAAGTGCCGGTCGGCCGACTCCTGAATTTTTCATTTTCGAGTTGCAGAACCGAAGTCTTCAACTAAAGCTAAGTACCTCATTGGGGAAACTTTTTCTTGCTCCTTACCAGTGTCAGTAAAAGTTAATAATTGCATTACTTGTGGAAAGCAAATACGTCATAAAGATTTTCATTCGTACTTTGCCTGAACTGCGGTGGTGGTGCTGCGGTAGCATCGTCGCCTCATAGCAAGACGTTGTCCCGTTCGATTCTCAGCCTAGTGCGTCTTCTGTGTGGAGGCATACGTGAATGGGGCATGCCTTCGTTGAAGGTTGTGCACCAGGGCTGGTAACCTGGTAAGTAAAAATCCACTACCAATTATTAGTGGACCGGAGTTCTGCTGTGGCGACCCCTAACCGGGAAAAGCCGAAAGACACAAACAAACTGTATTCCTTGCCTAGGCCTGACCACAACATACCGTGCTGTCGGTTTTGTGCTTTATTTAATCAGTGCACTATCAGTCGTCGGCATATTTTTGCCTCAAAATATTTCGGTTCTCGGTTTAATTATCCAGAAATGTCATAGGTTAGCCTTCCGACTACCGGGATTCCAAAAAACGCAAGGAAAAAAACAGAGACAGGCTGCAAAAGTCCAAAACTGCAGACGACACTTCTCGTAAGCCAGTCGCCAGTTCATTCGTATTCAGTGAGGTGCTTTCACAGCCCCTGATACCTGCTACTTCTGATTTGCAGGTCTCTACTGAGACTCATTCGGAGTCCGGTATTCTGCGAGATGCTTCAACCATGGAACCTGCAGATGTCTCTACCTTGGATGGGTACGGAGCTGCTATGCAGGAACCAGCTTCTGAGGGTGTATTCAGGCCTATGGACTTGCATATTAAACCGATGCCTTCTTCTTATTTTAGGCCTAAATCTCGAACCATGCCTAAAAAAACGACGCCCAGGCTGCATGCTCAGGCCTCTATGCCTAAAAAACAAATGATAAGAATGGCTGAAGATCTTATAACTCTAATCAGGGGAAGCCAGCCTCCCCCTTCTAAGAGACCAGGGACTGAAGTTTTGTTTATGAATCTTCTGACCAGGATTCTGATTTTTCTGATTCTTCTGATGATCTGGATTTGCCCTTATCTACTTATGAGGATTCTGATGCAGAGGACTCTATCCCCTCTGCTTCCCCTCCAGAGGATTTTTCTTTTGGTGAAACCTTATATACTCTAAGGGAGCATTTCCACTGGGAAAGCCAGGATTTTTATGATTCAAAAAAGAGGCTTAGGGATTTCTTACTCCTGCCTCAGCATAGGCCTTTAGCTATTCCTCCAGTACTAGACATTGTTGATGATGCTTTTTCGGAATCTAGTTTGGCCCCTGATTTCTTGCCTCCTGCTCCCAGAAAACCTGACAGATATTACAGGGTTCCTGATTCACACAAGTTCCTTTTTAAAAATCTTACTGCGGATCCAGAGAATATTTCACATGGACCCAAGGGCATTAAGGCTTCTACTGCTAAAAATCCTACCTCTTTTGATAGAGACTCCAGGGCGCTGGATAGAAGGGGTAAGAAGGTTTACACTTCTGCAACTTTGGCTATTAGGGCTTTAAACTGCCAGTTTCATATGTTAAAGTACCAACATGTTATTGGATTTCTTAAACAGAAAATTATGCTGATTCCTGACTGTGCGGAAAATAAAGAATTACAGGATTTAATGCATTCTGCTGAGCAGGTTGGAAAACATACTTTGCAATGTGGGTTTGATTCTTTAGAGGCCTCTTGCAGGGCTGCTGTTACTGGTTCTGTGCTCAGAAGGCATGCTTGGCTTAAGGAGCAATCTTTACCTGATCATGTTAAAGCTAAAATCTGAAGTAGGAGATTCATTTGTCTGCAACCTGTGGGTTATGGATCCAATATCGGATCCGAACCGGCATGGTTTATACAGCTATGGATCCGAGCTCTTAGCTCCTCCCCTCACCCATAATGCCCTTCTCTCCCTACATGACCTCAGATCTAGTTTGCCGCGCTGGTAACCAGGTCTTGGATTCTGAGCTCTTCAGCTAAGTGATTTTTTCTACTTAAAGAAAGCTTTAATTTGAGTATTTGTTGTGATATTTGAGTGATTGTGTTAGGTTCCCCTTTATAATTTGATACTTTCAGCTTAAAATTTTTAATTTTAAAAACTTTTAGTTATACCCTCCCCTCGCTGGACGGAGTTTCTGTGTGAGTGTTTTCTGTGGGGCCTTGTGTGTGTACTAGTTTAGTACTAGTCTCTGTCTTTTGTTTTTTCTTGTAAAAAAAAAAAAAAAAAAAAAAAAGACTTTATTATGTCAGAAGCCCCTAAGGCAATATTCTTCAAGTGCCCCGAGTGTGGCCATAAGCTATCCCCTGCTGATGGCCACACTCGGTGCGTTCGATGCCTTGGGGTTGAACACCTCACTTCTGGATGTTCCATTTGTGCAGGGTTCAACCCCAGGGCATTGAAGGAGCGGAGGTCGAAGCTGGTCCTGGCGGGACTTCTCACCCCGGACTCGGCTTCGGCTCCCGCTCCTGTTGTGGGTACCGTGGCCTCGGTTCCCTCCTCACCTGCTCTCCCTCCTCCATCTGGGACTCAACCTCCCGCTGCTGGGTTGGAGGAGAGAGAGGCAAGAAAAAAGGACTGGAGAGAGAAGCACCACAAGCGGCGGGCCGAGACCTCCGTTTCGGCCCTGCCAGCTAAGCGGGCTTCTCCTCCGGCCTCCTTGGCTACTGGCTTTCCCCCCCCCTCGGCTCCGGTCTCCGGTCTGCTTCTCACCTGGGCCTGAGGAGGAGGAGACCCGATCTCCGTCGAGGCTATCGAGGAGGCACTCAAGGCCTACCTCGGTAGCCTCTTCGAGATCCACGTATAGCCTTTCTGACGCCGATCTGGACCGGATGATGAGAAGGTTCATCCAGGCCCAGATGCAGTGCTCCTGCCTCCCCCCCCCCCTCTGGGGGGGAGCTCGACCCCATTTTTCAAGCCTATAGCTCCGTCTCCGACCCGCTACCCAGGTTCGGAGCGTTCGGAGCCGGGCAGCTTCGGAGCCAGGGGTGGGTCGGCGCCGATAGTACTAGGTACTTCGGATCCGACCCTGCCCTCGAGTGTTTCAGATCCGACCTCTCGAAGCCTGGCTCCGAGCTTCGGATCCGGGGGACTCAGTGTGCCTTTGGCGCCGTCTGTGTCGGAGCGCACTGGTCCCTCGGATCCGAGTGTCTCGGGGCCGGCTCCGATCCACTCTTCGGATCCGAGGGGGAGCCGACTTTCGGATCCTTTGGTCGAGGCTGGCTCCCCCTCGGCTTTTGATGTAGTGGAGATGGCTCTGTTGAGGGCTTCTGGAGCCCCGGCACTTGCTTCGGCTCCGGCCCGCGCTCCATCTGCACTGGGTCAGGCTTCCACCATCCGGCCACTGGGACAGCCCGCTTCAGTGCCCCAAGCTGTTCCTTTGGAACAAGAAACTGCTTGCGAGGGCTCCTCGGACAGCTCCCCCGAGGAAGCCCCTCACAAGCATACGTGTAAAAGGAGGCACATAGACTCCCCCGAGTCTTTAACTGAAGACACGGATTTGGAGGAAGGGGAAGGCTCCCCAAGATCACCCCCCAAGGATGTCTCCTTTGGAGACATCATGGAAATGCTTCGCATAAGGGGGGGGTGGTCTGCCCCCAAGTCTTCCTCGGACGAGTCCGTGTTCTTGGAGGCATTCGAAGCGGGCCCGTCTACCTCTTGGGTGTCCCCTCCTGCCGACCCCCTGGTGGACCTCATTACCACCAGGGCGTGGAAGGAACTGGACACCGTGGAGCCAATCCCCAAAAGGCCAGACCGAATCCTTAGCCCCCCTGCAGACCGTGCCCACTGGAGTAAGGGGCCCCCTGTAGATGCCATGTTGACGGCAGCAGCCACCAAGAGGGAACTCGCTCAGGAGAGTCACTCAGTCCACCCTCCGAGCAAGGAGTCTCGGATGATGGACCGCTTGGGGAAGCGAATGTTTAGTTCTGCGACCTTCTCAGTGAGGGCGCTCAACTACTTGGCACATGTGATCAGGATGCAGCGCGATCTTATTAAGGAATACGCTGCATCCCCCCCTGAGTCCATGTCGGAGGAGGACAAACTTTTGCACTCCACCCGTATGGCCACTCTTCGATCCGTGACGAATACCTCTATGCGGTTGCTGTCCCATGCTACTGAGGGAGCCGCTAGAGCTGCAGGAGTAGGCCTAGTCACGAGACACCAGGCCTGGCTCAGCCATTGCGATTTCACGGAGCCCTTCAAGGCGTCCTTCGCGAACGCCCCCTTCAATGGTTCTGCCCTTTTTGGCAAGACGGTTCGCGACACCTTGACCCAGAGCGAAAAGGATGGGAAGACGCTGTCTGCCGTCGGAATCTGCTTCTCTGTACCCCAGAGGTCCTACTCTAGGAACCAAAAGGGCCAGAAGAAGATGTGGTTCCGGAAGTCGCAGCAATCCCAACCCGCTCCGGACAACCAGTTCTTCCATGGCAGAGGAGGACAGGGAGGACGCCACCCCAGGGGCAGAGGGGCTCCCAGGAACTTCGGGTCCAGAGAACCTTTCTCTGAACGCCCGCAGCAGCCCTGAGGGTTGCCCGACTGCTCCACTCTGGAGGCAGTCGGGGCGTTCCGGAGCACCTAGCGGCATGGGAGTCCATAACATCAGACTGCTGGGTCCTCCGCATTATATCCAGGGGATACAAGATCCCCTTTCTTTACATTCCAAAATTCAAATCCCTCCCCGACGGTCCACCCGGTCAGTGGGAGGCCACTTCGGGAGATATTGGCCATCTGCTGGGGAAAAGAGCCATCTAGCCCGTCCCCCCAGACCAGATCGGATCAGGGTTCTACTCCAGGTTCTTTTTAGTGCCAAAGAAGACGGGGGACCTAAGACCAATTTTAGACCTGTCCCTGTTAAACCTGGCAGTTCCCAAGGAGAAGTTCTGGATGGTCACCTTGCAATCCATCCTCCCCCTTCTGGGAGAGAATCACTGGATGTGCTCTATAGACCTCAAGGATGCGTACTACCACATACTAATGGACAGACGTTCCAGGAGGTTTCTTCGCTTCCGGCTGGGAGCCAGTCACTACCAGTTCAGGGTCCTTCCCTTTGGTCTCACCACAGCCCCCAGGGTGTTCACCAAAGTATTAGCAGTGGTTGCGGCCCACCTGAGGCTTCAGGGGGTGCAGGTCTTCCCATACCTGGACGACTGGCTCCTTACCGCCCAAACAAGGCATCTACTATCATTGGCGCGAGACTCTTTTCTTCATCTAGCTCCCCGCTTAGGCATCATGATAAATGTTGCAAAATCCAACCTGGCCCCTACTCAGTTGATAGATTTTATAGGTGCCAGGTTAGACACGAGGGAGTTAAGAGCCTTCCTCACAGCCGACAGAGTTCAGAATTTGCGACTCCAGGTGCGGGCCATCCTCCACTCCAGCTCTATTCTGGCGGAATTGGTCCTGAGGGTTGTAGGGTCCATGGCAGCAGCAATATCTCTTCTTCCTCTTGCCAGGTTCAACATGCGGGTCCTTCAGTGGACACTTCAAGTTCAGTGGTCTTACCTTGCTCTACCTCTGCATCATCCCATTGCGATCAGCAAGGCTTGCAAGCGGTCCCTTTTGTGGTGGCTCCACTCACAGGATCTCCACGGAGGCCGCCCCTTTTGTGCTTCTCCCCCTCTCGCCACGGTGACCACGGACGCCTCCCGCCTTGGGTGGGGGGGCATTTTGCAGGCAGGACGGTCCAAGGCACGTGGAACGACTCAGAGACCTCCCTGCATATCAATGTTCTAGAGATGAGAGCAGTGCTCTTGGCGTTGCGAGCACTTCAAGCCTTTCTTCCCCTGGGAACAATTGCGATTCAGTCAGACAACATGTCGGTGGTCTGGTACATCAACAAACAGGGGGGAACCAGGTCTTATCCCTTATGTCGAGAAGCCATGAGAGTGTGGGAATGGACGATCTCCACCAACCGCTTTCTCATTGCAACGCATATTCCGGGTCGGTCCAACATCCTGGCGGACAAGCTCAGTCGCACCATTCTCTCCCCGTATGAGTGGTCTCTCAATGCTCAAGTAGCGAAACGTATCTTCGCATGGTGGGGAACTCCTTGTTGCGTTCTTTTTGCGTCTCCCTTAAACACCAAGTGCGACAGTTTTTTCGCTCTAATCCCTCCTCCAGGGGATTCCCCGAGACGCTCTGGTGCATGCTTGGCCTCCCGGTCTTCTTTATGCTTACCCCCCTTTGCCTCTGATGCTCCAAGTTCTTCAGAAAGCCTCTCGGTTGGGGCGCAGAATGATCCTCATTGCCCCATTCTGGCCTCGACAGATCTGGTTCCCTTTCCTAAGGTCTCACTCGGTGAATCCACCTTGGCATTCTAAATCCCATTCCGGATCTGATATCGCATCCATCGAACCTATCAACGCCGAATCTGGACAACCTGAAGCTAACTGCTTGGCTGCTCCAGTTCCACTCCTAATTAGGACTCCCGGTATCTCGTCTCCCGTTAAGGCCATCTTGGTAGCGGCTCATAAACCATCTACCAGGAAAGTTTACCGCAGTAAATGGAAACAATTCTCCATTTGAGCGGAGCGGCAAGGTCTAGATCCCTTCACGGTTCCCCTTCCTCTGGTGCTAGACTTCCTAACCACTCTCTTTAATGATGGTGCCAGTAGTTCCACGGTCAAAGTGCAGCTTGCGGCCATTTCTCACTATCATGTTGGTCATGACTCTGGACCACTTATGTCTGCCAAATTGTGTAAAATCTTCCTTAAAGGCACCTTTCTCCTCAGGCCCCCTGTCAAGCAAGTGGTTCCTCCTTGGGATATGTCTTTGGTTCTTCGGGCCTTGACCGCTCCCCCATTCGAACCTGCGGCCACAGTAGATCTTAAATTTTTATCCCTCAAGACTGCTTTCTTAGTAGCCATTACTTCGGCCAAAAGAGTTTCGGAACTTCAAGCCTTATCTTCAAAGCCTCCTTACTTGGTCTTCCATCCGGACCGCGTATACCTCAGGACCAATCCCTCCTTTCTTCCTAAGGTAGCTTCAGAAGCAAACATTAATCAGTCCATTAACCTCCCTGTTTTCTTTCCTAAATACCAGAACAAGGGTGAATACAAGCTGCATTCTTTGGATGTTCACAGGCAGCTTCGTTTTTATCTTAACAGGACAGCTGGTCATAGGCAATCCGACCAGTTATTCATTTCCTTTGCCAAATTCAATCTGGGTAAGCCAATTTCCAAAGTCTCCTTGTCACGCTGGATTTCGCAATGTATTCTTCTAGCTTATCAAGCCTCTGGGAGGCCCGCACCGGAGGGAGTCCATGCCCATTCAACTCGGTCAGTTTCTACCTCAGCGGCCTTTAAGGCTAGGATTCCTCTGGATGACATTTGTTCAGCAGCTACTTGAGCTTCATCCCATACCTTTATTTCTCATTACAAGCTGGATATCACATCTAGAGGTAGAGCATCCTTTGGCTCTGCGGTGCTCCGGAATATCCTTCCATGACGGCCGCCCAAGATTCAGGTAGCTGGGGACTCCATCCCACAGGTTGCAGACAAATGAATCTCCTACTTCAGATTTAGAAGTTATGTACTTACCATAACGTTCCATCTGAGTAGGTGGATTCATTTGTCTGCAACCATCCCGCCCTCCTATCCCCCTGGCCTTGTCAGTTTCCTGCATATTAGGTGTTACCCTTTCCAGGGTATTTTGATTCAGGGCAAACTTGATCTGAGGTCATGTAGGGAGAGCAGGGCATTATGGGTGAGGGGAGGAGCTAAGAGCTCGGATCCATAGCTGGATAAACCATGCCGGTTCGGATCCGATATCGGATCCATAACCCACAGGTTGCAGACAAATGAATCCACCTACTCAGATGGAACATTATGGTAAGTACATAACTTCTAATTGTTGGATGCTCCCATAAATCAGGACTGCCTGTTTGGCAACAAGGATGAGGAAGTTCTGAAAAAGATGGAAGATAAAGCCAAATCTATGCAAAATGTTAAAGATTTCTTACAGGTTCAACCTCCTAGATTTAGTAGGCACTGGCCCTCTAAGAATTGGTCCTTTCCTGCCTTTCAAGATCTTCTCAAGCCAAACCCAGACACAGCAGAAACCCCAGGTTTCAGTCCTAGGGGACACACAAGACTAAGCAATGGGGGGTTTCTGCACCCAAATCTGGGAGTAGTAAGACCCTCCCCCATGGAAAACAGTCTAAATGGCTTGCTTTTAAAACTTCCAAGCACTTCCCAACCTTTAGGCGGAAAGATTGGTCTGCAGACCAGAAACTGGGAACTCATTACCCAAGACAAATGGGTTTTAAATATAGTGTCCCAAGAAAAGAGCTTTCACTTCCACACCTTACCAGCACCAAGCGGGTGGCCAGATCTACCCCCAAATCAATGGGCAGAGGTCCAAAATCAAGTACTCTCTCTATTAAGTATGGGGGCTATTCATTTGGTACCAGAAAAGGAAAAGGGACAAGGGTTCTATTCGAGACTTTTCCTGGTACCCAGAAAAGGCAATACATGGCGTCCTATCCTGGACCTTTCTACTCTAAATACAGTTCTGGTGATTCCAAACTTCAAGATGCTGACTCGTCACCAGCTGCTTCCTATGCTAGGCAAAGATGCATGGTTGGCAACACTAGACTTAAAAGAAGCATACCTGCACATCCCTATCAGGGAGTCTTGCAGAAAATACCTATGCTTCAAAGTAGGCTTACATGCACTATCAGTTCCCTGCACTGCTCTTTGGCTTCTCTACTGCACCCAGGGTATTCACAAAGTGCCTAGCTCTAGTCATTGCATTCTGCAGGCAAATAAACAGTCAGATATACCCATATCTGGACAATTGTCTAATTCAGGCAGATAGCCAGGACATACTTTTGAATCATCTGGCCTTTGTTCAAAGGGTACTAACTTGTCTGGGGTACACCATAAACGAAAAGAAATCACAACTGGTACCCTGTCAACACATTATATTCCTGGGAGCAAGCTTGAATACAACTTCCCAGATGGCTTTCCTCACACCAGAGAAACGGATTCATTTGACAACCTACTTCAAACAAGTGGCCACAAAAACCCTGTTATCTGCAAGGCAAATACTGCAAGTCTTGGGGCTCATGGCCTCCTGCATTCTTCTAATTCCATGTGCAAGGCTGCATATGAGGAAACTGCAATGGTATCTCAAAAGCCTATGGTGTAAACATTCACAGGATCTAGAGGCAATGATTCCTATCATACCTTGCCTACGCCTAGAGTTCCTTTGGTACGCAGAGGCCTGCCACCAAAACAGGGGACTATCATTCACTCGACCCCCTGCCGCCCAAACATTAACAACAGATGCATCAGACTATGCATGGGGGGCACACCTGGCAGGGAAGTGCTTTCAGGGCAAATGGAACCCAAGTCAAATGCACCTGCATATCAATCAAAAAGAAATGTTAGCTGTACAGAATGCTCTGACAGCCTTCAAGGACCACATTCTTCCAGGACAATTAATGATAAAGACGGACAACACCACTGTTATGTGGTACATAAACAAGCAGGGAGGTACACATTCTTACCCCCTCTGCAGACTAGCCATGGCATTGCAGAACACAGCCCTGAGTTATCAGGTACATTTATAAGCTCAATTCCTTCCAGGAAAACTAAATACACTGGCAGACGAACTAAGCAGAAACCTCATGGACCCACACGAGTGGAAACTGGAACCAAGGATTTTCAACATGTTGACAAGCAAATGGGGGAGCCCATATATAGACCTGTTTGCCTCCCCGCAAAACTATCAGTTGGACAAATTCTGCACAAGGACTCCCCACAAACAAGCTTGGAAAGTGGATGCTCTGTCCTTCAGCTGGAAAAACCTATCACGTTATGCTTTTCCTCCTCTGCCTCTGCTCTCCAAAGTACCTCTAAAGATCAAACAAGACAAACCAAGGATGATTTTGATTGCACCAGACTGGCCACGCCAACACTGGTACTCCCTCTTGCGCAGTGTGTCACTGTGGGCCCCATGGCACCTGCCCCAGACTCCTACTCTATTGTCTCAGCGGGAGAACCAAATTCTGCATCCTCAACTTCAAACACTGAATCTAGCAGCCTGGCTAATTACATAATTTCTCCTTTACCATCCCTCAGTAAACCAGTGATGGATATCATTTTAGAGGCAAGGAGGCCTAGTACCAGAAAGTCTTACGCTGAAAAATGGAAAAGATTCCGTGCCTGGAACCAATCTCAAGGGATGAGCACAATAGTGACCAGTTTACCTCAGATATTACAATACTTAACTGAGATGCTTCATAAGGGCCTGTTTTTCTCCTCCATCAAAATTCACGGCTCAGCCATCTCAGCTCATTATAACACAGAACCACCCCTCTTCTCTCATCCATTGCTTAAGAAGTTCCTCGGGGGGCCAAAAATCTACGACCACCCAGGAGAGCTCCAACTCCAGCCTGGGACCTCAAAGGAAAAGCTCACCCTTCCTCCTTTCGAGCCAGCTGCCACTGCCGACTTAAAATTCCTTTCTTGGAAAACAGCTTTCCTTTTAGCAATCACTTCAGCAAGAAAGGTATCTGAATTACAGGCCCTTATGGCAGTGAAGCCTTTGATCATCTTTCATGCAGACAGAGTGTCCCTCTGGACCACTCCCTCCTTCATGCCCAAGGTGGTATCCAATGTGGCCCTTAATCAGTCCATACATTTGCCAGCCTTCTTTCCTAACCCACAGAACAAAGTGGGATGGATTCTGCACTCCTTAGACATGCACAGACAACTTAGGTTCTACTTGGACAGAACTAAACCTCAAAATAAATCTGATCAATTGCTGGTGGCATTTGCTGCAGGGGCAGAGGGGAAGGCTGTTTCAAAGCAAACCATTTCCAAATGGATAGGCCATTGCATTCTTTTTTGCTACAAACACCATGGAAAACCTATCCCACAGGGGATCAGACCCCACTCTACCAGGGCTGCATCTACCTCTACAGCCTTTCTCAGAGGCATCCATACCAGGGGCATCCTAAAAGCTGCTACTTGGAGTTTTGTACATACTTTCACCAAGCATTACCATCTGCCAGTTTTCTCTAAATCCAGAGCTGGTTTTGCCACAGCAGTCTTGCAGGGCCTTTTAGCTGGTCCTAATTCTATTTAAATTCCTCCTCCCATCCTTAGGTTTGGGAATCTACCCAAAAGTGATGACTGCAACAGTGAAACACAAAGAACATAGTACAGTTGTGTACACTTGCCATAAATGTAGATGTTCGAGTGTATTCACTGTTGCAGTCCTGGTTACCCTCCCTCCAGCCCCCTTCTTTTTATTTTTTAGATATATCTCTACTTTCCTTTACTATCTTCAAAAGCTTTTTGGTGTATTTGCTTTTTTGTTGAAGGTATAACCTTGTATATTTTTAGATTTAATTGCTTCCCATTAAGGGGGCACCTGACATCTGGGGCAAGAAAAACTGATGTAATGGCGTCGGCTGCATGTTTTATACCCCTGATGACCTGACATCTTGGAAGAAGGGACAGAAACCGAAGCAGGACCCAAGACTTTGTTTATCAGGCCGACTGAGGGCTACTGCAAGCAGATAACCCAAAAGTGATGACTGCAACAGTGAATACATTCAAACATCTACATTTATGGTAAGTGTACACAACTGTACTTTCCTCCATAACCCAATTCAAGTGTAACTTGGACAATTGGATGGGGAATAGGAAATTCATCCCTGGTTTGGTACCTGTGCCTCTAATGGATACAGAAAACCTGTAAATGGTTCATCTCCCAGGCCCCTGCTTGTAAACAGCTCATCTCCCAAGCTCCTGCTTACACTTATCAGGGGTACCAGAACTTGTCAGAGATGTGAGATGCATAGCTAGGCTCAAAAAGGCCCTTATGGTCATTAGCCTAGTAACCACCTATGCATCTATGAACCTATAAACCATAGACATAATTCTTTGTTTTAGGTTTAAGTTATTGATATTAACACTATTCTGATATGCAAACTAATATCCTTTGAATAGTAAAATAGAAACATAATGACATGAACTGCTGGGTATCTACAGTGAAAACATCAGTGTGAGATATACATGGCTTGAGTTACTGAATAATGTTTGTACAAGGTTACAATAATTATGGAATATACTGAATATGCCCCATGTTTGCCTTAATAAATTTTACATGGTGTGTGATACTGTCATGTTATGGAAGACCTATGCAAGAAGTGGGTGACTGAAAACAACTGATGGTAAACAGATGTGGGCAATAGAAATGCAGCAAAACCTAGCTAAAAATGTAACCTTGTTTGAGGTATAACTGTATTAATATTTATATTATTCTAATACTGAGACTAATATGTCATGGGAAGTAGGAAATGAGTTTGGAAGTAAGGTGGCGTCTGCATGTTGACAAGATAAGGTAGGTAGCATCAGTGAAGACATGACCATGGGACGGAAAGGCTTTAGTTAATAAATGTTTGCGAGAGATTATGAAAAATGAAATATTTTTACAATGGTGCATGATACTGTCATGCCAGGGACCCTATACAAGCTGTGGGTGCTACACAAAAAATAATAACTATGTATCCTTGGGTATGAGAAAGACATAACTATTTGTTTAAGCTACACTGTGTTAATAGTAACAGTATTCTAATACTGCACGCAATATCTCATGACTGGTAGGTTGTGCATGATGAGAGGAAAATGCCATATAAAAGCAGACTGTTCAGGATAACAGTTATTAAGGAATGTTTTCAAAAAATTATGAATAATGTGACATATTTTCTATATTTACATTAATTATGCAGGTGGAATGTGATAGTTATGTTTATATACATACATACATACATACATACATACAAATATTTCAAGCAGGGGCATTAAAAGCCCTTAACCACGTAAAAGAGAAAAGGCAACAGCCTAAAAAACAACAGCCAGTTCACAAACATTTATTTAAAGCGCTTTTAGCTGGCATTAAAAGCCCTTCTAGTTTGCCAATATACCATAACACTTGTTCCCATAATAAAGTGTCTAGGCTGTTATTAAAAATATCTAAACTAGTACTTGCTTTAATATAGTTTGGTAGGCTGTTCCATGCATCAGCTCCTCTGTCAGAGAACCAATTAGTGCACTTCTCATTCCTATAGAATCTCCTGCATAGGTTGCCTGATGATTCTCTAGTACTTTTTGATGACCCCAAATATTCCCAGAGGTAGTTGTCTCTAAATACTCTATATATCTGAATAATATCTTCTCTTGGATATCTGTAAGAGACACTGTACAAGTTCAGATATTTTAGTCTTTCATAATAACTTAAATTTTCACATCCATGGATGCTCTTGGTATATTTCTGCTGTACTCTTTCCAGTTTACTCATGCTTGTTTTCTTATAAGGTTTCCATATTGTTATTACATACTCAACTTTGGGTCTAATGTAACTAACAAACAAATTCCTTCATCATTTTTGATTTCCTAGACTTTATAAATCTTTTTATGCAACCTATAGTTACATAACTATCATTAACCAATTGGTTGATTTGATTAGAAAAACTCATAGCTGAATCGACCCAAACCTCTCAACTGTGCCAAATTCCTCTGTAAATACCGGTTTTGAGGGCAAAATATTGAGGTGCCACGAATTACCAAGTGGCCCCTTTAATTTCTGAATTTCGTGTTTTTTTTTTTTTTTTTTACTCCTGACGTCATCACGTGCAAGGTGCAATGACGTCAGGCTCACAAGGCTGCCTAGCTAATTTAAGCATGTCTTTCTGCCTCCGACTCCTTCCCAGGTACAGAAAAATGTAATTTAATTTAGAGCTATGTTGTTACAGAAATTACAGCTGCCAAGGATGAAGATCATGAAGTTGCCACTATTCAGAACTGAGTGAGTCCAAGTTTTACTTTAGTTTAGATTAAAAGAGATGTGCTCACCTTTTACTTCACACATCCTGTCTTTGTTTTTTAGCTGAGATGTATAATGTCAGTCTACTAACTGCTGGGAGTAAGAGCTGGAAAATGCAATGATTGACTTTATGAATGTACCTTTCCCCTGGGGTATCCCAGCATCATTCACATAGGAGCTCCAGTCAACCTCAACAACAGCTGCTTACTTGATCTAAGCTAACTTTATCTCTGTAGGGAAGTGTGAAGGTTGTTAACCGACTTCAGTTAAGATTGGATGGACCGAACTAACCCAGTATTACTGCACTTGTAATGAATGCGGTACTTGTTGGGTAAAGCCCATTATTACTTATTCCCGCTTTAAGACAGTTTATGCACCCCAACACCATACACTCAGCCTATTGTAATAGGTACAGTTTATAGTGCAAATACAGACATAAGAGTCTTAGGTCTGTATTTGCACTATAAACTGTACCTATTACAATCAATGTGCCTTTACCGGGAAATGGTTAAAGCTGCTCCAGCTGCAGATATTTCCTTATTGCATATATCCACAAGTACAAATGTATGTCTAGTAGTTCAGCCACTTCTTCGTCTAGCAGCGTACAGTTGTCAAATTTTGAGTCATAGTCCGGTGGGCCCCACAACCTTGGAAGAAAGGCCCCATTGATGCCCTCATGTCATGTGGTTCTGACATTCTAAAGCTATCAACGTCGCGCACCTTCCTGTTGTTATGGGTTGCTTACCAGATCATGACTGGATTTCTTAGAAGTTAATTTTTCTTTAGTTGTACAGGGTCTCCAAAGTTATATAACATACACGTTGAATTGATTATTTATTAAGATGAAGTTCCTTACTTCTCTAAATATTCTTTTTCCCTGCTATCTGGACCTTTATGAAATTGTTCAAAAACGAAGAACAAGGAAAGCAGATTTAACGATGAAGTTATTCGCCTATGGATAGGATTGTTGTCCTAGCAAATGCTCAAAAGGACTTTTTCACGGCAAATTATTCTTTACAGTAGAAATTCATTTTATTACAAAAGTAAAGGCTAGTTTAGATGTGAAGATGGATGTGTACAGTTTTGTGTAATGTCTGTGTTCTTTTTAGCTACAGAATTATATATTTCTTCATTAATTAGAAGAAAGGAAATATTTGTTGCCTTTTTTCATGGTCATGCTTATAGTCACAGGTGCCCAAATGGGGAATAACTTGTGAAAAGATGTACATATGGTAACTATATACTATATACAATGAAAACATGAGCAAATATGCTCGCGGTTGCTGCTAAACCATGAATAGGAGCTAAAACTTAAAAAAAGAAATTGTGTAATCAAAAATTGATTTGTGCCTGAGAATGAAAGACAGTCTCAGAATTATTGAACAATTTTAGTTGAGTTATGAAAGCAAAGACAAGTTAATAATACAGAGCTAATTTCTTATATACTGGTTAAAGGAAGTGTAGTTCCTTTAAAAGAAGGAAAACATATGTAAATATAATTGTTCAACAGTTTATCCCCAAATCTTAAAAGGAAGACCCAACCCTTCCCATAATGGTTGATTATTTATAGACTTCATCAAATTGCTCCCACACACACACCACACTAGGGCTACTACTACCTGCCCATCTATACACATAGCAGGCACTCATAGCGCTCAACTGTCCAGATTTCTGCCCCATGTTTTTTGTCTGTTTCTCCAAAAAATTTGGTTTTCTGATAAATTATTGACAAATTATTGAGGATTGAGGCATGTGTGAATGACATCAGCTTTGTTTAACTGTCTTGGAGGGAACGCTCATTTCAAAAGTTTTTTTGTCTGTGCGCCCAGCACCCGACTGCATGCAGCAGGACCTCCAGCCCAGGTAAGAAAAAAAAAAAAAAAGAGTATGTGTATGCTGTGACTGTATTGCCAGATTATACTGCAGTCTGCTCCTTAGTGTATGTGAATGGTACGGGAGGTTCTGCTGCAGAAAAGTCTGCTCCTTAAACCACTGTTTGTGTGTGTGGACTGTGAAAATCTAATTAAGCATGGCTGCCAGACCAGTCTGCTGCTCCATTTACAGAAATCTATTATTGGTTGTGAAGAATTTTTGCTGCAAGTGCCAGACCCAGTCTGCCAGTCCATAATTTGAAATCTATTGAAGCAGCAGTCTGTTGTCCATAGCTGAATCGTTTTAAGCAGTGTCTACTTTAAGGAGAGTGTGTGTGTAAAATCTATTTTAAGTCCGGAAGGTGCATGTTTTGTTCTGCTGCCATAGTTAGTAAGCCAGAATGGACATTATTTCTGCATTGAAACTTGTGTTGTTACTAAGCCAGAACGGACTTTATTTCTGCATTGCATTGAAACTTGTATAGTTAGTTAGTAAGCTAGAACAGACATAATTTCTGCATTGAAACTGCTGCTGTGATAATGTGTGACTGTGCACACATTAACAGAATGGATGCTGCCGTTGTTTTGCTGGGAAATCTTATTGCCATGTTTGTTCTGCCAGGACCGGTAATTCTGCTGCTGAACTGAACAGAAATGGTGTGTGTGGAATCTATCTAAATGCTTGACAAACAGTGTGTGTGTTGCCCCAGGTATGCATACATGGTGGGTAGGGGTACTCAGGCTCAAACCCTGTACCTTAGGTGTAAGTAGCAAGAGCCTGAATTCCCTACCAATACCACCACTTTTGATTTAATGTTTGGCTCATATACCATTTGGTCTGTTCCTCTTAAAATTTGTGGTTATCTAGCAAATCAGTGAGAACTGAATTCACTAAATGATAGCCATTTAAGTTTTCAGTCTTCCTATCTTTAAGGAAAGTCATGGTAACAAAAAACACCTTATTCTAGCTTTCCAAAATTATACAAGCAATCTTTAAAATGTGCCTGTTTTTTGTGGGCCTTTGTCCCACCCCCCAATAATTTTGGCTTTTTCCAGATTTCTTGTGCTGCATGGTTCTTCATGAGAAGAGAAGAGAAGTTTAGTGCTGCTTATGTCAAGTCTGTTTGTGTTGTTGTTAGCACAACAGGTAGAATACTTGCTTTTGATGCAGAAGGCTGTGGGTTCTGCTCTCACAGTATGTAGATGGATTGCTGATACTGTACTATGTTGTACGTTTAAAAGAAGTGGATGCTGCAGTCCTGAGAATGTCCTCCTTTGGCATAGATACCTAGTAACTATGAACCTGTTATCAGCTTGCCATCCATTCCGTATTGAAATATTACTAGCTTATTATTTTTTTTAATGTAATGTAGACAATTTATTCTTCAAGGGCAACAGGCACTTTACTTGTAGATGAAACAATGAAATATAAAGTTGTTTGCTAACAGCAACAACTTCATTAGTTGCAGATCTCTATTTAATGTGGAATTATTTAGATGACTCTTACTTGCAGAAATTTTGCATATTTATTGATACTGGTGTATTGTAGAAGTTTCAGTAGACTTTTATGATGGAAATGTTATGAATTGGGCAGTTTGTCATTATTGGTTCATGCATTTTGTTTCATTGCTTACTGAAAAAATGTTCAAAACAAATTTAAAACATGCTCTAACAAGTGTGCTGTGTTATACAGGGAATATTAATTTAATACAGTCAGGAATATGTGTCAAAGAACACATGTATGTTTCATGTGCAAGAGGCCTATGACTTGAAAACAGCACACAGGTAATCTTTATTCGCCACTGGCCAGATACATTTTCTTTGGATGTGAGTTTCAAAGCTGTTTCAGAGAATGTGAGTTTCAAGAGCAGTGAAGTTTTAATGCTAAGTCTGTTTTCATTGTGAGACTGTATTGCTTTGTTTAGCAGATATCTATTAGTGTTTCTGATATAAAATGTAAAATAAAATCCAAATCATTGTAGAAGTAAAGCAGTGTGCACATTACAGTGTTTATGGTAAATGGGGTGAAATAGCCAAGTAATGGGACATTGGAATGGCTCCAGGGGGACTATGGGGTGATAGTTTGGTTGTCCATTTTTAAGTTTGCATTTGAAAGTTGGTAGCCCAGAATTCCATTGGAGTGGGTGGGGTTACATAATTATATATGCAAATTTTATGTTAATCAGCATATGGATTTGTACCTATTTTTCTTGGGCCTTTGTCCAGATTTTTAATGTTTCCAAGTTGAGAGGTATGATCTACCCATATACCCAGGTCCTTAAATGAGTCTACAGTTTCAATCGCTGTGTGCTGTATTAAATATTCACCTTTCAATTTATGTCTCCCAAATCTCGTGTGCTTAGTTTTTGATGTATTTATCAGCATATTATTCTTCTGTCCCAAATGGTCAATTTAGTCAAGTTATTTTGCAGACATGCCATATCTGTAACACATGTAATCAGTTTAGAGTTGTTTCAGGTGGCAAATCCAAACGATGGGAGTTAGCTAAAACTAGTATTAAAACAATGTGGTTAGTGTGGACACTTCAAGAGACATAAATGTTTATTTGGTAAAACAATCATGAATATTAGCTATATTTTCATGTCAGAATTAATGTAAAAAACACCTGCCTACAGGGAAACACAAGTTGCCATCTTATGCACAGCATTATAGCACATAATTTTGCTACTCTTAGTTGCCATCTAATGTGCACTTTTGTGTAGATTAATGTTGTTTTTAAATACTGTGAAAATGTGATATATATAATTTGTACTGACTTGATAATACACATCTGTTTTTCAATATTTCACATACTTGTCATGCATCACTGAAAAGCTCTTGCCGTAACAAACAATTCAGTCACAGATGTATTCGGTCTATCATATATTGTTACAGAGATGTAAGTCTGTGATCATACTACCAATATGTTTTGGTAGGTAAAATACAAGTTGCTTTGCTAAATTTGCTATATAAATTCAATGACACCAGAGTTGTGATACTAACACCAGTGCAAAACCCATCTTCTAATTAAAACTTCCATATTTTGCAATTTTTTTGTAACACGTGCCATTCATGAGATATTGCAAATCATATGAGGCATGCTGTTAATAGAGAATTTGTGAGAAAAATTCTTAAAAAGGAAGTGATTTCCTAGCTTGATATACTCAATTAGCCTCTTACTGCTCAGAACTGAATGAGTTAAACTCACACTGTAGCAAAGTTTTACAAGCTTAGAGTTGTTACAATGTATTCAGAGTAACACAAATACCTTTTTGTTGTCATGTGATAAGTGGGAAGCAGCAGGATGCCAGGACCACAGGGGTAGCTTACTTCCATCCACTGGTATGTTTATTTAAATGTGTTTTTTGTGTGTACACATTATATTTAGTTACAAGTAAACCAATGTGCTTAATACTGAAAGAGCTAACAGGATACTAGGGCTTTAAAGTTCACATCAGAAGGATGGTCATTTTTATGGGTGTATATAGCATAACTACTTAAACTGGCTATGTCCATCCTGACAAGAATTTCTTTTAAATATACTATCATTGCCCATTCTAAGAGGAATCATTTTAATGTGATGTTAAGGTTTGTAAGGCTGTTTAGCAGACTGTTCACACACTAAATTAGAATTACATCACAACCAAATATACTTTGTTTTTTTAAAAAAACAAAAAATATATGTATTAAATTATCAGTTATGACATAGGCAATCATGCATTTATATACATGAAAACAAACTATATTGACATAATCTTAGTTGTAAGCATTATGCATCACAAACCATATTGACATAATTTTAATTGCAAACATTATACATCAGTTATAGTGTATCCAGTCATTGTCAAACATTACATACCTCATTCAAATCCTGTCTTCTTTTAAACCTCATTCCACTCCTGTATGTATTGTTCCCACAGTTCCCTTTTTTATATGCAGTTTGCTCCTTCTCTTTTCTTAAGACCCCAATTCAAGTTACCTGTTACTATACTCACTACTTCTGCTACAGTTGGTTTAGAGCCAAATACACCTTTAAGAGTACGGTGATTTTCACAGTACCAATAAATATTTAAGAACTGCATTTGCAGTGCTGAATTACAATTTTTAGCAGCATAATGACTTGACAAGCATTTTTTTAAACTTACAGCATATTGCTTTTGTATGTTCTGAGAAGCTGTATTAGTAGCTGTAGAAAAGAAATTAGAATTTCAGTCTTCAGAATTTCAGTTTACCTATATGCAGAAGACTTTTCACTCCAGCACAGGGTAAGTGGTCAGTTTAGAAAATGGACAAAGGAAGGGCGACTAAACATTAGTTTCACAAATAGAGCAAATAGATGTGATCACAAAATAAGACAGGTTGTGTGTGTCAAGTAATATGGATAGATGGAGTCAAAGGTCTTTCTGAGAGTGCTTTAAGTGTAAACAAAGGATTTGTTTTCAGAGAGACACTGTCATTGTAGAAAACAGTGCACTACTGTTTACACATGTAGACCTACAATTCAGCATTTCTTCTAGCTATGGTGACAGCTACTAAGACAAGTGTTTATCAGAAAGAATATTTTGGATTATGGTGAGTTAATGATGTCAGAAGCACAGAGTTAAATTTTCAGTTACAGCATTCAGATCCCATGCTGGAGATGCAAGAGGTTTGGAACAGCATTGTATAAAAATATAGGATGATGTGATATCAAAGCTGTAAGACCTTATTAATACAGTGAGTCACAACAGTTTGAGAATTAAAGTACAAATCTCATAAAAAAACACCAACTTCTGAAACTGACATTCACCCTTTTAAAGCATTTTTACTGTGGGCTGTGCCTAGCTGTATCATGATGACATCCCTGCTTACTTAATATGTACCAGATCAGAAATCACTGTACCTCAGTGTAGGGGAAATACTATAAGTAACTTCCATCTAGAAATTAATAAATATTCCTCCCATTCATACTTGTTCAATGTTTGGAGGATCACACTTAATGGTCTCAAGACTTTCGTTGGATGTCCAAGGATAAGCAGATATGTAGACTCATAGCTATGTTGTTTGAGATATTAGGCAATGCCCTTATTTAAAATCCAGGCCAGACTTGATGACCAAAAAAATGCTGATCTCAAATTAAGGACCAAATAAAGAAGAGCAAATGAAAGAAAGCAACTGCTTAAATGCTTTACCACTGCAGACATCCATTCCAGGGACAGATTGGGAACTGTTCAGCACCTAGACTGAAGTACCGATCATGCTAAGTGCTTGCACCCAGGTTTTCAACCTCTCATGCCCTACTGTGATTTTACAGGTAAGCAGGCAGCAATATCAAGCAACTTTAACTTTAACAGAGGAATAGGCCAAGCCATTATTTTACAAGATGATGTTATACTGCCATTTCTGAGGGACTCTTCCTGATTGGATTTGTGTGTTGATCTTTATCCCCCCCAAAAAAAAAAGAAATAACCCCAGAAAATTTAAACAAGTAAGGGTTTCTGGTAGCCTTTTGTAGCTTCTTTTATAATAGGTAGTACATCTGGAGAAAGAGGATAGTTAATTTGATTATCAACCTGAGATCTTTAATTCTGTTAAACTGAAAGACCAAACTCTACTGTTTGGGTTAAGTAGTAGCTTATTAGGAAGTGAACTCACTTTTGGTTACACAGTAAGTGTTAGAAGGGTGAGTCATTGTTTTGGATAGCAAGAAGATGTGAGAATGAGCTTTTTCGTTTTCTCTTCTTACTTTTAGCAGTATGCTCAGCATCAGAATAGTTGAAGGAAGTGCATACAATAGGCTCTTACTCCAGCTGATGGAAAAGTTGTCTTCCAGTCTTGAGTGTGAGGAAGCCCTGATGCAAAACTGAAAGCTTGGTGATTCATTTGGAAAGCAAACAGATCTAGTTTTGGTTGACTCATTGTTTCCGTTTTTGTGAAAAGTATGTTTGTCCATTTTCCACATCTGAGTGATTAATATTTCTCCAGTGTTTTTTATTGTGTGCTTTGCTCATTTGGAATACAAATTGCGTAGAGTGACAAATCAATCTAAATTGCTTGTTCCTAGATTACCATCACTATTCTGCAAAGAAATTAAATGAGTGTTTTCCTGTGGTATCACAATGTCTGCCACAGTCTAAAGGGACTGTGGTTTTGCAGGTGACTTGAAAGCTGTCAGAACTAGATCAGTAACCATCAACTTTGAGGTTGGTGTATTGCTTCTTCTGGAAAGTGGAAAATAGAACTTGCATTTTCAGGTTCAAGAGGTGTACCGTCCATTTTACATTCTGGTAATACAGGTGTAAATTTATGGTTCTGAATTGCAGGAATAAATGGCAGTCCTTGTTTCATAAGTGTTTACTATTCTAATGACCACAAGGGCCTTTTTAAGTCTAGCCATGCATCCCAAATCTCTGACAAGTTTTGATACCCTTAATAAGTGTAAGCATGGGCCTGGGAGAAGAACTATTTACAGGTTACCTTTGTCCATTAAAGACATAGGGGCCAAACCAGGGATGAATTTCTGGTTTCCCATCCAAGTGTCCAAGTTGCACTTGAATTGGGTTAGGGAGGAACTTTGCTTCACACGGATGGGGAGCCTGTTCCATAGACGTGGTAGTCTCTGAGATACATACCTAAATCTCCAGCAGGTCCTATTTATATCACAGGCAAGGTTTAAGCCTTTAGAGTGGGTAATTCTGATGCTGTTTGTTTTGTGGATCTGCAAGAGGTCTATCAGAATGGGGTCTGATAATGCCATGTATGACAGGCATAGATCTCCCCTAAAAGTCTGTAGGAAATGGAATACAAGGATAGGGCCTTGAGGTGGTCTGTGTAAGACATTTTACTTATACCCTGTATTCTTTTAGTGAGGAACCTCTGTGGACATTCCAATTGTTGGATATGCCTGGTTAGGTACATACTAAAGGGGGCATCGTGCTCAATGATAGGTCTGATGAATGCTGACTACAGTAGAACAATTACTTCCTTGGATATAGATGCCATACCTTTGTTTATAAGTTGCGCAACACATAATGATTTCCTCACCACTGTAGACACATGGTGGTCAAAAGCTAGATTACTATCTATGTTTGTCCTTGGCTGATGGCAGTCTGGTTGTGCTGCCCTGAAATTCCTGCACAGCTCATTGTATTAGTGGAAAGGCATATTGTGGAGGCTGGGAATGCTGACTCCATATATTTATGCAGTGCCACTTAAATTTCCCATTTGTAATGCCTAGTTCTGTGGTGTAGAGGCATGGAACCAAGACTACTGCCCAGGTGGCTGGAGTTTGATTATCAACCTGGGACTGGAGAAGCCTGGCAATATGAAGAGAGGAATGAAGGGGTGGAACACACTCAACCTCCTCTGTTTCTCAGGGAGGGTGGAGAGTGCACATGTTTGTGTGGGGGGTACATGCACAGGTAGGCACTTGCATAGGAAAAATTGACCATGGTGGAGACTAAGATGGACAGCGTCTGGTGTCTTGTGGCAGGGAGCATGGCTGCTTGCAAGGATACACCCTTGTGGGAGTGGGTGGACTGCCAGTGAACTCAACTAATTGCACAGCCAAATGAAGGGTATTTTACTTATGCATGCACAGGGGAAATAAATAAGGCCAGATAAAAATAAATCTCAACCCATTTCTGATGTCTGCCTGAATAATGTCCCTTTTTGGATGACACTTAACCTAATGAAGGAAATGAATGAACCAGTTGGGCAAGAGAGGGATGGATACCTGGTGGGCAGTGGGGCAGATGAGGAAAATAGATTTGTTTATTTTTGCATTTAGGACCATATTAATAGAAGAGGACATATAGCCCTGTAACCCTGAAGAGGCCTTTCTGTTGATTTTTTTTCTTTATTGAAATAGTTTAAGTCCATCAACAGTTGCTGTAGAGGGATAAAGCTCTGATTATGGCCAAGATGATCAGGGTTCAGTTAGCCGCTTGATAGTCTGAGGCAGTGGCAGGGAATGAATGGTCTGCCCATATTGGGAGGGAAGACGAAGGTATGTGCTCTTGGGCCCACTATCACAGTTTGATTTCCCTGATGGAAACCAGGAAATCATCCTTAAAGTGCTATGTGAGAGTTGACTGTTCATCTTGCTGAAGACAAGCCTTTGCAGAAGTGTGGTGTGGTCTAGTGCTGATGCCCTTTCCACATCCCACCCCTGGATGTTACTGGACATACACTGGAGTGGTGAAAATAATAAAAACATCCCCAAGCAACAGTGTGATGCTGCCCTGAGGTACTTGATCTGCTCAATAGCCCCAGACATGCATCTGGAATTATCTGGGGGAGATTAAGGCGTGCCTATCAGACATGCAAGACAAGGAGAGGAACTGCTAACAGTAAAGGTTAAATGAGGGGAGACAAGCAGAAGAACAAAAAAGGGGACTTAAAGATGAAATCTCTTTTTAGGGTAATACAGATCTGATTTTTCCTTGTTGAGACAAATGCCCAGACTTCAGAAACATTAAGCATATTCTGAATTTTGGGATGTAAGCTCTGAAGTGCTGTAAAATCTGGATTAAGAGAGAGAGTGCCATAGCACCTTGCCTCCCTGGAGCCAAGATTACAGATATCATTAAGACTATTGAATTTATTCAAGGTTCTCATAATGATTTTGATTTTACAGTTTTGTATATTGACATCTTTGATGCTAGATGCTCCTCTCTTCCCATGATATAGAGTGGGATGGCTGACCTCCTGGTTACCCTTACCCAGCCTTGTAAATCCTTTGCAATTAATGAGATCCTTTCTTCCCTTAGGATGGCTCCTAAGTGTGTGGAAAAGATCCTTAACTTCAGCAACTGACGTTAGATATTGGTGTCAATCCAGGAGGATTCAGTACTTGACAGAAGCTGTGTACAGCTAGACCTGTTTTGCAAGAGATGGGCTACATCTCTTATTAGAAGAGGTTAGTGTACTAAATAGACTCCCCATTCCCCAAGTGTTTTTTTGTAAACATGAAAGTAGTGGACATTTTAAGTAAAACTCAAAAGGTGTCAATTAAGGTGAAGGTGGGAGTCCTCAACCCACACAGGCTACATAAAAACTAAATTGCCTTAGGGCTTACCTTGCCCTTAAAAGACTCAGGGTATGTGTTGTCAGATATATGGTTCAAAGATCCATCCTACATTCTACAAATGCAGCTTTTTTGATTTAGTTTGGCTCATTAATAAAGAAGATGGATTAATTTTCATAAGTCAGTCATCAAAAGTAATGGCATAAAAACTAGTTGTCAGGAAGTAATCCACACTGGGTTGACAGTAAATTGAATAAACTACAGTTTTGTAACATGTTGTCACACCCTGTCCATATCACCGGAGGAACATGATTGCGTCCTTGACAAACTTGTAACCATTCCAATAACAAAATATTTATTTTGTAATGTATCTTAAATCATGCCAACATTGACAGAGAGAGCTATGCCTCAGCCAATAGCTGAGCAGAAAAACTACAATACTCCGTGAACAGTAACCATCTTGTACAGATAATAAAAATACTGACAAGGAGCATAACCAGACTGCATCCTGAGAAACCTCCATCCCGGCTATGCAGAACTAAACATCAACCACCACCTGTTTGCTTTGACCACAGGTGTTCCTTGCATGCACAAAACCAAGCCCAATATAAAATGATATAATCTTTAATGATTTTTAAATGGCATCTGTGGTGCCTTGAGCAGTCACCTCACATTAATCATCTGGGACTGTATCTTCGTTACCCTCCAGCTCAACCTATTGGTGAATCCTCCGTGGCCCTCTACAACAATTTTAAATAGTGTATCAGTAAGCTCATCCATGTGAGGCATAACTATAGAAGAACATTCTGCAGTAAACATAAAAGATTGAATTAGAAAATTCAACTAATTTACCCAACCCAATGCAGCAAGATCAGCTCCATCCCAAAAGAGGTAAAATTTGCCATCAGATTAACAGTGCTAAGGCCTTCTACAATCACATCTGAAAAGATGTAGGAATTAAGGAACAAAAATGTAGTATGCTAGAACAATAAGATATCACCACCACAAGAGAGCTGATGTAGATGCACATACAATTTGTGTACGACCCTACAGATCTGGAAGAAATTTCAGACTGCAAACAGGAATGCCATCAACCCATCCTCACTGCAATATAGTTCACTGAAATTACATCTGAGTTGGTTTCATCTGGCCTTAGAAAAGTCAGAACCATCACAAGAGACAGGTGAGATACCAGAAAGCCTAATTTATACAGTCTAAAATAGAGTAGTATACCCCACTTATGTTCATAATACGCTGTTGTAGAGCCAGTCAACAAGGAGACCCTTCACAAACTCCAGAAGTTACAAACCAGTTAGCCCTATAAACAAAGTGTGTAAAGTAATAGAGAAATTCATCATGGAACTTGTTTTGATAGATACGAGAAACCTCCTTCTCCATGCCAAAACGCATTATATTTTGTCAAAGACAGATTTTGTATGCTTAACCTTGTAACTTTCTTTGAGAATGTGGCAACACTCTTGAAGGTTTACCTGCCTATGCATCTTGCCCTGATCTGGTTAAAGAGTTTGACACCATACCACCTAACAGAATTGCAAATAGATTCAAGGCCCTGAAAGTAAATGAAGCGATAATAGCTTGACTTCAGAAGTGAATACATGGTCATAAAGAGAAGGTTAGATTGGAAGGACTCCAATCTTCACCAACTCCTGCCACTGGTAGATTTCCTTAAGACTCATGACTACTCATTTTTGACTTCCTTGTCTCAGATGTCAAAACTAACTCCATTGTTTGTTTTACCAAATGTGCAGATGACTACCAGCTTGGGAGCGTTGTCCAGTCTCCACACACTCACAACTTTATTTCAAGCAATGCTTAACTTTACACACAAATGGTAGAGCAGATATGCTATGCCTTCAGTATAAAAAATATGCAGGATTCTGGCATTTGTCCAAAATAAAAATGGCTGCTGTGTATAAAATTGATGAACAATAACTAATAGTTGGCAAAGTAGTAAAAAAAAACTTGTCTTTGTTGACCGTGACTTTTCCATTAACATCCATGTATTGCTTACTGTCCACACGACGTATGAGGTGTACCCATGTGATCCTTCATAAGACTGAGTCATGCCAGAAAGTTAGTTATTCCCCTCCTATCAGACAAACTGTAGAGTATTGCACCCTCATCTTTAACCTATTCACAGACCAAGTGGTAGAGTTGGAGAAGCTCAAAGATTACTTACAAATAGAATTAAAGGGATTCAGAGCTTTTCTTACAGCCAAACACTAGAACAGTTCTATCTTTTCTTTATCTTAGCTCATTCATAGAGGAAACCTGTGTGTGACGTAAGAAGCTAATGTTTGAAACCCTATGCTTAGAGTACCCCCTTGGCGGCCTGAACATAAAAAGACTGTCATACTCAATAAAAATTAATACCAACCTGACTGTAAAATGTAACAACTTTGTATAGCAAAGACTCACATGCCTGTAGAATTAATTTATCCCGCTAGTTAAATTCAGACCATCATTTCATACTTTCAAGAAACGAAATAGAGTGATAAAGCCTTGATTTTTGACCCATGTGACCACAGATAAGCACCTGTTGGACCAGACTTGAGAATAGAGAGGAATGATGAGGTTAGTTGTGGTCTGTGGGGAGGAAAGATGAGGGATGTGCTGATGTGGGTAAGCCACTCTTGAGCCCCATTGGAGACCAAGGCACAGAAGAATAGCCAGGATAGGCTTTTGGATGGAGTTGGAAAGTGGCACTGTCCTAGGATGGGGTGGGAATGATTCTTAGTCCACATTTAATTGCAGCAAATGGCATGTAACATAAAGTGCCAGTGCATAAAGGTATGGATGACAGCACTCTTCAATACTCCTGTCAAACGTCTACCTTGAAATATACGACTCTGCCTTTCATGTACACGCACACACATCAGCACACTCTTCCTGCACTACTATACTTCCTTGCTTACTTACACTAATGTTCTACCAAAACATATGATTACACCTCTGCATATGTCAATACTAATTACAGCATACACTTTTTTACACTACCATCTTCTCCTCTTACATGTCCCCTAACCTATTTTTCCTGTTTGATTTTGTCTGTTACTTCATATGCTTTTTTTCCTATTATTTCTCATATTTCATCATACCAATGTATTAGTTTGTTCCTGTATAATTAATCTATCACTGTAAATGCTTTCAGGTGTAATTTGTATTTGACAAAGTTTTTGCAGCTTCTCTCCCTAGATCTCTGCTGAAAATGAGCTATGCTCACTTGGACTTTCCCAGTCAGCAGATGTAAAATAAAATAAATAAGTATTGGGGTGATCCCATTACGGTGAGAGGAGAATGACAAGACTTCTGCTTCCTAGTCTCTTTTGGGGGTAGGGGGTGAGAAAATTATTGGGTCACCCTTTACAATAACAGTCCATGGTAAAGACTGGGAAACAGAGGACAACCAGTGCGAACGTGAGTGAAGGTGCTCAATCATTGCAATGCCCATGAGTATACCCTCTGTACAGTATTACCCAGCATGCACTAGATGATCAGGCCTGCTGCAACTCTGCCTCCTATCACACTACAGAAATATAACGTGTTTTGCTGCTGTACTCAGGCTGGTGGTGGCACATCTAAAGGATAAACCAGATAAAGAGGAGTTTCAGAAATTAAAAACAGTTGCACCAGCCAGCAGCAGATGATCCCTGTATACTAAGTGGCAAAAATTAAAAAAAAAACTTTTGCATCAGCAGAAGAAGCAAAGCTTGTAGTGCTGATGTCTTGAACATATTTATTTTAAATTTGTGAGGTCTAGTATGTGTCACTACTGTCTGTCCAACCTTTTTGGCATAAAAGTCTGTTGCTGGTTTCTACAAGAGGTAGTAGAAGTACTAGATACATTAAGCTGAGGCCCCATCTACTTGAGATGGTGGGAGCTCAGGGAGATGTAAAACATCCCATGGCACTTATTGAAAAAAGTAGGAAAATATCCCCAGATGGGTCTACTTTGAAACATCTAAAACTCTTAACATCTAATTTCATAACATTGAGACCAGAACATCTAAAACCCAAAACATCGAATTTCATAACATCTAACACTACAAATCACAAGAAAATAACACACCCTCCACATATAATGACACCAAACTACCAAACACACTTTTTACTATGTTTCTGCAGGGAGCCCCCCCGCACCCCCCCATGTGGGGGGCTCCACCCCCCCACACCCCTCGTAAATTAAATATACCAACTCCAAGATCGCAGTACAGTGGAAAAAAGTTCCTAACCCCACTGTATCAAGTCCCCCTGCAGAAACATAGTAAAAAGTGTGTTTGGTAGTCTGGTGTCGTTATACGTTGTTATATGTGGAGGGGATGTTATTTTCATGTGATTTGTACTGTTAGATGTTATGAAATTCAATGTTATGGGTTTTAGATGTTCTGGTCTCAATGTTATGAAATCAGATGTTATGGGTTTTAGATGTTTTGAAGGGGACTCCTCAGATGCCGTGGCCAAATTTCTCCTAGTCAGTATGAATGGCATCTCAGGTCTCCCCTTAAGAGGCCACTAGCTTAGTGCGACTAACCTAGTCAACAAAGTATAAATAACAAAAATAAGTAGCTGCACTGCATGATTATCCATAAGTTGTGAGATTAGGAGCAGAAGCAGGTGAATTTGGTGTTTTAAAATAATTTTTGTGCCCTGGCAGTGGAAATGCATAGAATTATACTGTGAAACCAGTTGATACAGTTTCTCTGGCTCACTTATTTGATGTTATTCAAACATCTCAGTTGTAAATTGGGTAAGCCTTCATTCCAGAGAGAGGAGTGGACAGACTGGATAGAATTGATTATGGGAAGGATAGTCACTGGTTATTACCAAAGGATCTGTCTTACTGGGTAGATCCTTGTTGCTGTTCACCTTTTAACTTTCAGGCTTGTTTTCTCAAGTGGTGCTATATATGTCTGTATAATTTGTACATCATCTTCTTGTGGTAAAATGGCCAAGACATACTTAAAGTTCATGGGAAAAGTATGCATGGAAAGTTAAGAGATTTGTCTTACATTCTTCATACGTTTGCCCTTAGGTTCAGTTGTGCATCCAGATGTTGTCCTTTAGTGTTGTCAGGGGAGGGTTGTGTTCTGACCTAGGCAAGTTTTATTAAGACAACATAGAAACAGGAGGAACCTTAAAGATATCAACTGTATTTTAACATTTTGTAGTTTGTACATCAACCTACTCAGCTGTTATCGCTGTCTAAGAAATATCCTCCTTGAGAAAAGCATCAGCAGTGTGTTATGTCAGGTCACTGATCTGTTTCAAGATGTCTGCTTGATACTTAGCACAATATAGGGTTAGGAGTTAATAGCCTTAATGCCCAGAGTCGCAAATATGTAGACCCTCTTTCCAAATTTATCAAGGAGCCAGTGCATTTTTTGATATTCTTTGAGAAGCTGGGAGTCCACTGCTGGATTTTATGGAGCAATTATATTGTTCTGAGTCTGTAGTCTGTCCAGTTTCTTTGGAGTTGTGGCTGTGAGTCAGGCTGTTGGGACAGTGAAATGTATTATTCCCCAGAGAATGGATACAGAATTTCTAGAGCTTTAGGCACAACTGAGTGGCTCAGCATGTCTTTCTTTGAGGGAGGATCATTTTCTAGAGACCAACTAAGGTGATCTTTCATTAAACTTAATGTCTCAGAAAAAGATATCTTCTAGGAGAGAACCAGAAGAGAAAAAAATCATCCCAGTGTCTATTTCCAGATGATAATCTCATCAAACAACTTGCACATTGTTGAATAAAAATCTACTTAAACCCTTAACTGGACTGTTTCTTCCCTCTGGAAAGAGGGCTTATTTTTATTTTTGTTAAGTTAGCTGCAGCCAGGATCTGACATTCTCAACAGTTATCCTGATTCTTAATGTATTGCAGCTGAGTGCTGGTGCAGAAACAAACACTTCAGCTTTAAAATCACTTAGCAGAGGATATGTAAAAACACAAAAAGTTTACAAAACCAAGAACAGAACAGAATTATGTCAGATCTCACTGCAGTGTCGAGGGCTATCATTCAGCATTGGAGATGTCTTCCTTTCAGTTTGTAAAGATCTGGCATCTGGTTTCATTTTAAACACAGTTTTCATAGTTGAAACAGCTGGTGTCTGTGTTGCTTCTTCCCCCTTACCCACTATTGAGATAGTGGGATGCTTGAGAGTACTGGAGAGAGGACATGAGCTGTGGCAGTGAGGCAGAGAATACCAATACCAGCAACCAGACGTGCAAGTCCTTTGATGGATTACAAGCAAAACTGTTGAATGACTCAAATAATGGCAGAGAAACAACCAGTACAAGCAAATTACAATTCAAACTACATAAAAAACATCGAACAGAAACGGAATTGAGAAAGGAAAATAGATTCCTTTTCTAATTGTTAACCTGAACTCTAGCAATCCCTTCAGACCAAATTTGTCTTAATAGTGGTACTGTTAGGGAAAAGGGTTTTCATGAGCTAATGTAATAGGTTAGTGTTAACATGTATGTGAGGTGAGGGGCTGAACCCCCTCCTCACCTTACTCAGGCATGCTAACCTTACTCCTGCCTCTGCTGTGCCCCTAACCATACATATTAACTTACAAAAACCTCTTTCCGTAACAGTACCACTTCTTAAGACATTCAGACACATAAACTAACATACACAACAGTACATCTATCCTCTAATATACACACACACACACACACACACACACACACACACACACACACACACACACCAACATTCATCACCATTCTGCTGACTAAATTGCACTTAACAAACTCACTAGCAAAGTTCAAAGCATACAAATGCAAATGCCCCACTAAATCGTATCTTACCTAGACCATACCCTAACATATAAACATTCATGTACTTGTACACACACACACACACACACACACACACACACACACACACACACACACACACACACACCCTAAGTGTATACCCTTACATAGCCCTTACTCTAATGCTCACCAGAAACACTCGTACACACACAGACATATACTCACTCACACACACACACACACACACACACACACACACACACACACACACACACACACACACCCTAAGTGTATACCCTTACATAGCCCTTACTCTAATGCTAACCAGAAACACTCGTACACACACAGACATATGCTCACACACACACACACACACACACACACACACACACACACACACACACACACACACACACACACACACTAAATCTCTGTATCCCTTTCCTTAGCCCTTACACTGTCCATCACACACAAACACTCACAAACACCCTCCCCAACCAACGTACTCTAAACACAAACCTTCAAAGTTCCTGTTCTTAGTGTAAAGTACACTCAATGAAGAGTGAATTCTATATAATTATGCACCGAAACACACTTTTGAACAAACCGTTTTTTTTGACAGAGTGATGGAATACCTTTGCCTCCCAGTATCCGATCCTGTAAAGCTGCAGATGTTGGCTCTGCAACCTGTAGCTTAGCTTTATGGCTGGTGTAATATTAATTTATACAGTGTCAAAAAAGTGAAATGAAGAGAGTCATATGTTGGGTGTTAATTGCTCAGGTTGCGTGGACCATATGACATGCACTGTTGAATAAGATCACGCGAACTACTTAAAGTTATACTACACATCTTACATCCCACTTATTTGAAAATAAGATTGATATTCTTATCAATAAATGCTCTGCACTATTTTCAGGTATAATGCTGTCTTGAAATTACATTAATATAGTATTGTAGCATGCTGTGGCCTGTACAATAACTTGAAACCTTATTGATTAGCAATGTATGCATTTAGTTATATGTTTCACTTGACTTTTTAGTGTCTAGTATGATGAAGCATTTGATTCATCTGGTACATATAGCCTCTGAATCTGATCATTTTTTTCTGTGGCTTTTAGACACAAGTGCGGGATTTGATACAGTTTCTGCTGCATTGTCTCATTCTGGGTTTCTAACAAAGCCCTAGACATACAGATTACTGTGACATGTCCTTTGTTTGGTTTGACTCTCGAATCTCATACTCAGTTTTGGCATAAAGTGCTGAGATGTCTGTTCATCTCTTGCCATGTCTCTGACCCATTCTGATATTATCTTCGGTTGCCATTCCCTGAGATGGAAGTAAAGGTGGTGATATCATTTGTTCCTTTACTTGAACAGATAAACTTGATTTGGTCATATACAGGTACCATAAGTACTAGGCTAGCTGCCCTTGAAGGCTGTTTTAAGCCTAGCCAATTCCCCTTTTGTTTTCACATTAACGTATCCCATTTGGTTAGAGATTGCGCTTACTCCATCCCATAGTCAGTAATTATATATCACCCCAATAAGAATAACAGGGATCATGCCATGGATAATTTGAGGGGACCTGTGCATGGGATAAAGTATTTAAGAGCTGCTTTTGTCCATTACTAGTACAGGGGGCAGTCTTGGGGTAAATGTAATGTTTCCCATACATAGATCCAGGTTGTGTTTCAATATGGAAAGGATACACTTTGTTTTACGTGGGAGGAGAGTGTGTTCCAAAGCAGCAGTATCCTCTACAAGATACACCTGTCCCTTCAAACTGTTCTGTTGATGTTGCAGAAGAGATTTAGATCCCTAGACCAAGCATTTCTGATGCCATTTGACTTGCTGATATGCAGTAAATCCATTAGTACTATGTCAGAAGATGTCTTGTATGCAAGAAACAGGTCACCTCTTAGCAGTCTGTAAGATACCGAGTGTAGTGAAAGGGCTTTGTGTCAGTCCATGTAAGGCATATTGTTTAGGCCTTGTATCTTTTTAGTAAGGAATTTGTGTGGGTATTCTAGTAGTTGCATGTGCCTGGACAGATACATGCTAAGGGGGCGTTATACTAAATGACAGGCCTAATATGTGCTTAGTAAAGAGGGACAATGGCATCCCTCGATCTAGACACAGTCCCTTTGTTTATAAGCTGTGCAGTATAGAAGGGCTTTCTTACAGCAACAAACAGGTTGGTCAAAAGTTAGGTCACTGTCAACATAAGTTCTCAAATCCCGAACAGCTAGGTCAGCTGTTAGGGAAGTATTGTCAATGTAGTTCCCTGTGGTACTTTACTTCTAAAAGGATACAGTAATGCACTTTTTGGCATTTACTTTCAGTCCATGATTTTGGCAACTGTTATTTATTTGGGACAAACCTTCCTTGCAGGACGATTAAGTAATTTGGGGATTCATTGGCTGCTCCTAGCTTGCAGTCATCTACAAATTTAATCAGACAGAGCCCTTTGATATTGGCTTTTACTTCAGAAAAGTAGATGCCAAACAAGAGATGTCCCAGCAGAGAACCCTGAGGGACTCCACTGGTAACTGGTCTCTTTGTGGAGGTAACTTCACCTTTTTTGATTTCCTGCATCCTATCTGTGAGCCAGTTGGTAGTCAGTAACATAGGGGTTTATTCCCAGTTTTTTTTTAGCTTTTCATATATGCTTAAGTGGGGAATTGTGTCAAAAGCTTTGGCCTGGACAAGGTATCTGATGTTTACCTTTGTTTTGCCTTCATCCATTGCTTTGGTGACCTTTTCAAAAGGTTTACCAGTTTGAGTATGTATGGCCTACCCTCAACAAATCTAAACTGGGAGGGGTTCATTGTTTGGAGGTTCCCTAAGTCCTGATTGATTAGTTCCATGTTAAGTCTTTCTGAAAATTCTTCTGCTCTCTCTGTACATTTAAGAGTATCTTCTCCTAAAACATAGTACAGTCTTGGTCCTGGAGTTTCTTTTATTACATTAGATTCTTGCTGCCCTTCTTGAGGATTTACTGGTATCTAAAGCCTTGCTGCAGCCTTTTTAAATGAAGGCAGTGGTGTTTAGCATGCTTATCCTAATAAATCATTTTGGCTTAATTTTGTCTCCGCGTTTGCGGTACACTCATTTAATTTTTTTTTCGTCACTGTAGAGTTGAAGTGTACTGGAAGTTAACTTACTTTTCAGTCTTCTGTCCGTTAGTAACTGTACATAAGACTGTCCTGTACTGAATATTTTTGTTTTCTAGTATGGTCAAGTAACAAGTAGCCATCCTCTTTTTCCACTTCTATACTGCCATACTGTTTATCTTATGGATCACTCAGTTGATTTGGCCATTACCTTAATTCTTGACTGTGACTTCTGTATATGTTGAGTATCAGTCAGGAAATTCCACATGGGAGCTTCATTGAAGCTGAATGTGTCTTACCCAGCTTTATTCCATAATTTGATAATGACCAGAAGAATGACCAGTGAAAAACAGCTCTACTTTCCAAAATACACTTTTTATTTTTAGAATAAATTTCTCTAGCGCCTCGGCCATAGCCTTTTCAGAGTTTTTACTCTGTAAAGGCTACGACCGAGGCACTAGAGAAATTTATTCTAAAAATAAAAAGTGTATTTTGGAAAGTAGAGCTGTTTTTCACTGGTCATTCTTCTGGTCGTTATCAAATTTGGTGAATTTTGCTGTGGTTATACTTCCTTTATTCCATAATTGTTTATTGTTTAGGTATCTCAAGAGGTATCCTCTTGTCTTGAGAATATTGGTTATGACACGTTAGAGAGTAGAGAAGCAATTCCCTTCTGAGTTTTTTCTAACATTCCTGACCACAGCTCGCCTACTTGTCTGATGTTACTCTATTGCAAGAACCTCATAAATTATTCTAATTATAAGATGGACAAGTAATGCACCACTTGCCTGTGGCAAAGTATTACATTCTGCATGCACTCAGGTCATTGGACCACAATTACCAATATGCCTTAGTCATAGTCCATGTGGGGAGTAAATGACCTGAGACATATCTGCATAGACTATATGAAGAGAGACACATCATGGAGCTCTTGGAATATGTGTTTCAGGCTGGTATGAGCCTAACATTGATCAGCATTTTACCTTCTCCAAGGATGATACCATAATATAAACAAAAGATGATTGACTTTAATAATTGGCTTAGTTTCTGGTGGCATTATAAGGGGATGCAGTATTTGTCAGCATGGGAGGAGATGGTCAACAGACCATGCTGCTTTACCACAGATGCAGTGCACCTCTCCCCTCTAGGCTTTCGAATGGTAGCTAAAAACATTGTCTTCCCCATAGTGCCTTTTTTAGGCAATGCCAAACTGAAAGTACATCCAACATAGCAAATCAAAACCAAGAAAATCTAAAGGTATTACTGCTCAATGCTAGGAGTCTAAACAAAAAACTCCACTCCCTAGATGCTCTCTTTACCCTAGAGAACGCCAATGTCTGTGCAGTCACTGAGACATAGTTTATAGCCACGGAGAGCACATCAGCAGTGCAAGGTTATAATACCTTCCATACATTTAGACCAGTTACTACACAGACAGAGACTAAAGCTGGAGGTGTCTCTATTTACATCAAAAATAAATATACTTCAAGGCTGGTCAAACATGACAATGCACTTGAGCTGCTCCTTGTTCAGATCACCATAGGTAAAATCCAATACCACTTCCTTGCAAGGTATAGGTCCCCCTCTATGACCCAGGAAACCCATACCATGTATTTAAACTTACTAGAAACACTAACTATCCAATCCAACACCATATTCATGGGTGACCTTAATTACCCCACTATTAAATGGGAATCCTATACGACACTAAACGTACATGCACAGAGATTCCTGGATTTTGTAAACACAAACTTCCTGGACCAGATAGTCAGTGCTGTTAGAGTGTGCTCAACAATATACTAAGGTTGAAAGTAATTTTGCTGCAATTATGCAACATAAATAATGTATAAGATAAAGCTTGCTTAAATGTAGAAATAGAGTTTAGTAATATGTAATCAGCATCCATACTAAATTACCATGGCTTGGAAAAGGAATCTGCTGAATGGACATTTTTCCCTTACAGACTCAAAACAGGATGTATGCAAGAGCAAAAATACAAAATCTGCTTTTAAAGAATGGACATGTTTCCCTTACAGACTCAAACAGGATGTATGCAAGAACAAAAATGCAAAATCTGCTTTTAAAGAACAATGACATGTTATTCTGCATATAAAAAATGGACACAATATGTTTCCTAAAATAACAGGATGGACACAATATGTTTCCTAAAACAACAGGATATGTTTATGACACTGTGACAATGTGTTTTCTCAAAAATATGTTTTTTTGCATGGAAAAACAGGATATGGCACAAGAACAGATGTTTTTATACAAAGATCCAAATAAAATACAGGATGTTCACACTGTCAGAAAAGCTGATCTCTGACAATGTGTTTTCTCAAAAATATGTTTTTCTTCATAAAAAACAGGATATGCTTATCAGCATTGGCACAAGAACATATGTTCATATACACAGATCCAAATAGAATACAGAACAATGTGTTTCCTCAAAAATATGTTTTTCTACATGGACATCAGGACACTGTTACAGGATATTCACACTGTCAGAAAAGCTGGTCTCTTACAAGACATTGTTAAACAAGGAAGCTTAGTATTGTTTCTACAGGACTAAAACTGTATATAAAGAGCTGTATAAATCCAGTTATGTTAGAGGTATGATAGGGACACAAGTCCTAAGGTAAATGTTATATCTCTCACATCATCTGTACTATATGAGAAGTAAAGTTGGAACAGTACTTTTAAGCTGCAATGTTGTTCCGTTTGATTTATTATAAAAAGTTATTTGTTACTGCTCTCTAAAGTTGATGCTGCAAAGTATATTTTCTCATCAGTGTATATTCTGCAAGTTTCTGTATGCAACAGACTGTGAATGCAAATATAACCAGACTTTGAATTTTAGCAGAATTCAGCCAGCAAGACTGAGTGTCTTAAGAATACTTCAAATCCATCACACCAAGCAGTAAGCAGCTCCATGTAATTTTTTCAAGTGCACCAACCAGGGGTGCAACCATACTGGTTCTGGTCCTCACTAATATGGGAGACTGCTGCACATCCCCTACTGTAATGTCTTCCCTGGTAAGGTCAGACCACAAAATGGTCTCCTTTGAAGTAAAAATAAAACCTGGACCCCCCTAGCTAAACCTGGAATATTCAGGAACTATTCTAAATCTAACCTCCTGCTATTAAGTGACAACCTGGCAAAATGTCAAGCCCCCATAAACCCTAAGAACACTTCTGCCTGTGCAGAACTGTTCACAAAAACCCTGTACAAGCATGTTAATAGCTGCATAAAGGTAGCTGTACCCACCGGTAAGAAGTACAGAACTAACTCAAAAAACAAGCCACCCTGGTGGAATCACAAAATCAGTTGTCTGTATAATAAGAGGAAGAAAATCATGGCAAAAATTAGGAGGTCCAGCACCCAGCAGGATAAAAGCACTCTAATCAAACCAAACAAACAACTTGGAGGACAAATACAGTCTAGTAAGGCCAAATTTGAGATAAGTTTGGCCTCTAAGGCCAAGAACAACCACAAAGCATTCTTTAGCTATGGGCACAACCTCAAAGGCAATACACACTTGCTCATTGTAAATAGAGCCACCTATATTGAGCCAGAAGATATAGCAAACATCTCTGCTGATAAATTCACCTCCAACTTTACTCCCGTTTCCCCCTCAACTTTCCCTCAGGAAATATCAAATGTAACTCCCCCTACCATCACTGGAGAACAGGTCCTTAACGCTCTCTCTAAGACCAAGAACACTGCATCAGTGGGCCCAGACAGTATCCCAGGATGCCTTCTAAATAGCAAGAAACATGACCTATCAGGGCCTCTAGAAAAACATGACCTATCAGGGCCTCTAGAATTACTATTTAACTGTAGCCTCCAAACAGGCTTTGTACCTTGTGAATGGAGAAAGGCAACAGTCATTCCTCTGCCCATAGGCACCGTAGAGCCAACTACAGACCCATAAGTCTCACTAGTCTTATATGCATAGCCATGAAAAGAATTATCATGGAGATGAATAGAGATGTAGTAAAACTTCAGGCACTGGACCCAACCCATTTTGGATTCGTCAAGGGCAGATCATGCCTACTCAACCTGGTGAACTTCTTTGAGGGGTTGGGAGGGTGGTCTAATGGTTAAGGTGTTTGCCTTACAAACACAGGGTGCAGGGTTTGAATCTCACAAGGGATAATTGGCTAGGCTTAAAATGGCTGGCAAGGGCAGTTATCCTAGTACTAACCTATGAACCTATGAGAAGGTCACTAAAGCAATGGATGAGGGCAAAATTGTTCACACTGCCAATCTTGACCTGGCCAAGGCATTTGACACAATACCCCACGCGGGCATTGTTGACAAACTCAGGAGGTTAGGTACAAACCCATATGTCACCTGGTGGATAGCCAGCTGGCTCAAAGACAAGACCCAGGAAGTTAGAATTGGTGAGTCCACCTCTACAAAGAGGCCAGTCACAAGTGGAGTCCCTCAGGGATCAGTCCTTGGAAAGTTCCTTTTTGGCATTTATTTCTCAGAAGTCAAGGCCAATGTCAGCGGTCTCTGGCTGACTAAATTTGCAGATGATTGCAAATTAGGAGCTGTCATTGAATCTCACACTGACACAAATGTTCTACAGGACAGGCTGATACAGACAAACAACTGGTGTAGGGACACACATAGATAGTATTCTAGCCTTTGATCATCACGTGGCTACAGTGGTGAGGAAATCATTCTATGTTGCGCAACTTATAAATAAAGGTATGGCATCTAAGTTCAAGGAAGTCATTGTTCCACTGTATTCGGCATTCATCAGACCTATCATTGAGTACAGTGCCCCCTTTGGTATGTACCTAATCAGGCATATCCAACAATTGGAACGTCCACAGTGGTTCCTCACTAAAAGAATACAGGGCACAAGTAATATGTTCATTACAGACCGCCTCAAGGCCTTACCCTGTATTCTGTCTCCTACAGGCTTTTGAGGGGAGATCTACAGTGGATATAAAAAGTGTACACACCCCTATTAAAATGCCAGGTTTTTTTCATATAAAAAAATGAGACCACAATAAATCATTTCAAAACTTTTCCCACCTTTAATGTGACCTATGATCTGTACAATTCAGTTAAAAAACAAACAAATCTGTTAGGGGAAATATATAAAAAATAAAAAATGAACAATAAGCTGGTTGCATAAGTGAGCACACCCTTAAACTAATACTTTGTTGAAGCACCTTTTGATTTAATTACAACATTCGGTCTTCTTGGGTAGAAGTCTATCATCATGGCACATCTTGACTTGGCAATATTTGCCAACTCTTCCTTGCAAAAGCACTCCAAAATTTGTCACATTGCGAGGGCATCTCTTGTGCACAGCCCTCTTCAGGTCACCCCACAGATTTTCTGTTGGATTTAGGTGTAGGCTCTGGCTTGGCCATTCCAAAATTTTTCTTCTGGTGAATCCATTCTTTTGTTGATTTGGATGTATGCTTGAGGTCATTCTCATGTTGAGAGGTGAAATTCCTCTTCATCTTCAGCTTTCTAGCAGATGTGTGAAGGTTTTCAGCCAAAAGTGAGTGGTATTTAGAACTGTTCATGATTTCCTCCACCTTGACTAAAGCCCCAGTTCCAGCTGAAGAAATGCAACCCCAAAGCATGATACTGCTACCCCCATGCTTCAGCGTGGGGATGGCATTGTTTTGGTGATGCAAAGTGTTGTTTTTGTGCCAAATGTACCTTTTGGAATTGTGGCCAACAAGTTCAGCCTTGGTCTCATCAGACCATAACACATTTTCCCACATGCTTTTGGGAGACATGATGTATTCTTTTGCAAATTTTAGCTGGGCCTGATTTTTTTCAGTGTATGAAAAGGCTTCCGTCTTGCAACCCTACCCCATAGTCCAGACACACTGAGAATACAGGATATTGTCACATGGAGTACACAACCAGTACTTGCCAGAAATTCCTGCAGCTCATTCAGTGTTGCTGTAGGTCTCTTGGCAGCCTCCCTGACCAGTTTTTGTCTTGTCTTTTCATCAATTTTGGAGAGACATCCAGTTCTTTGCAATGTCACTGTTGTCCCATATTTTCTCCACTTTTTGATAACTGTCTTCAGTGTGTTCCATGGTATATCCAATGCTGTGGAAATTTTTTTGTACCCTTCTCCTGACTAATACCTTTCAACAATAAGATCCCTTTGATCTTTGTAAGCCCTCTGCAAACCATGGCATTTGCTGTAGCAGGCAACTGAGTAAATGTCAGTAAAATCCTACTAGGACAGCTGAACTTTATTTGGGGTTAATCAGAGTCTCATTAATTGATGGCAGGCGTGTATCCAAGAAAAATGAACACTGCAATTAAATCAAAATGTGCTTCAACAAAGTATTAGTTTAAAGGTGTGCACACTTACACAACCAGCTTATTGTATGTTTTTTATTTTTTATATTTTTCCCCTAACACATTTGTTTGGGTTTCAATTGAATTGTACAGGTTATACGTCACATTAAAGGTAGGAAAAGTTTTGAAATTATTTATTGTGGTCTCATTTTTTATATGACAAAATCCTGGCAATTTAACAGGGGTTTGTACGCTTTTTATTTCCACTGTATGCCTGGCATACAGGGCATTGTTAGACCCCACTCTGATGGACTTCCTGCATATCCACAAAACAAACAGCACTAGAATTGCCTGTTCTAAAGACTTAAACCTTGCCTGTGATATAAATAGGATCTGCTGGAGAGATAGGTATGTATCCCAGAGATTATCCTGTCTATGGAACAGACTCACCATCTATGTGAAGCAGAGTTCCTCCCTAACCCAATTCAAGTGCAACTTGGACAGTTGGATGGGAAACTGGAAATTTATCCCTGGTTTGGCACCTATGTCTCTAATGGACACAGGTAACCTGTAAATGGTTCATCTCCCAGGCCCATGCTTACACTTATCAAGAGCAGCAGAACTTGTCAGAGATTTGGGATGCATGGATAGGCTTAAAAAGGCCCTTGTGGTCGTTAGCCTAGTAAACACCTATGAACCTATAAGAACAAACTTGTGTGCATAACATCAGATTGTATCTAGTTATTTGTATAATATTGGATTATTCTGCACTACTTTTGCACTCCTGTTTATTTTCCGACTGTGTTTCCCATGTTGTCTTTGAATTATATTATCTTCTGTATTTGTTACTGTCAATGTAAATAATCACTGTTATTTTATGTAGAGCTTTTCTTCCCAGGCCTCAGAAGAAAAGGGGTTTCATGCACAGTCGGACTTTCCCAGTAAACAAATGCAATGAATCATTAGTACATCATATTATGTGCTGTCCTTTTTTTTTGCCATTCCAAGAAGACAGTAATGTATTTTTTGTAGTTATTAACTCTGAGTTGATTTGGTACTATGATTTTATTTAAGGTAAAAAAACGGAAGTCCTACTATACAGTTGAGTTGGTCTCTTTAGGGCAGTGTACTTATATTCCTTCATGAACTGGTAGTTGATCTGGCCATCATCTCATGGCTGTCTTTCAAAGCAGTTCCAACACTGTCCTCTAGTCTACATATTTTAAACTTTTCAAATTTCTCTTCAGTCATGCCTGACTGTGGTAGGATCCAGGTCCATATTCAACAGTCTATACTTTGAGTGAACTGATGTGAATTTTACAAAAGCTTAACACTGTTTAAGTGGCTGGGAAGCTCAACAGTTGTTCGGAATTCTTGTTCCCTATGAAAAAGTAGCAGAGGTTTTTAGTCCACAAGTTACTGTTCGGTTGAACATGAATGATTAAAGCCTTTTAAATGAACAAGCAATCATTAACAGGTCTGTGTACCTGCCCTGAGATATTGCGACCTTGGAGATTATTGTATTAATTTATAGAATGCAGGGCAAAAGGAACCTACGAGGTATGAAGAGTTGATCCAACATAGCGAAACAGTTTGGTGATCATGCTCATGATTGTCTACATTTCACTGCTGTTCAAGGACGCAGTCCATATTCATGCTGGATTGGTAGACTGATGTGCCAAGTGTGAAAGTAATACAAGCACAGAGTCCTGAAGAGATCAGGTACTACTCAGAAAAGTGAATCAAATGTGTCTGATGTACAGTAGTGTTATAGCTACATTATAGCACAGCTCAAGGCAACTGAATGCTTTCATGGACTTTGTCAGTTATTATATTGTTTCCTTTTTCTGTAGAGGTAATGGCAATTGTAAAGTTTGATAAGCAGTTCATGTTTATTTCACCTTGTAATGTTAAGCAGATTTGGATGCTATACCCAGTGGTAGCAAATCTTCCAATCAAATAATTTCCTGTATACATTAACATCTGGTTATTAACACACCATTGCATGTGAAACAAATATGGAAACTAATAAATTATGTTAGCTAAATTATGAGAAATAGTGTGTTTAAACCATGGTTACACATGGGTTCAGCCGATCTCGTCGCCAGTCGGCCCCGCTTGCAAGCTGCAGAAGAAGCCCGAGATCACCTAATACCCACAATCCCTCTGCCTTTACCTCAGATCTAGTTTGCCGCTGCAGCTTTATCATACTGGGGTCGAGCCGAGCACCTCAGATTAGATTAGAATTTTATTCTTGTTTTTCTCTAGGTATTAGAAGGAAAAAACTGTTTAATAATATGAGTATAAAACTTAGTCAGAGTTCTCTTGGCCTACCACCACTCTTTTGATTTGACAACTGGATTGACTCATTACTGGATTTGACAAATTTACCGGACTTGACTGTTTTTTTTTTCTGGATTTGACTATATTTCTACTTACTTTGACATGTCTGAAAAGGCCAAATCAGGTTTCAAGCGCTGCTGTGTGGTAAAAAATGTCAGTAACTCCACCTGCAAGAAGACTGTTCTATTTGTCATTCGACAGGGTTTATTAAAACCTTCCTTTCAGGAGGCTCTGGATGCTTCTGACCAGGCATCCAAGTGCTCTTCCACTAAAGTTAGATCACCGGTTCCACAGACTTCGGGCCGAGTGTTCAACTGGTGTCAGTTACACTGTTGAGGTCGGCCTATCCAAACTTATTTTGGTTTCCACCCAGTTGGTGTCGAAACTTGAAGGCCTCCCATTGTCTCCATCCGCTCCTCCGAGACCTGTCCAGTCTTTGGAGCGGAAGAGGTTGATCTACTGGTTGTGGAGCCCTCGTCCAGAACCCGCCCTTTCTCGGGGTTCGTTCTTTTCCGACCGACCGATCCGTCCCGTAGAGAGTCGAGCCGACGATCTGTCCGTGCCTGTCTCGGGATTCTTCCCATTTCTTGACAACCACATCAGTAGAAGCATCCTCTCCTCCCTAGGGCCGCGTTTATCTTCCTCTGCACCAACGCCACATCCAAGCGGTGTCTCAGCCAGAGACACTTAGATTCTCCACAAAAGTCACCTACGGAAGATGTCTCCCTTCCTCCTCCTGGGTCACTCCGCCCCTTGGAGTTAATGGAGTTGATTGCGAACCAGTAAAGGAGTCCCAGTAGACGCCATGGCGTGGCAAAAGGAGATGTCCTCATCTGTCCATCCACCTAACAGAGATTCTAGGACTATGGACAGATTTTTAGTTCAGCGAACTATTTGACTCATTTTACACGCTTACAGAGGATCTAGTCAAAGAGTTGGGAGATACCCTCCAGGGTACTACAGATGCTGCTGTTTCAGAGAAAGTTTCGCACATCTAAATACCCTTACATCCATTATTAACTCATCCATGAGGCTGATATCATACGCAGCCGAAGGATCGAGTAGGGCAGCGCGGCTTCAATTGTCTCTAGGCAATGCTGGATGCGCTTATGTTCAAGTCTTCCTTTACTAACGCCCATTTGATGGTGCCACACTGTGAACAGGAGGGAAAGACTCTGTCTGCTGTCAAATGTGGTTCGAAAACCCCAAGGATCTTTCCCTCCACAAAACCAAGGTGACAGGGATACCCCTGGTAAACCTTTTCAGCACTCCTGAGAGGAGGCCCGACTGTCCTACTCTGGAGGCAGTCTTATACCCTCAGGCCTGGCAAAACATTACTACAGACAACTGGGTAAAAGCGTTGTTACCAGAGGTTACAAAATACCATTCCTATCCACCCCCATTCAAGAGAAAACTCCCAGATGTACCACCCCATCTGTGAGACCCAGCAGCTAGAAATTTCAAAGCTGCTAGAAAAAGAGTCATCCAACCAGTCCCAGCGGACCAAATAGGATGAACTTACTCAAGGTTCTTTTAGTTCCAAAGAAGACAGGGGACTGGAGGCCGATTCTGGACCTAAGCAACCTCAACACCTTTGTCAAGAAGGAAAGTTCAATGGTCACGCTCAATCGATCCTTCCATTCTTACAGAAGGGATGTGCTCAATAGATCTGAAGGACGATACTACCACATCAAAATGGCCAGGGCGCCCAGGGATCATTTGGGAGCCAGTCACTATGGTCTGACCTCAGCCCCAGGGTTTTCACCAAATGCATGGCAGTGGTAGCATCTCATCTGATTCCAGGTGTTTCCCTGTCTGCCACCACCAGGCGTCAACTGATACAGGCCAGGGATTACACCCTACAACTTTGTATTCAAAAAATCTTTCATATCTTATTCATAGGAGCGAATTAGATATGCATCATTTGGTTCTAAGGCTTCCTACAGAAAGATAGTAGCACTTCAAAACAACATTTCTCTCCTGCTGTCCAAGAAGAAGTCCCCGCAAAGCTGGTTCTGAAGGTCTTGGGTCTCATGGCAGCTTATACCATTGGGAAGTCTGCACATGAGAGTTCTACAATGGCTCCTGTTTGCACAATGGTCATTCCAACAGCTACCTCTGACTCACGAAATTTTGATAACAAACACATGCAAATCACACCTAACTTGGTGGCTACAGACTTGCAACCTTTCCAGCGGAAGACCATTTGTGCTACCCACACCATCAGCGGCATTTAAACCACGGACGCTTCCCTGATAGGGTGGGGGGCATCTTTCAGGGGACAGACCCAAGGGGCTAATGGACCAATCTGGAGTACAATCTGCACATCAATGTTCTGGAGTTGAGGGCAGTGTTTTTACACTTTGCTCCCCTTCTTCCTCTAGGAACTATTGCACTTCAGACAGACAACATGTCCGTAGTCTGGTACATAAACAAGCAAGGGGAACCAGGTCTTATCAACTATGCAGAGAGGCCATGAGAATTTGGCAATGGGCGAGTCCACCATCCCGGGTCATCCAACGCCATAGCCGACAGGCAGAGCAGAGCAATACTGTTGGTGGTCCTCAAACAGTCAATTGCGAACATGATATTTGGGCCAGCCTCTCCCGTCCTGCGATCTCTGTTTGCATGCAATGAACGCCAAATGCAGGAGCTACTTTGCCCTATTACCCTCCAGGGAAGTCCCCAGGGCGCTGGTGCAACGATTGCCCTCGGTCTCCTGTATGCTTTTCCTCCATTTCCCTGATTGCAAAGTTTCTGCAGAAAGCCAACAACCTTCAGAGGACTATAATCCTCATTGCCCCATTCTGGCCTCGCCAGATTTGGTTCCCTTTCTATTGCATCACCGCATTCGGGACCTTGGATGCTGGACCCAGAGCCGGATCTACTGACTCACGAGTCCTCACCCATCTCTCGAATCACTCCATCTAGCAGCTTGGCTGCTCCGCCTTTTCTAGCCAGTCTGATTCCCTTACACGGGGGTTCAAAATATTTTAGTGGCTTCTCATAAAGCTTCCACTACAAAGACTTACACCAGTAAATGGAAACGCTTGCCTTCTGGGCTAATTCACATCATTTGGACCCTGTTATAGTGAACAAGATATTGGAGTTCTTGACAGAATTGTTTCATGAAGGAGCTTCTGCTACTTTAAGAGTGCAGTTGGCTGCCATTTCTAACTATCATGTGGAAGAATGTGCCTATTATGGCTCACAGACTTTGTAAAGCTTTTTAAAAGGATCCTTTCATATCAGACCACCAGTTAGAAGTCCTACATCACCGTGGAATTTGAACCTCTTACTTTCTAAATTGATGTTGCCCCCTTGAACCAGCCTCAATTTGCCCATTGAAATTTTTGTCGTGGAAAACTCTATTCCTAGTGGCCATTACATCCGCTAGGGCGAAGTGTCTGAGCTTCAAGCTCTTTCTATTAGACACCCTTATTTAATTTTCACTCTGACAGAGTATCCCTTCGCACTAATCCATCCTTTCTCCCCAAAGTTTGCTCTACTAATAATATTAATCAGTCTATTGAATTACCCACCTTCTTCAAAAACCACTCTAATAAATTAGACTATATGTTGCACAAATTGGATGTCCATAGACAACTCAGATTTTATTTGGATAGAACAAAAGATCACAGGAAATCTGATCAACTATTTGTAGCTTTTGCTGACAACAGAAAGGGTGTAGCAGTTTCCAAATGGCTAACTGATTGTAACACATACATTTATCTCTCATTACAAAGTGGACAGGGTTTCTAGGGATAGGGCAACCTTTGGTTCCACTGTGCTCAAGAACGTCTCTCGTGAGTTCCTCAGGATCATGGAGCTAGGGAGATTGAACACACTCACATATAGAAGTAATCTCCTTACCATAACGTTCCATGTGGAGTGTTCATCTCGCCTTGGTTATTACACTCCCACCCTTCCCACCCTTAGAAAGACGTCGATTTGGTGCCTGGTCTGGAGTATTCTCCTTCTGCAGTTGCATTAGTTGTATTATATGATACACTTGTGTATATATGTATATATATATATATGTATATAGATAATCCTATCATTAGGTAATTTTGGCACGTGGTGTGCTCTCTATGACTGGTTTGCTTGCAAACTAGATCTGAGGTAAAGGCAGAGGGGGATTGTGGGTATTAGGTGATCTCGAGCTTCTTCTCGATGCAGAGCTTGCAAGCGTGACACACATAATGAGGATCGGATGAACACTCCACATGGAACGTTATGGTAAGGAGATAACTTCTATTTCCAGCTTATCTGGCTTTTATAGACTTTGTATATCACATGGATGGATGTCTGATTTTATTGAGAAAAAGTAGAACTGTTGCGAAGTAAGTCACGTACACTAAGAACAAGTCTTTCACCCAAAGAGTTTACTTACCTCTTAACCTGTTTGCATGGGAAGAGACTTTCAGCAACACGCATTTGTCTAAACAATAAGAAATATGAAACTGTAGTATCCTGGCATTATTGACTGACCATAATCCTCAGTGATTTACCAGAAAATCATAGATTATATGAGAGAAAGATAAAAATATGAAGCAAAGACAGAGACTGTTAAGAAGAATAGGGTGTTTGTAATGTCATGCACTGTATGCATTTTTTTTATTCATTTGATTACAAAGAGACATCTGTGGTATAGTCAGTCAAGAATGTGACTGTAATTCCTGGGCACATTTGTGTGTGTGTGTGTGTGTGTGTGTGCGTGTGTGTGTGTGTGTGTGTGTGTGTGTGTGTGTGTGTGTGTGTGTGTGTGTGTGTGTGTGTGTGTGTGTGTGTGTGCATGGTGGACATAAATGCTTGCATAACTTTTAGATATGTATGTCCCACAAATCCTACATATGTTACAGTAACTTTGAAACATTTGCCGGAGGAGCTATTTTACACCAAAAATGTATATACAAATAACATATATATATATATATATATATATATATATATATATATATATATGTATATATATATATATATTATTTTATTTATTATTATTATTATTTGACATTTGTTGACTGGGTATGTCCCCTTTTTCAGCAGAGGCCCGGGATGAAACGCTCCAGAGTTAACATAAAACAGAAGTTAAACAGTAAGTTATACAATAGGCAGATACCAGAGTAACAAATAGTGCAAGTTAAACATTTGCAAAACCAAAGTCAGATAATGATCCAGTTGACAAGTAATAAAGCATAAAACAAAGGGGCTTCCTAGTACAAATAGAACAAGTGAGGATATACTAAATACAGATGATTAAATAAGTACACAGTATCAGTGATGTAGAGACTATTTCAGAGGAAGTATAGAGGCCAGTTATAGATAGAGATATTAGTGAAGAAGAGAATTCAAATAAGATGAAGGTGTAATGGAGAATTGGGTTAGAGCAGGATGAACAAGCAGGAGAGTTTGGAATTAGTTAATAGAGAGTATGACTTAGGAAAGAGAAACAGAGAGGTTAGGGAGGAAAAGGAAGAATAAGAGTAAGATGAGTGGGCAGGAATAGGAGGAGTGAGGTAGGGAGTAGGAGAAATGTTATAATACACAGAAAGTTAGGGGGAGGTTGGATGTTAGTAGGGAAGGAAGGAAGTGGAGAGGAAAGTGAGGGCGGAAGAAAAACAAGTGGAAAAAGGAGGAAAGGTGGCGTTGGGGAAGGAGGGAATATTTAGGTGGGGTGGTTAAAACCATTATTTATATAGCAATAACCCACGCCTGGGTGTGGGTAATGCTGGATTTACACACGGTTGGCGTGGTTTGGTCCCGAGGGCGAAGCCCGAGGGACCAAACAAAGCCAACCGTGGGTAAATACAGCATTACCCACATCCAGAAGTGGGTTATTGCTATTATACCATGACATTATTTAAGAAAAGAAACTATTACTTTTCTTAAATAATGGCATAGTATAATGCCTGTTTACTGCCCTTCCGCAGATGTCTGGCATCCGTGGCAGTTCTGATGTACTGGCGCCTGCGCAGTACATCAGAGCTGTGGCAAAGCAACGGAGAAAGCAAGATCTCAGTTGCTTTTTTACTGTTTTAAGCTATGTTAAATGGGTTTAACATAGCGAGACAGTTTAAAATAAGCAATGGAGATGTCCGTTGCTTATTTTAAAGCTCTCTTGCTATGTTAAACCCATTTAACATAGCGAAACAGTAAAAAGCAACGGAGATCTTGCTTTCACCGTTGCTTTTTTTTTTAAAAAGCTGTCTCGCTATGCTAAATGGGTTTAATGTAGTGAGACAGCTTTAAAATAAGCAACAGAGATGTCCGTTCCTTATTTTAAAGCTGTCTCGCTATGTTAAACCCATTTAACATAGCGAGACAGTGTTTTAAAAGTAGAGTTATACTAATGGAAAAAGTCCGGCACGGACCTTTTTCCATTAGTATAACTCGATTTACAATGTGCACGCTGGCCAATCAGCGTGCACATTTTGGGGGGGGTCATGGTATAATGTACAATAATGCCCTCTGGGGTGCGCATTATAGGGGAGATAAAGGACCTTCCAGGGTTGTGTTGCTGGGCCTCACAACACCCCTGGGCAGTCTGTTTCCATATTAATATCCACTCTTTCAGGCATTATTGCATACTTATAGAATAAGTATTTGTGTAATGTGTGTATTTTCTTGACTGGTTTACAATCCTACAGAATGCCATTAAGTCAAATTTTGAAACAGATTAAAAATAATATAGTGGAAAACTGCAGCGAAAATGTTCCATGCGGCTGTGCTAACTTCATAGGCTGTCCCTTTGCTCCAGATAATTTAAAAAAAAACAAAAGCGTCACCCGTTGCAATTAAAGTTGAGTGAACTTGAAGTGATAGAAAACAGATTTCTTAAAAAAAACCAGCAGTTATCACAGAATAACATTCAGTGGCTATGCATCTGATTGGACACTGCAGTACATATAGAAAATTGTAAACTGGTATCCAGTTATAACCAAGCTGTTATGCATTCGAGACATCCATATAGAGAACAATTAGCAACTTAGTTAAGTCTGGAGAGATCTGATCATAATTCCTTATAGTATATGGCACTGTATCAGCCCTGTCTACTACCAGTTACAGAAATATTTAGGAAGTTGAACATATTTTATAGCTTTGAAAAACAACACTTACCTCCCTCTTCCTTCTGCTGTCTGTATGGCAGTGCTATGTTCCTCTGAGCAGCGAATGGTTTAAAAAATGGGTAAACACTTGCTGTGGCACTAAGATTTTAATGCTGTTTAGCACGTCACTGCAGTTCTGATAGTTGTGCTACTCTTAAGCTCTAGAGTGAGACTAACCTTCCTGATGTATGTAAGGTGCATAACAAGCCTGCTGTTTTCCCAGTTTCAGGGTCTAATCATGGGGTTCCATGCACTGAAAACATGTTAATGTTCGCTTACGTTGTGTTGCCCTATTACTATGGAATGTAAAATGCACAGTTATTCCTTTACACAGCTTTTATTGCTGAGATCTAGATTTGGTGGTAAGTCTTCCTACTGCTGTTTTTTTTTTGTTCAAGCATCTGTAGGGCTAGTGTTCTGGGAATTTGTAAACTAAGCCAAATAACTACAGTAACACAAAAAATACTTTAAGAATTACGTAGACTTGTTTGCAAAAATTATTTTGCTAAACTTGTATTGACCACAAAGTGGGCTGTTTAACTGTTTTGCTGCTCCTATGTCTATATTGGCACAGCTTGTAAATCACACCTTCCCTCTTGGTTTTACACATTTTAAGTCAGCACTTCTTGTTACATTAACATTAGCTTATTTTTCAGAACGAATTTGCAGAGTCAGTTGGGTGTAGTCTTAAAATAGGGTTACTGGTGGTTGGACTGCGTAGTAGTTCAGTTTTAAATTTACATGCTAGGAATAAGGAAGTAAAAAAGTAAGAATCAGCAGTATTATCAATTTAAAGAATATAAAAATGGAGGAGCCTTCAAAGAGAGAGAGAGAAGAAAGTTGTGTGGGTATTTAGCAAGGTTCAGAATGCCAGTATGTAACACCAAGTGAGAGCAAACAGTATTGTGTACCCTCTGCCACTGTTGGTCATGAGGATGTAAACAGTAATTTCTGCACGGGGGCTGATTGTCCTAATATATGTTTCATCCCCATGTACTAGTGACTAAATGAATTTAGGTACATGTGTGCAATATTTAAGTGCCTTATGGGTTTCCTCCAGGTGCTCCATTTTCCTCCCACATCCTAAACACATGCAGATATGTTGAACACACTGAATTGGCCCTAGTTGTGAGTGTGTGCATGTGTGTGCCTTCTGTGGAAGGTTGGGCGCCAGGCTGGCAACTTGACACCGTAAAACTCCACTGCCTATCGTTCTGCAGACCATTGTTCTGCTGTGGTGACCCATAACGGGAAAAGCCATAAGGAGAAGAAAAAGATCACTGCTTGCATTGCTCATGTTCTGTGAGGGACTGAATTCCAAGTAAAAAAAAAATCTCAGGAACAAGGGTGTGAGTGGCAACTGCATGTGACTTTTTCTTTTACGCTCCCAGAAGTCACAGGAGAGACCAAATCTACTATTGCAGACACAGCATGGAGTTTAGACTCTTGCAACAGGTCACCTTTTATGTCACTTTGTACAAAGTATTTAAGAGCTCCTGGTGGTACCTAATTTTTTGGTGATGTATGTGATCTTTTACTTTGTTTCACCTACAGGCTAGTATATAGTTTATTTAATATACCAAAATCTGAGGAATCTGTAGTCAGATATGTTAGTTTCAGTTAGCAGTTTATCTAGCCATAAGATTTTCTTAGTTGAGCCCTGCTGTTTTAGGCAGTTCAGATTATGAACAATGTGGTCATAAAAAAGAGAAAACAGGTTCATCTCCATTCCTACAGATTTATGTGGTGGCTGTCAGGTACAGAAACAGAACAAAAGGCTGTGGTCCATACCCCAGCTTATATTCCTGTAGTGCCTGACCATTGGGTAGAATAGGCTGACAGCAGATGTGCTTTACACTACAGAGATTTACTGCATAGTAGGTAGTTGTTAGAATTGTTGCACTGAGTATTAAGTGTTGCTTGAAATGCCGCATATTGTAAGGTCTGGTATGGTCGTTCACTGGTCAGATACAGAGACCTAGTTGTATTCTGTGACTGTACAACTGGTTTGAGGGATTTGTGTAACTTACAAATTGTAGAGGCTCAGTCCCAGGCTGTTGTACTTTGGGGGCAGCTTGGAACTGATAATTTTTTGGTTACCTTTACACATTGACAGTCTTGTTTAGGAACGCTTAAGTTTATGATACAAGCCTTGACTTCAGAGGTACACTTCACTTTGTTGTGCTGATGTTTTGTGAGACTGCGGTTATGTTTATGATACAAGCCTTGACTTCAGAGGTGCGCTTCCCTTTGTTGTGCTGATGTTTTGTGAGATTGTCGGTATCAGTACAGCCATGTGAAGCACTGCAACAGCATCATCTTAGGATAACTCCTGTAAAAATACCAAGGGAAAACAGGTGCTAGAAATCACACAGGCAGTGTAGGGACAGAGAGATGGCTATCATAATGACCAAATACTATATACTCTCCATATTCAAGGTGGCTTGGGAACTAAATTTTTTTTTCTTACATCAGAGTATTAGCTTTTGTAAGGCTTCAGTAGTCTAGCAAAAAACACTGCTGGCCCAGCCTATGGATCATTAAAGGGTACCCTAGGATTGGAGGTGTTTTCCAATCAGGTTGAAATGCAGATAGGAGTGTGTCACCATGACTGGGTAAACCTCTCTGCTCCACAGGCCTCTCAGTGATCATTGCTGTTGTACAGTAAAGTTATTTTTAAAAGCTGCTTGTCACTTTGTCATACAAAAAGCAGTCTTTCACTGTCTAATCCCTGTGTACCAAATTGCATCAGGGATGACGTGAACATGCATATGCATACATAGTACTGTGGAGAATTAGCATTTCTGTCACACTGTGGATGTTTAAATTAAATTAATTTCTGTTGACAGATAAAGTTTCAAATGTATTCAGAGACTCCTAACAGAAGATTTGTATGGTGGTGGGATGTGCTGTTTCATGCATTCTGCAATGCACATTTGCCATTTTCTCAAGTTTGCAGCAGAACTGATAATTGCAGCAGGTTTATGGGTTCATAGGTGTTTACTAGACTAACTACCACAAAGGTCTTTTTAAGCCTGGCCATGCATCCCAAATCTCTGACAAGTTCTGATACCCTTGATAAGTGTAAGCAGGGGTATGGATGGTGAATCTGTTCCAGAGATGGGGTAGTCTCTAGGATACATACCTGTCTCTCCAGCAGGTCCTGTTTATATCATAGGCAAGGTTTAAGTCTTTAGAATGGATAATTGTGGTGCTGTTTGTTCTTTCTTGTGTTCAGCTCAATGATAATTTTGTAGTGACTGTTTTTTTATTACTGCTTAAAAGCCTACATCTAACCAGCCAAATAGCCTCATTTGAGGGCTATTTTAAGAAATGTTTCATTATAAAATGTACTGAAGTACGTTAGGTATCTTTCAAGCTGGGTAACAGTTATTTGTAAATCTTTCAGAATGTCATTCAAGGTACCAGGGACATGATAAAAGTATTTTTCTGTATGTTAAGTTATAGGAGATGTACCTCAGTATATAAATAAAACATAATTTGCAAAAACAGCTAGCATGGAAGATGAAACCTTCAGGGCACCACCCCCACAGCATCAAATAAGTATAGAAAGGAGCATGTTGAGCACTATGCTGTGAGAAGCAACATATGTGACGGACTGTGCTGTGAGAAGTAGCATATGCTGGGCACTGTGCCATGAGAAGTAGCATATATTACACACTGAGTCATGAGAGGCAGCATATGATTGGCACTGTGCCATGAGAAGTAGCATATATTACACACTGAGTCATGAGATGTAGCATATGTTGGGCACTGTGCCATGAGAAGCAGCATGTGTTAGGTACTGTGTCATGAGATGCAGCATATGTTGGGCACTGTGCCATGAGAAGCAGCATATGTTAGGTACTGTGTCATGAGATGCAGCATATGTTGGGCACTGTGCCATGAGAAGCAGCATGTGTTAGGTACTGTGTCATGAGATGCAGCATATGTTGGGCACTGTGCCATGAGAAGCAGCATATGTTAGGTACTGTGTCATGAGATGCAGCATATGTTGGGCACTGTGCCATGAGAAGCAGCATATGTTAGGTACTATGTCATGAGATGCAGCATATGTTGGGCACTGTGCCATTAGAAGCAGCATGTGTTAGGTACTGTGTCATGAGATGCAGCATATGTTGGGCACTGTGCCATGAGAAGCAGCATATGTTAGGTACTGTGTCATGAGATGCAGCATATGTTGGGCACTGTGCCATGAGAAGCAACATATGTTAAGCATATGCCATGAATCGTAACATGCTGGGCACTGTGCCATGAGAAGTAGTATATGTTGGGCACTGTGTCGTGAGAAGCAGCATATGTTAAGCACTGTGCCATGCAAAGCAGAGTATGTTAAGAACTTTGTCGTGAGAAGCAGCGGATGTTAGGTGCTTTGACATGAGTAGTAACATGCTGGGCACTGCACCATGAGAAGTCACATATGTTGAGGACTGTGCTATGAAGAGCAGCATATGTTGGGCACTGTGCCATGAGAAGCAATATATGTTGGGCACTGTGCCATGAGTAGCAACATGCAGGGCACTGTACCTTGAGAAGTAGCATGTGTTGTGGACTGTGCTATGAGAAGCAGCATATGTTAAGGACTGTTCCATGGGAATGAGCGTAACTTGAGGACTGTGCCATGAGAAGTTCTCAGACCTGTCTTAGATATCCCTTGGCTGTTTCTGTTCAGAGAGATTTATGGACTTATGCCAAGATAGTGGCACCGAAGAGGGTACAACATTATTAAAAGGATTTTATGTCTGGTCATAGCACTTGAAATGCTCTTCCCATTTCCAGACGTACAGCAAACCATTGAGGACTGTTTTTTGGTTTTTGAGTCCTTGCATATCTTTCTCTTTCTGTCTTCATATTTATGTGTGTGTGTGTGTGTGTTTGTGTGTTTTCATAGGTGTGTACTAGGTTAATGGCCCTGGAGCCTTTACAAGCCTAGCCCGTAGAAGTGCCCTGGCATCATGCCACCCGACGATTGGCCTAATGAGGCAAGAGTAAAGGGAGATGATGACCTCTTTCTTCCTGGATGCAAAACCCTTAATAATGAGATGTGCCACACAGAAGGACGTTCTGACCACAGTGGCAATGTGGTGGTCGAAGGAGAGGTTGCTGTCAACCTGTGTCCCCAAATATCTTATAACGCCTTCAGTGTTAAGTGGGCTCCCATCGATGTGGTAATTAGTGGGAACTGAGTTTTTCCAAAGGAGATGATTATACAATTTTTGGCATTAAGCTTAAGGCCATGGTTTTGACACCAGTCATTGGTCTCAGTGTGGCCTTTCTGTAGGATGTCTACATCACATGGGGAGTTAATAATGACGCCCAGCTTGCAGTCATTTGTGAACTTGGTCAGCCAGAGTTCCTCAGTGTTGGCCTGGAATTTTGGGAAGTAGATTCCATACAGGAGAGGACCCAGGACCGATCCCTGTGGGGACTGCACTCGTGACTGGTCGGCAGTCTGACTTGAGTCCGCTACTTTCATACTGTGGGTTCTATCTCTGAGCCAATTTGCAACACACCTAGTGATATAAGGGTTGATGCCTAGTTTGGTGAGTTTATCAGTAATTCCTGAGTGGGGAATGATATCAAAGGCCTTGGCCAGATCGAGGTAGGCTGTATGAACTGCCTTGCCCTCATCCACAGCTCTGGTGACTGACTCAAGGAAGTCAGTCAGGTTGAGCAGGCATGATTTACCTTTCACAAAACCAAATTGAGTGGGATCTAGAGTTTGGAGATTCCCTATATCCTTGTTTATTAGGTCCGTGATGATGCACTCCATAGCCTTACATATCAGACTCGTCAGGCTAATGGGACGATAATTCCCAGGGTCTGTAGTCTCTTCCCCTTTATAGAGAGGGATGACTGTAGCAGTGTGCTATTCAGTAGGGACAAAGCCTGAGGTGAGGCTGTGGTTGAACAGGGCACACAGATGTGGGGCCAGTTCACTTTGTAGTTCATGTAGAACACATCCAGGGATATTGTCTTATCTTAACGTTTTTACTGTGGAAGTTTTGCACTGCCATTATTTGATAGACTAGGAAGTAATCTGGCATGCTTGAAGGTTTTCATGTATGCCAAGATTTCTTTAAGTGGTAGTGAGTTTCATTTGGAATACAAATGTAGATATATGGGTCATTAATAAATGAAATAGTTATTGTTATTGACGTCAATTGAAAACATTTGTGTGTGTGCCTACAGCCAATACAAAATCTGGCCGATGAAATGCAACCCTTGTGTTATATTGCCTCAGATCTAATAGTGTGCTTTTTTGAGGCTTTATAAAAATGCCAATTATTTAAACCTAAAAATAGTTTCATTTCTCATTACTTCTCTCTCTCTCTCTAGCTTATTCTTCAGTCCCTGTGTTCTCACTATGTCTCTCCTCTTTCTGTACACACAAAGTCCTGAGGTCTCAGACTTTACTTACTTTTTCCTCCTACTTGTACACATCCATGAGCTCTGTAAAAATGAGCACTGTGACTTGTTTTGCACTGTATTCTGTTTCTCTGGATGCATGTATTGTTTGTTCAAAAATGGAAATCACCTTATGTAGCTTTAAGTGACTCCCTTCCCTGCATATAAAAAGTCCGTCTTCATCAAGAGGAAGAATGGGGACTGGTCACATTAATCATGTATATGAGCCTCTTATAAGCAGGCACTGTAAATCATTTTTGGTACACAAGAGAATATTAGCCTTTCATGTTTTATGTCAAGAGAAAAGGAGCCCTGTAGTAGTGGGTATAGCCTCTCCTATTACATGTGTTAGACTGGAAAAAGTTCTGTAATAAAGCTTTTATACTTGGATTCAGGAAATATGAACCCCACTGATGAAGAAAACAGACTAATAAAGTCTGGTGATAGCATTATAAAAGCAAGCATTTTCAGTGATCAAAGTGCAAACCACTCATACCTCCCAACTGTACCGAATTACTCAGTTTTTACCAAGTTTTGGGGTCCAAATAATGGGGGTGTCATGATTCCCGTGGCACATTTTCATTTCCAACTTTTTCCCCCTGAGTGGCACCCCTTCATTTTGACTTTTTCCCAGAGTGGCGCAATGACATCAGCTCCGTCAGGGCTACCAGTTTGTTGGAATCGAGCTCAAGGGCTCAGTACACACATTTCCGGACTTTGAATGGATATGTGCCGTTATATGGATCTATTCTGCCATCCTATCTGCAAGGCAACAAACGCGTAGGAAACATTTTCTTTATTCTGTGAGCTGAGCAGACATATTCAGTTCTGGAAGCAAATGTGTGTGTGTGTGTGTGTGTGTGTGTGTGTGTGTGTGTGTGTGTGTGTGTGAAAATGCCCCCAGTTTAATACACCGGGTGGCTACAGGTACTCAGGCTCAAACCCTGTACCTTGGATACAAAGAGCCTAAAGTCCCTAGCCACCACCTATTCCTCAAAAAATCTGTGTTTTTCAGGATTTTTTTGTGGCAGATCACTAAAGGATTTAATTCACTAAATAATGACAAGCATTTGAATTTCAGACTTCATATTCTTCAGAAAATAAATGGTAACACAAAACCTTTTATTCTAGCAATTTTCTAAGTTTATAACATCAGTACTGCTTTTCAGGATTGTGGCAAATCACTGAAGGTTTGAATTCACTAAATAATGGCAGGCATTTAAATTTCAGACGTCATATTCTTCAGAAAATAAATGCTAACAAAAAACCTTTTATTCTAGCAATTTTCTAACTTTATAAGATCAGTATTTGAAATTTGTCCCTATTTTGGGGCTGTATTCCCCCATTATTGGCTTTGTCTACGTTTTTGTGCTAAGAGGTTCAGAGTTATGGTGAGAAGTGAGAACTGAATTCACTAAATGATAGCCATTTAAGTTTCAGTCTTCCTATCTTTCAGCAAACTGCTGATTTGGCATAGTGGTATGTTGCACTGACTGTAGTACACAGGGTCCTGGGTACAAGATGTGGCAGTGAAATGCATCATGGTAACACAACATTTTATTCTAGCAACTTTCCAAAATGTTTGTCCCCCCCAAAAAAAAAATGGAATTGAAATAATTGCAAGAAGCTGTGCAAGATGCCTTGGCGTACACCATTGTCATTCTATTTATATATATTAATATATATATATATATATATATATATATATATATATATATAGTCTGGGTGTGGAAGTAGACTTTTATGATGGACATGCTCTGAATTTGCAGTTTTGTTGCATTTTGTTTCATTGTCTACTGGAAAAATGTTCAAACAAGAAATTTAAAATGCACTCTGTCTAACAAGTGTGCTGTATTATGCAAGGAATATAATTTAATAAAGTCAGGAAGGTGCATCAAAGAACACATGTATGTTTCTTGTTTTGTGTGCAAGGGGCCAGTGATTTGAAAACAGCCCAAAGGTAATCTTTATCCACCACTGAACAGATGCATTTTCTTTGTATGTGGTGTGAGTTTCATTGCTGTTTCAATGAATGTGAGTTTCAAGGGCAGAGAAGTTTTAATGCCAAGTCTATTTTCATTGTGAGACAGTATTGCTTTGTTTAGCAGCTTTGTTGTTTAGCATATGTCTGTTAGTGTTTGTGCATTGTCCTATAAAATGTAAAAATAAAATCCAAATAATCATTGTAGAAGTAAAGCAGTATGTACACATTAGTGTTTATGGTAAATGGGACAAAATAGACAGGTAATGGGACATTGGAATGGCTGCAGAGAGGGACTCTGGTACCATATTTTGGTTGTCTGTTCTTCAGTTTGTGTTTGAAAGTTGGTATCCCACAATCCCATTGGAGTGGGTGGGGTTACATAATTATGTATGCAAATTTGATGTTAATCAGCGTACAGATTTGTACCTATTTTTCATGGGCCTTGTCCAGATTTTTGATGTTTCCAGGTTGAGAGGTATGAAACCACTCTATTAGATGGACCTGACGAAGCTCAGGAGAAATTGTTTTCTTAAATATAGTTCTATAGTTGTAGATCATAGTGTGTTGCCATGTTTTGTTTGTTTGAAGTTAAAAATAATATAGTTTACCTAAGAGTGAGGTTCCACAGGCTGCTGAGCTGGTAAACCTTCACAGGTCTTTCAGGAATATTCAAAGAAGGGACTAACCTCTAAGCTATGGGATTGGCTCTGTGTTTTTCCATCTCCCATATTTTCCTCCAATAAGCTCCCATGGACCCTCCCATCATTGCTTGTAAATGACTTTAAATAACTGACCTGTTGAATGTAAGTACTGGAACAGGAACACTCATCCATCTACCTACTTAACTGAATAAACTACTGGAAATTTCAACAAGGTGTTTTTATTCTTCCCACAGGGAAGGTATCCAAGAGAGTCTCCTAGATCTGCTATCTAAAGTGACTTTATCTGTTCTAATTCGTATACTCTGTATCCAGCTACTAAAACTGCTGAGATGCTTGTTATTCTCACTTAAGACAGTAAGATGAGCTTAATTGCTGTCTACATACCCCTGGATAACAACATAGATACTGCAGAAGAAATTCTGTCTGGGCTTCAGCAAGTATCAGAGAAGAAGCTATAATACTATGGGTCTTCAGTATAGATTGGCAAACTATTATTAATGATACAGCAATAATCAATTCATATGGCTTCACTCAACTCATCTCTACTCCTACTAGATACAGCTCCACCATCAACTGGATACTCACACTGCAAGGGGGGATTGCTATGTTTGGTACATGTGTGTAAATCACAAATTATCCAAGTAATATTCTCACTTCTATCTCCCTCCTTGATTCTTTAAATTATCACTTCCCTACTTTTACATTTAGGCAGCTAAACTCCCGTGAAACACCACTGCTATAATGTAGTCCTTAAAACTGCATCTTTCCATAAAGGTGCTTTCTTGGCCAGTTTAACATACATTAACTGGAATTGCTTTCATACTTTCTCTTTAGTTGGTGCTGTCACATACTTTAATGATGCATATCTCATTATCCTAAATGAACAGTTGCCACTAAGAAACAAAAGTGTCAAAGTAAACCCTGCGCCTTGGTTTACTAGAAAAAAAAAAATATGATAATGAAAGGAAAAGATGGAGTTTGATATACCTGGAAACAAACTAAAACTCAGTCCATCTTCCAAAACTATAAACAATTCCAAAACACATGACCAAATTTGATAAAAATATACAATACAGACTTCCAAAACACTAAGCAAAACAACCCAAAACTTTCTGGGTCATCCATCAACAAAAGTCTATATCTTGGTCACGCTATCCAACCAAAGCCTTCTACTAACTACATTAATGACAGCGCTGCCACAAAATTAAGTACACATTTTCTTAACATAGTAACTTCCCTCTTAAACAACTCTAATTCCTGTAACTCCCCCATACAGTCAACAAATAATCCCAACACATTTGATTTTCAATCCATCCCCACCTCCACCATCAAGAAATACCTTCTCAAACTAAAGCCAACTACATTTGCCCCAGGCAGTCTTCCAGCAGAGCATAATAAACTGGCAGCAGACACCATAGCTTACCCACTTCCCATCCTAACAAACTGCTCCATCACAGTAAGTTACATCCCTAAAATCTGGAAAAGAAATGTTATATCCCTACACAAAAGTGGCTGGGCAAACCATTGCCTCTACTCTACTCTTACCTACCATTGTATGTGTTACTTATGTGTTTGTCAACCTATAAGCTACCCAAATAACCATGACAGAGAAATAGTAGAACAAAACCTAAAGTCAAAGCTGATGTGGTATATAGATAACATCACTGCATGGTACTAAAACAGATAAATTGATTAGAATTGCCTTGCTATCTAATATTCACACAACTAAAAACAGTACTTATGTATGATCGCAACCACATTTCAGTACTCGCAGAAATCGCTAGGTTTGTGTGAAATGAGGTCTGCTAAGCTAAGAAGGGGTGTATAAAGTGATCACAAAAACATAGTGATTTCTTTCGAGTACTGAAACTATTGTTTTTGATTGTTTACATTGAAAGAGGAATAAGATGAGAATCTGTCTTGCCTGGTAACGTCCTTTTCAGCCTTATAAGAAAGAGTGCTGCTTCTCACTCCTCATCAAACTAATGCAGTTCAGCACCTTCACCAAAAGACAACCCGTTCCATTTAAATTATGTTTATGTTTACACACTGCAAGGGGGGATTGCTATGTTTGGGACATGTGTGTAAATCATTCAGCATGTGGGGCACCTGTTGGTAGCACTGTAAGTGGATGCTGCAGCTATATAACTTCACATGATCAGAAGTATCCGTCTGAGGCGGGATGACCACTTAACACCCCCGGCCGAGGAGTCCCGCTGGGGAAAAATACATCATTCCCTGAGGAGTCAGTGTCCCCTGAGTCAGTATTTCTTGCAGGCACCTTTGTCTTGGATGGGTACCGACCCTGAGCAGTCAGACAAAATATTCCTGAGCAACCACCCTTTGCTGACGCTGTAATCAGCAAAGCAGGATTTGCGATACAGTGTGGCACTATGGAGTTCACCGAAATAATGCCACACGCCACAAACGAGTACAAAATTTGAAGGTTTTTTCCTCTCCCTGCCTCAAACCGTCGGGGACACATAAGTAGTTACTTGTATACACATCCCTTTAAAGGTTAACATGCCTGATTTCGGAGAACCGTAACAAAGTATACCAGTTTTGAAATGTGGTTGCGATAATACGTAAGTACCCTAAAAACTGTTAACGGTCTAATTTTCTAAACTGAAAAGTACCTAACACTAAAAAAAATTATCCAGCCTTACAAGCTATCTAGGACTCTTCGCTCTGCTGACAAATTCTTACTGCACCCAATTAAATCAAGATTGCAAATGACTTACTGTATTCCTGTCTCATCACTAAAGTTTACTATTCTATTCTCCTCTCACTCAGGCAGATTAACATCCTGAAGTCCTTCAAGCTGCTGTTGAAGCAGCATCTAAATATCTCGTAGCTTTGTTCATGCACCATGCCTGGCTAATCTCCCTAAACTGTTCTTACCCACTCTATCCCATCCTGCTCTAAAATGACTTCTTAGCTAGTAATCTGTTACTTATCTTACCCTGTACTATTATGTCTACTTGGCCACATTCACTGTTCCATACTGTGCTTAACTTTACAGTGTTCTAAAAGTTCACTTTACCTATGTCCTACAATATCATAAAGTATTATGGAAGCAGATTCTGGGGTCATGATTAAAAATAACATGTTCCCTTATTTTGTTTCACAAATTACAGCGATTCTTAGTTAATTTTTAGTAAATCGCTTACGTTAATGTGCAGAATTGTGGTGCCTGATGCTGTTTGAATGAATGCCACTAAGTGAATTACTCTTTTGTAAAACTTTTTGCATATTTTAAAAGTATTTTTTTTCAGAATGTTAGTGTCCAGGATTAAGGCACTGAGCAATTATTGAGCTACTTCCTGTAGTTCACAGTACAGGGTTTGATTCTTCTGATCTCAATTTGATTGCTCTGAGACCGAACAAGTCTCTTAACCAGACAGTATTCCAGGTGTGAAAAAGACACACTTGTATTCAATGAGCTTACCAGTTAACAAATGAATAAAACAATAATAATAAAAACTCATGGCTTTAATATTAGACAATACTGTTGGGACTTGGTTGTAGTTTAAAATAGGTTATGACTGCCCCACTTGAAAGGTTAATGATAGAGTGCTTCTCCCTACATTTAGGAATATCTGTCTGCTTCGAGGACCTTAAGCTGACATTATCATCTTTGGAAATGTATAAAGTTCCAACAGACTTCTGTTTGCTGTGTTTATATTTCCACTGGCATGCTCAAAAGAAGTGCAGCATTGTTCCCAGCTGCCAGCATAAACAAATTGTATTCTTACAGTATGAGATGTCTAAGCTGAACCGGTTTAACTCAGCAGTGAACAGACAAGTGTGTTTTGTTCTAATGAAGTTTGATCTGTTACCATGAAACCTTTCAGGGTATATAGCTGGTAGATCTACAAAATGCCACCTGAAGGCTTTAACAGTATTGAGATTTCTGTAAAATTATCTAGTCCATATTTCAAACTAGTGTTATTCCTATGGAAAAAAAGCATTAGATGCAGCATATAATTTTTATCATTGCAATGCAAATCCATTATTGTGTCTGGTAGGGAAGAGAAGGGTTGTGCTTTCAAGACCTGCTACCCTTTTCTGTGTAAAACACCTGGTTTATAACTATATGTTAATGTCTACTGCCTTTAGTACATTTCAGAAGTTGCTAAATTTTGGTGATGTTTCACTGTCCATAATAAAACATGCCACAGTGTCTTACGCAGTGCTAGACAACAATATTGCCACTATTTTGTGCAAGTAAATTCTTGTAGAAAATCATAATGTAGTTTATTCGGAAAAAGACATCAGGTGCACTTTTGTTAGATATGGAATAGTATGGTTTTGGGAATGGGGGATATTATACCTTCTGAACCAGTATGTGATGAAGGTTTACCAGTACATTCTGCCTGTCTTGAGCTTGCAAAGGTGCACTGTTCCACATAAAGGAATAACTAACAAATTAAAAGCTTTAAACATCAGTCCATGTGTAATTCAGTGAGTAAAACAGAAAGCCACGTGAAACAGCTAATCAGGATACAAGGATTACATGTCTGCCTCACTATGGTTTGGTAGTATGCTCCCTCACCCCTTTAGGCTGCTTACTATGGTCATGTCTTTTTGAATTATTCTTGGCAGTTATATCAAAGTGAGAAAGGGTCTCTGAATAACCAGATAATGCTTATGGCTGGAAACTGAGCAACAAGTTTACTTCTGTAAAAGTTACCAAAATTCCTTCAGATGGTCTACACAAGTACATACCTGGTGCAGCAAAGATTTCACCCTTCATGTCAGTAAATGCAGCATCATGAGATTTGGCCAGAAGTTACAAATTGTTAATACAAAATAAATTATCAAGTAATAAAAAAGGTATCATCATTAAAGATCTATGGACAGCAGTAGACAACAGTTTCAACTCTGAGCGTGTTTCTCCTGAAGTTGGAAGTGTGTATTGTGTAGCCCGTTTAATTCTGAAGGGCATGTCTAATAGTTCACTGATGCAACCCATTATTGAATACAGTACTGCATTTTGTAACCTTCAAACATGCTACCTGAAAGAGCTTGAAAAGGTATCATTCGTACTAGGACACTCGGAGGAGAAAAGTGAACTGTTCATAGAGTTTTCTGGAGCTGCTATTATATTCTGAGACATGTACTTTGTAAGACCGTGCTTCATCTAGTCATGTTTGAATGTCTGTGCCTGCAGTACACCACTGGGTAATTAATACCAAATCAGAGAGCCTATTACTAAAACAAGTAACAGTGACAGTTCTGGAAGGTGCTGTATATTTTTTTCTGTAGTTTAAATGTCCCCTTCCAGTCAGAAGTTTTTCATTATCTTCTTTCAAAAAGAATTTTGATATATGTATGGGAAGTAGAAAATGTCAACATGGGGTTTTGGCAATCAGACCTTTTGAAGGCCAGTAATTCATGATTTTGACAGCAATGGACCTGTGGGTTCTTAAGTACAAAATAAGTGTAATACTGCTTTGAATGTACCTGGTGTTTTCTCGTCATTTTTGGACAAAAATACAAAATTGCTGTGTTACTTTGTTGTTCTCCCCCCACCAAAAAAAAGACAAATTATTTGCTTATTTCTATAACTTTGATGTCACATTGGTTACTGGCATTAACCTTAATGATTTCTGGATGCCTTTTTCTCATATTTTTCCTAAGTTCTTGGAATAAATATTCGTGTACAAAAGAAATACGTGTTTTTAGGTCTATTCCATTATCTTTATAGCAAATGTTATATTCAGGCCATAATTTTGCTGTGACATCGAGGTCCATATTAAAGGGCTCCGAAGATGTTCAGTATTGTATGTTGTGTTTACTCAAACTATCCTTGCTTCATATTGACATGTTCTACGACTGTATGCATGCTTTGAAAATTGTACCATTCTCATATAGGTACATCAGCATGCAACCAGTCATTCATTTTACATTATCTTCAAAGCAGGGTAGCAAAGTATAACTGGCTTAGGAAACACAAAAACTGCCTACATACACCTGTACATGTAGCAGTATTCAAATATGAATTGTCAACATTTTAATTAGAATGCTTATGTGCATGGTATTGTAAGCCTGCTATGTCAAGTTCCCTAACATTGGTGTACAAGCTGAATAAAGCCTAACTCCACCTGTTGTTATTGGTGGGTATTATTAATTAGTAAATACATGCATTAATCTTCTACCCTATTTCTAAACAGTAATGAATTATAAAAGGATGATTCAGGCAGTCATTTAAGGCCCTCAGCTCTAGGGGGGCCCCTGGCCAGCCAAGAAAATATTTTATTTTAAAATGTGTTGTTATATTCAGCAATGCTAACTCATTTTGGTTAACTAATATGCAGAAATAACAAGAGATGGGTATCAGTTGTTTTTTAAATGATAGACATTATGAGTATTTAGCTTTGTATTCTCATGGTACCTGCTATTTGCACATGTACAGCATGGACTAATGATCACTTGCGTGCTTTATTTATTTATTTTTTAAGAAGTGTTTTTTTTTTCTTCTTAAAAGAATACATTAACACCCATAGTGAACCCTGTCTAAAGTGATGCAGCTTTCTATTTGTTGCCTTCCAGTGTACCATTGGAATGGCAGTGACTAGAAATCCCATGATGATTAAATACTGTAGTGTGGATAGTTGTGGCTGTGGCTTGAGGTTTTGCAAAACAGGTCATGGTAAAAAATGTAGTAGATATTCATTTTGTTTAGTTCTCACATGCAACCAGATAAAGAAGGGGAATAGCTATATTGTGGATGAAAGTGATTTACCCTCTTTGTTTGTTCAGTGTAAAGTCTGGAATTAAGAACTAGTATGCATTTGTGTGAAACTGATTTTGCCCTTTTTCATGCTGTCAGGCAACCGGATAAGGGGGTTCTAGCTTTGCTGTGGATGAAAGCAGCTTACCTTTTTTATGTTCTCTGTGCAAAGTCTGAAATTAAGAGCTAGTGTGTGTTTGTATGATTTTTTTATGCTGGCAGGCAAACAATTGGGGGGTGGCTGTGGTGTAGATGAAAGTAGTGTACTAATTTATTCAGTGTAAAGTCTGGAATTAAGGGATAATGTCTGCATGTGTTTATTTTTTATGCTGGCAGGCAAACAGATGGGGACTAGCTGTACTGTGGATGAAAATGTACCTCTTCATTTGCTCAATTTAAAGTATGTAAAGTCTGGTATCAGCAGCTAGTATCTTGTCTTTCGGCTTTTTCCAGTTAGAGGTCGCCATGGTGGAACTCCGGTCTGCTAATGATTGGCAGTGGATTTTTACGGTGCCGAGTTGCCAGCCCAATGCCCAGCTTTCAAAGAAGGCACACCCATTCACGCACGCACCTACCTGCATGTCTTTAATGTCACTCGACCTCGGGGAGGACATGCAGATTCCACACAGAAGGTGCTCCAGCTGAGAATCGAATGGGAGAAGCTCTTGCTGTGAGGCGACAACGCTAACCCCTGCACCACCGCGGCCATATCAGCAGCTAGTATGCATTTGTATAAAATAAATCAGGCCATTTATGCTGTAGCTTATTTTTGAAAACAAAGTTGAAACTATTCACATAATATCCTTGTCTTGGCCTAATATTTTTGGTCTGCAACTTCTCCTTGTTTGCTATGCTAGCAGTTAGTCTTTAGAGCGCTAGTGTGTCTTTGTGTGAAGTAAGCTGGAATATTTACTGTCTGACTGCTGTTTAAATGAGGCAAAGTTAAAACTGTCCCTAACTTCATACAGTCTGCTTGACTTGACTTTGTATGTTTGGTCTGTATCTCATAAAATATATGTTATTTTCTGACAAATCACCAAAGATTGCATTCACTAAATGGGGGGGCTGATTGTGGATGAAAGCAACTTACTTTGTTTGCTCATTTTATAGTCTGGTTTGTCTGACTTTGCAGGACTGTTGTGCATTTGCATGAAAGAAATTGGAATATTTACTCCCCAGATGCTGTCTGTATGAAACTATATTGAAACCGCTTGTGGTTTTGCAGAATGTCCCTGACTGCCTTATATTTTTGTTTTGTACCTCAAAGAATGTGTGATATTCTAACAAATTGTAGAGGATTGCAGACACTAACTGGAAGGGTTGTAGTGAATGAATGCAAGTTAACTTGTTGTTTGCTAAGTTTACAGTCCAGCTTTACAGGATGAATGTGCATTGTATAGAATAACTTGCAACATTTACTTTATGGATGCTGTTGATGTAAAACCAAATTGAAAGTATCCTTATCTTGCACTTGAGCTAGTTCAGTTACAAGTAAAAGAAACAATATTGTTAGTAAACGAGGTACAGTAGGTAAAAGTAAAATCATCACATTTTCCCCGATCAAAATGTTGAGTGAAGGAGAGATATTAGTGTCAGTGAAGGGTTATAAAATGGTAGAAAGCAGGAAAAAAACTTCTTCACTTAGGTTTCTCTGTTGTGCAAGTTATAGGGAGGTACTCTCTCTTGTTGTCGAACTGAAGTGTTTAGGCCATTTGAATCAATGATACTTGAGCCAGGGGGAGAGAGGATAGAGTCAGAACTGATGATGTTATGTAATCCAATCATGCCTACATTCTTACCCTTGGGATCGGAGCTGAACCTTTGCTCTGACTCAGCCATACTCTAGCTCGAAGTCTTCAATTGGCTCGTGGCTAAGAGGTATCCCATACTGCAACGCACCCATCCCAGATCTCGTTTGCCGCTCGTTACGCTCAGATGTAGTCTCGCTCTTGGTCGTGGCTAAGTATAATTTTTTCTTCTAAATTTAAACAAATTGTTGACCAAAAAGCTATTGTCATAGCTACCTTGTGTGTATTGTTTCTACTGGTTGTGTGGCTGGTTCCGTTGGCCTTGTGGTATCCCGTTCGCCCCTTGTCTCCACGGACTAGGCCTGTTTTTTTCAGTCAGAGAACCTTGTTCTCCCTACCGTCCAGTTGTAGTGTTTCCTATTTGCTAGTGTTTTGTTGTTTCTGTGGTGTTAGTCTCTTGTTTCCTGAGCTAGGCCCGTTTAAATTAGAGGACCTAGTCCTCCTTGTGGTTGTCCGTGGTCTAGGCCGTTTCAGTTAGAGGGTCTAGTTTCCCGTGCTTTTCTGTGTTTGGTTTGGGTGCAAGGGTGTTCCTGTGTTCCCCTGTGTAGTGTGTGGAGTTTTCTTGTCAGCATATCTAAGGATCCCAAAGAACACAGGCCTTCGGGCTTTTAAAAAGTGTGTAGAATGTAGTAACAAGATGTCATTAATTGATGGGCACTCAGTGTGCATGTAATGCTTGGGGGTTATTCATCTCCAAGAATCCTGCTTGTTCTGCCACGCTTTCAGTCCCTGTGTACTGCAAGAGAGGAAGAATAAGCTTATCTTAAAAGGACTACTGAAACCTTCATTTGAAGAAGACTTGGAGAGGTCTTCTAGTTCCAGATCCTCTCCTTCCAAACCGGACAAGAAATCAGAAAAAAAAAAAAATCTACAAAAAAGCGCTCTCTGGCTCTGTCAGTTTCCTCAGAGCCACCAGAGAAAATTGCTAAAACTACTGTTACTTCTTCGGCTCCATTGGCTTTCGTGCCAACAAAAGGCAGTACACCGACTATGTCGACATTAGCTCCCAGTATCTTGGAGCTGGTGACAGATATTCTAGTTAAGAGCCAGTCTCCAGTTCCTCGACCGGTTTCTCCGTCTCATAGGTCTCACTATGTAGGGAGATCCAGATCTCCGACCTTATCCTCTAGGTCTTCTAGGACCCTCTCTGCACCACTCTATCGACATTGTCATCAGAGAGGGTCCTCTAGGACCTTCTCTGATGACAATGTCGATAGAGTGGTGCAGAAACTGCTTCAGTCATTGGTGCTGCCTTAATTGTTTCCGGTTCTGGCCCAGTCGGCCCCGCAGCCCATCCTCCGCTCCTCTTTGGCTGTTCCTCCTCCAAGCCTTTTTTGGCTTTTGTAGCCAGAGCTGTCAGTTCCGTCAGGCCTCTTGGCTCCAATCTCTGCTCTGACCCCATCAGTGCCATCCACAGGGTCCAGGATTCTTGGTTCACTGGTCGGACCCAAGAGGGAGGTCTCGGATCGATCTTCTTCAGCTCCTAGCCTTCCTCTCGGTGCTTTGGCTCGGGTGAGCTTGGGTCCGACATCGGCTTTGGACCTCATCTCTTCAGCTCTGAGGACTACTACCGTATCTTCCACAGTCAGTCAACCTTCGGAGTTGGGGGTTCAGCTTTCGAGGTCATGAGAAGTGTGCTGGCCAGGTCATCAGCTGCATCTTATGGCACCGGCACTCTGCCCCCTCCAGCACCAGTATCAGTCTTGGACCACCCTCTATCCATGAACAGTAGAGACCCAAGGCCTTAGGATACCTCCAAGAGTGGTCCCCAACTTTCTGAGGTCTCATTGGAGTTTTTGCCTGAGGAGCCCCCCCCAGAAAGAGAGTGTGCAAGAGGAAGCATGTTGACTCCCAAGATGAGTCTCTCATGTCTGCCACCGACCTCGAGGAGTCAGAAGGGTCCCCCGTCATCTTCTGAAGATATCTCTTTTTCAGATATCCTGGAAATCTTGAGGCAGAGAGGCGACTGGCCCTCCAAATCCCCTTCTGAGGAGGAGTCGGTGTTCCTGAAGGCCTTCGGGTCTCAACCGTCCGCCTCTTGGGTTTCTCCCCCGTTCAATGAGCTACTGGATCTCATTTGTCGGAAAGTATGGGAAACTCCAGACACTGTGGAACCGGTCCCTAGGAGACCCAACAAGTTTTAGTCTGCTCCTCCAGACAAGGATTTTCTTAAGAAAGGCGTTCCAGTAGATGCCAGCTTGCTGAAACTTCATCTACTGTCCATCCCCCTAACAAGGAGTCTAGGGCCATGGACAGGTATGGGAAGCATGTGTTTTCCTCAGCGGCCTTTACACTGTGGTCACTGAACTACTTGTCGCATTTTACACGGCTCCAGAGAGATCTCCTAAAAGAGCTGGGTGATTCTCTACAGGGTAACGTTTCTGATGCTGTGGTTCAAAAGGTTAGTGCTCAGATGTCTACCCTAAATTCCATTACCAACTCCTCCATGAGGCTGATCTTGTATGCAGCCGATGGAGTGAGCAGGGCTGCAGGTTCCAGAGTCTCTCTTAGGAGACACTCCTGGATGCACCTGTGCAACTTTGTGAAGGCTTTCAAGTCTACTTTCACCAATGCCCCCTTTGACGGTTCATCCTTATTTGGAACCAAGGTGAAGGACACTCTCACTAGGTGCGAGCAGGAAGGAAAAACCCTGTCTGCCGTGGGCGTCCGTTTTTCCATGCCTTCTAGATCTTACCCCAAGGGCCAGAAGGGTGGAAAAATGTGGTTCAGAAAGTTGCAGAGGTTTTTTCATGACGCACAGAGTGATTTCCCCCTCCAGAGGCAGGGAAGGGGATGGAAATTCAGCTAGCCACCACCCTAGAGGCAGAGGAGGCCCGCTTATTTAGGGGGACCGCAATTCCTTTGTGGTTCTCCCTACCAGCTCTCCTGAGGGGAGGCCTGACTGTGTGTCTCTGGAGCCAGTCGGGGGTCGCATTTCTTTATACCCAGAAGCCTGGCGAGACGTCAACCAAGACGAGAGAGAATTAGAGAGAATTTCCAGAGGTTATCATATTCCCCTTCTTTCTTATCCCCCTCCAAACAAAAGAACCCCAGATGTTCCACCCAGTCACGGGGATTCCGCAACTTTAGAAGTACAAAAGTTGCTGTCAAAGGGAGCCATCCAGCCTGTCCCCACAGACCAAGTAGGATTAGACTTACTCCAGATTCTTTTTGGTGCCAAAAAGAACAGGGGACCTGAGACCCATCCTGGATCTCAGCCGTTTGAACCTTCATGTAGAGAAGTCCAAGTTCTGCATGGTCACGTTACAGTCAATTCTCCCATTATTAGGGAAAGATGTGTGGATGTGCACCATCAACCTCAAGGATGCTTACTACCATATCAAGATGGACAGGGCATCCAGAAGTCACTTACACTTCTGGCTGGGAGACAGTCATTTTCAGTTTCTCGCCCTGCCCTTTGGTCTCACCACAGCCAAATGCATGGTAGTGGTAACGGCTCAATTGAGACATCAGGGTTTCCAAGTGTTTCTGTAGCTGGACGACTGGCTCCTGTCTGCCACCACCAGGCATCTACTGCTACAGACCAGGGATGCCACTATTGCACTGTGCAAAAGTCTGGAATTACTCTGAATTGGGAAAAGTCTGCCTTGTTGCCCTCACAATGTGTTACCTTCATCGGCGCCAAATTAGACACGGTGCTCATGAGGGCTTTCCTACCAGAAGAGAGAATTCAGGTTTTACAGCAGCAGGTCTACGCTTTGCTACCATTGAAGGAGGTCAAGGCAAAAGTGGTCCTCGAGTTCTTAGTAACCATGGCTGCCATGATTATGCTAGTTCCTCTTGTGAGACTACACATGAGACTTCTTCAGTGGCTGCTTTTTGCCCAGTGGTCTCTACAGCATCTCCCACTCACATATCTTATTCTGATTACAGACAAATGCAAGCAGGATCTGCACTGGTGGCTTCAGACCAGCAATCTCAACGTGGGCATGCCTTTCGTTCTTCCTTCTCCAGTTGCTACGGTGACCATGGATGCCTCCCAGATCAGGTGGGGGGCATTATCTCGGCAGGACAATCCAAGGCACGTGGCAAGAGCATGAGACCCATTTGCATATCAGTTTCTTGGAGATGAGAGCGGTGCTATTAGCGTTGCAAGCACTTCAGGGCTTTCTTCCTCATGGGACAATTGCAGTCCAGTCAGACAACATGTCAGTGGTATGGTATCTGAGCAAACAGGGAGGAACCAGGTCATATCCCCTTTGCAGAAAAGCCCTTCAAGTGTGGCAGTGTCTTCCCGACGCTTTCTAGTGGCAACGCATGTACCAGAGAAGTCCAACATGATTGCCGATAGGCTGATTAGAGCTATTCTGATGCATCACGAGTGGTCCCTGAACAAACAAGTGGCGGAGCAGATTTTCCGCAGATGGGGTCAGCCTTGCTGCAACCTATTTGCCAGCCCCCTCAATGCCAAATGAAGCAGCTACTTCACCCTTATCCCACCGAAGGGGGAGGCACCCAGGGATGCTCTAGTTCACGATTGGCCCTACGGTCTTCTCTATGCCTTCCCGCCAGTCCCCCTGCTAATGAAGGTTATTCAGAAAGCACAATCCTTGGGAAGCAAGATGATACTGATTGCACAACACTGGCCTTGTCAGATTTGGTTCCCTTTTCTCCACCCTTATCTAATGGACGATGCGTGGTTTCTGGACCCAGAGCCAGATCTGCTGACTCATATGTCAGGGCAGTTCCATCCCTCCATTCAGACCCTCAAGTTGACAGCTTGGCTGCTCCAGTTCCACCCCTAGTCAGGCTTCATGATTTTTCCCCAGAGGTGGTTCATATTCTGTCTTCTTCCCACAAGCCTTCCACTAGGAAGATTTATTCCAGTAAGTGGGAGAGATTCTCCATTTGGGCTCATGAAAGGCAGATTGATCCCTATACAGCTC